>NC_090726.1:150870341-150971309 GCF_036898095.1 Palaemon carinicauda | reverse complement strand
CCACAGTTAAGGTTTACCAATCTAAGTGGGACGTGTTAAGAGAATGGTGCAGGACTAACAAATTTTCCTCCACCAGCACACCTCTATAGCCCAAATAGCAGACTTTCTGTTGAATTTGCGAACGAAAGAAAAGTTGGCTGTTTCTACCATCAAGGGTTACCGCAGCTTGCTAGCCTCCGTCTTTCAAACAGACACATTGACGTGTCAGGTAACAAGGATCTCTCGGATGTCATTAGATCTTTTGAGACCTCGAAGAGAAAGGACAACCCAACCCCCTCTTGGAACCTGGGTGTAGTTCTGGCCTTTTTGACCTCAAGCAGGTTTGAACCTCTTGACAAGGCTTCTTGGAAGGATCTTACCAAAAAGACTCTATTCCTAGTTGCGTTGGCTACAGCCAAGAGAGTAGGAGAGTTGCAAGCCATCAGCAAGAAGGTGGGCTTTAATGGAGACAATGCAGTTTGCTCCCTTCAGCTAGGCTTTCTCGCCAAGAACGAGAATCCTTCTCAACCTTGGCCCAGATCCTTTACCATTCCAGGGCTATCTCACTTAGTTGGACGGGAGAAGGAGAGAGGCCTTTGTCCAGTGAGATTAGCCAAAACTCATTCTACCAGTTTCAGGTGTTCCTCGAAAGAAGACTCAAGTATCAAGATGTCATCAATGTAGGCAACCACCTTGGCTTTCGGGAACTCTTGGAGAATACTGTAATCTGCATTTCTTTCTGCAGTTCTGCAGATGTATTTTTCAGTCCAAACGATAAGTGTCTGAACTGCCAGTGCCCAAAGGCGGTTGAGAAAGCAGTGTACTCTTTACTGTCGTCTCTCAACGGTAACTGGTAATATCCACGAACCAGGTCAAGGGTTGTAAAGTATTTGACTCCTTGAAGCCCAAATACATAGTCTGCCATGTTTGGAAACGGGAACTTATCAAAGACAGTCGCTTTATTCAGTCTATGGTAGTCCGCACACAACCGTATACTATTGTCCTTTTTTCGAACAGGAACAATGTATGACGACCCAGGAGAGATGCTGGGTTCAATAATACCCAGTTCATGCAACCCCTTGCACTGTTCCTCAATGGCATCAGCGACGGGTTTGGCAAACCGTCAAACCCTCTTATAAATGGGCGTCTCGTCATACAGGTGGATGAATATTGGTGTACTTGAGCGCTCTCCCACATCATCATCACCAGTACTGATGACCGGAAGGTGACGTGGAAGCATTTGACAAAACTAGTCCTTCTGAGAAGAGTCCAGATCGCCGGAAATAGATAGATTGTCTACCTCTTCCAATGCGCTTGGTTCAGGTGTCAGATCGCACTCCTGTGCTATCAGACAGGATAAAGGAGCATCCACCATTGCCATGGTGAACACCTTCCCTAAGAGATCACCCTTCTTGATCTTGGCAGTTCCCTCAGATAAACCCTTGATTAAAACTGAGACTTTTACATCTTTCAGTTCTAGGATGCCAGGGATTGCTGTAGCTTTTCTCGACAGCCCGATGGTTATGATGTTGCCATCATAATACATCTCCGGCCAACAGTTGGTCGGACAAGCAGGGCACCTAAATGAGGTGTCAGGCGTAAAGCACTTGTTGACAACAGGGTCCACGTATCGGGAAATATTACTCCCAAAGAGGCTCTTGGGGAGTACTGCCAACGCTCAGCCGATTTCGGGCTCCGTCAACTATCGCCCCATTTGCTCTCAAGAACTGGTAACCAAGCACTACCTGCTCAGTCATAGTCCCTAAAGGCACTACATGGAACACACTCTGGGTGAATGTCATTCCATGCAGTATAGGGATCAACAGTACAGTACCTAAGGTCTTAGATCCTGTTTGCCCTAAACCCTTCAGACCAGTGGTGTTGGGTACCATCTTCAGCTGGTAATCCTGGACTACTCTCAATGACAGGAGGTTAACCTCAGCTCCGGATTCAATGAAAGCATCCAACTTAGACATGGTCACTGGGACAACCATGAATGGTACAAGAGCCAACTGCGCTAAGTTAACCCTATGAAGAATTTCCAGTACAGTCTCAGTTCCTGCTCCTTCCTTGGAGGAGTCAGTTGGAGAAGCTCTGGACAGTGTCAAGGACAGGTTATCACTGGGCCACCCTGAAAGAGTCATTGGATGCGCAAGGACCTTTTCAGGTTGAGGGGTAACCTTGGAAAGCGAGAATTCCAAGGCTGCCACCAGAATACTAGGAGCAAGCTTCCTAGCGCTCATGCTCTCCTTTGATGTAGCCTTATCTTCTAAACCGAAGGTCTAGTGTTTAACGCCCTATGATACTCCTTGGTTCTTGATGACTTCCTGGGCTATGATTTCTTGCTTTTCTTCTTCTTCCTCTCAACAGTCCGGGAAGAGGCACTTCGCTCCCACTTCAGCTCTCCCGCTACAGGTTGACCCAGAGTAGGACAACGGGGTCTGAGTAGCATTCACTGGTAGTGCTCTCCACCTTGAAGGGGTCTGGATGGAGGTGGTCTCTCTCCTAGGGCTGTGGGCATTAGCTGTCTTCTGGACAGGTGATCCATGCATCAGGGGCGCCTGTTGCCCCCACTGTACGACACGGTGGTTGGCCGAACCACAGCCTAGGCACAGATGGAGGCATCTGCACCACTCGTTCACAAGGTGGCCTTGTTTCCTGCACCAAGCTCAGTACTTCCTCTTGAACGGAGGAGAATTATTCGGGGTGTGAGATGTTGGCAGGCGCACTTCCACAGGTGCGGGTTTGGGAACAGGTCGAGGAGGAGTGCATAGATACACTTGGACAGGTGCAGGTGAACAGCTGGGGGCAGCCATGGCAACCCTGTCGGCATACAAGCCGTGCCATGACTGTCCCACACGACTGATGGCCAAGTCCTCTGCCTTCTGGCTTCGCTGACGGGATGCCTTGTTGAGAACACTAAGCAGGTGTAGGATATCATGCTAAGTGGCCTGACGGCCAGCACAGACATTGATAGTGACCAAATACTGCTCCAGCCAACTCGCAGCTCTGCTCGGAACAGTTGTGAGGAGCTTTTGCCTCAGCTCTCTCCAGTTCAAGCTACGACGAGGATAGGCCGACCTGTATAGGGAGGCCAACCGCACGGTGTAAATCTTTAGCAGCTTGCCCTCTTCACAGGTGGCACTGCTGAACCAGGCCTTCCTCTCTGCATCACGCCTCCCCAGGCTTCTCGGCACCAGTCGAGGAGGCGTTCCTTCATGTCAGGGTATGAGGTCTCAGGACCCCTTATTGCCAAGAACGCCTCCTTGATTTTTCTCTTTAGGAACCTTCCTAGCTCAGCGGTCCACTGGCCAGAGCTTCCTGTGGTATACCTACTGGCGCAGTAGGCCTCAAAATCCCTCAGGAATCGGGCAAAATTCTGGCCAGTTTCTAGCAGGAAGATCCCAGGCTTTGGCGCTCTTCCTGGAATCTAGGGCCTTGAGCAGGTCAGACAGACGGCGATCTGACTGGAGGGAACGGACATGATCGAAGGAAACAGTATCGGCTGAACTGACACTGAAACAGGAGCTGGAACTGTCCCCAGAAGTCTCACTACCAGAATCTTTGCTGGTTGACTCCTGGCAACACGTTGTCATTTCGGGTATGGCTGGTCTGGTTGTGTCCCTGTCCTGGTGCCTGTGCTTTGGGATGGCTCCTGTCTTGTTCATGGCATCATCAATACTCAAACTGTTCTGCATTTCATTCAACTTCACTTTTTGCTTTGTTGTTTCCATTGGGGCGATCTCTGTAAAGGTGGACCATTGTTGGTGTTTATAATGATTGGTACATGATCACTAGTATGCCAATCATCTAATGTTCTCCAATTAAAATTTAGAAAACAGTTAGAGCCTGCAATTGATAGGTCAATGCATGACCTGTCTGAACATGAAAGTGTGGCGGTTCTCCTGTATTAAGGAGTCCTACATCTTCATTCCCCACAATTGATGATATAATATTACCCCTTGCATTTGCCAAAGCATCACCCCATAAAGGATGCCTGCTATTAAAATCTCTTTTTTAAATATTAAACTTAGCCGGTGAATATATAAATAGCTGACGTCTCCGACGGCCCGACAGATTCCAAAAAACTCGCGAGCGATCGCCATGAAGGTTGCGGGTGTGCCCACCAGCGCCGACTATCGGCCAGATACCGCATATACTTCTCAACCACTCCAGTTCTTCTCTGTCGGTGTCACCGACAACATTGGTTCCGCTCGCTCTAGACCTCGAGTTTTCTACCGAATTGGTGAAGTACTTTGTTTTGGGTTTTATTGGCTTTCGCTGTGTTGGTGTGTTCCTTCAATAAAACTCTTGAAACCTTTTTTGCTTATTGTGTTGATGGACTTGGCTTTACTTTGGATTTTCTCTGGTTTTTCATAATGGCTGACCCTTTTCCTGTATATCGCAAATGTGCGAGAGATCGTAACAAACGTCTTCCGAAAGCCTCTATCGACTCTCATACTGTTTGTTCTAATTGCCGGGGTAAATCCTGCCAATTAGGAGATCGGTGTGAGGAGTGCGTGGTTTTGTCGGAATTCGAGTGGTTAGAGTATGAAAAGTATACTCGTAAGCTCGAAAGAGATAGGGTGAGGAGAAGCTCATCTAGATCTTTAGAATTTTCCTCCTCCCATGCCCCTGAACCTAATCCTTCCCCTGTAGTGGTAGTTTCTGAACCCCCTATTAGCACTCATGAACCTTCAATGCGCGATATGTTTTTAGCTATTCAAGCATTAGGTGAGAAGGTTGAAACCTTAGCCTCGGACAGGAACCAGCTTATGTCCGATGTTAAGTTGTTAAAGTGTCAAAGTGGTAAAGTAGAAAATCAAAGTGGTAAAGTGGAAAGTGCGCAAAATGTGTTAAGTGTTGCGACCGAGGGTTCGTCTGTTCGTGCTTGTCGCTCCCCTAGTCCGAGACCTCTTTCAGGCTCCCCTGCACCAGGGAGAAGGAATGTCGTAGGACTTAAGGGAGCGAGAGGTGTAAACCGACGTACAGACGTTCCCTCTTTGGTATCAGACGTTTCTCATCAAGAACGTTCTTACCATAAGACGGGGGAGACTAAGTTCTCCTCGTCTTCCGACGACTTGTCGCATAAGAAACCTTGGCGTAAGGTTTCTAGACCCTTAAAGCGCAAGTCAGTCCCTTCAGGACAGGTCCAGCGTCCTGGTTGTAGCCATTGGGGCAGCTCTGACCACTTTCAGTCATCGGATGGCTGTTCGCCTGTTAAGCGAAAACGTAACACGGAGTCCGAGGGTCTCGGTAGGCGCGATAATTTGCATGCACAGTCGTTACCGACGTCACGGCCCGTTCCGACTCCCGTTGACCCGAAGTGGGTTGTCCTGCGGGACATGCAGTCTAAAGTTTCCTCTTTAATGGAGGTTTACGAGCATGAACAGGTTCGCAAAGATCCTTTGCTTGCGGTTCGCCAGTACGATAAGCGTGACTCTGGCCTTCAGCCGCCTAAACGAGTGTTTTCTTGTCCTTATGATGTTAGCGCTAACGTTTCTAGTGCTTTTAAACGCGATTCTGATCGTGTTCCTCGTCATTCACGTCAGTCACGTGACGTGGAACCCCCTTTGCCGCAGTCTCGAGGTGACGTTCAGCAGTTGTCACCGCAGCCCCGCACTGACGTTCGTCGACCGACTCCGTTGCCCCGACGTGACGTTGAACGTCTGTCACCGCAGTCAGATGTTGTTTTTCCTGCTCAGACCCTGCAGTCAATGCAGTCTCGACGTGATGTCGAACGGCAATCAACTCAGGCTGTTGTTGTTTGTCAGTCACAAGACTTTCAGTCTTTGCAGCCGCGGCGTGACGTCGTTACCTCTGCTGTTGCTGCTGCTCCGTCGCATGTTGACATAGCCTGTCAAGCGTTGCCTCCTCGGCATGTCTCTCCGTATCGCGAGACTCGGCAGTTGTCGGACGAAGTTCCATCGGATAAGGAAGTCGTTGATCCCCTTCCAACTGATATTCCTTTGGGGACTTTTTCGGACGGAGAGGAGCCTAAAGTTGCTCAGCCTTCTCTTGATTTTAAGATGATCATGCTTATTTTTAAGGAACTTTTTCCCGATCATTTTGTGTCTGCTGCTCCTTGTTCGCCCCCATCAGAGTTCACGCTGGGCCTAGCTGCTTCGACTCCGTCGTTCACAAAGTTAGTGCTCTCTCGCTCTTCTAAGAGAGCTTTGCGTTTATTAGGCGACTGGTTAATGACCAGGAGGAGTTTGGGGAAGTCAGCTTTTGCTTTTCCCCCTTTCAAACTGGCTTCTCGTGCGAGCGTCTGGTATGACACGGGAGAAGTTCTCGGCTTGGGAGTACCTGCCTCTGCCCAGGGAGACTTCTCAAGCCTCGTAGACTCTCCTCGTCGTCTGGGCATGAGACGCTCGAAGGTTTGCTGGTCCTCTTCAGACCTAGATCATCTCCTCAAAGGAGTTTATTGGGCCTTTGAAGTTTTCAACCTTTTGGATTGGTCGCTGGGAGCCTTGAGTAGGAAGATCTCCTCAGCAGACCGTGATGTCTCTGTGCAAATTATGTCCTGCATGGACAAAGCTATTAGAGATGGCTCTAATGAACTCGCTGCTACTTTTACAGCAGGAGTTCTTAAGAAGAGAAGAGAGAGACTTTGTTCTTTCCTGTCTGCAGGTGTCACTCCTTGTCAAAGGTCAGAACTACTCTTTGCGCCATTGTCTTCTGCCCTGTTCCCGCAGCAGCTGATTAAGGATATCGCAGCGTCTCTTGTGCAGAAGGATACTCATGATTTGATGGCCACGTCTCCGCGTAAGGCTGTACCTTCGTCCTCTTATGTCAACAGACCTAAATTTGATACTCCAGCGACAAGGTTTATCCCGCCCTTTCGTGGCAGAGCTCCCAGTAAGGGAGGCTCTCGTGCCGATAGTAAGAGGGGTAAGAGGAGAGGATCTAAGTCCTCCCGTGGCAGAGTCTGACTGCCCACGTCCTCAGACAGCAGTAGGGGCCAGATTGACCAACTTCTGGCAGGCCTGGGAGAAGAGGGGTGCAGACCGGGAGTCTGTTTTGTTTCTAAAGGAGGGTTACAAAATCCCTTTTGTACGGAGACCTCCTCTAGTAAACTATCCGATAGACCTCTCTCCCAGGTATCGAGAGGAGTCGAAGAGACAGGCATTACATCTGCAGGTGTCTCAGTTGTTAGAGAAGGGGGCAGTGGTGAAAATCTCGGACCTTCAATCCCCAGGTTTTTACAACCGTCTCTTCCTAGTTCCAAAGCATACAGGAGGTTGGAGGCCAGTGCTGGATGTCAGTGCTCTCAACGTGTTTGTTGTCAAAACAAAGTTTACGATGGAGACCACCAAATCCGTTTTAGCAGCAGTCAGAGAGGGAGACTGGATGGTCTCTCTCGACTTGCAGGATGCGTACTTCCACATTCCTATACACCCAGATTCTCAGCCGTATCTAAGGTTTGTATACAGGAATGTGGTGTACCAATTCCGAGCACTGTGCTTCGGCCTCAGCCCTGCTCCTCTTGTTTTTACGAGGCTCATGAGAAATGTAGCAAAATTCCTACATTTGTCGGGGATCAGAGCCTCCCTGTACCTGGACGACTGGTTACTCAGAGCGTCATCCCGTCATCGCTGTCTGCAGGACCTACAGTGGACGTTGGATCTTGCGAAGGAGTTGGGCCTATTGGTGAACATAGAGAAGTCTCAGCTGACTCCCTCTCAAACGATTCTCTATTTGGGGATGGAGATAAAGAGTCTAGCTTTTCGGGCTTTTCCGTCTGCCAACAGGATAGAGCAAGCTTTGCTCAAAGTCCGTCTCATGCTAGAGAAAGACCATTGCTCTGTGAGAAGCTGGATGAGCCTCCTAGGGACGCTTTCATCCCTGGAACAGTTTATCTCTCTAGGGAGACTTCACCTACGCCCTCTCCAGTTCCATTTAGACTCCCATTGGAACAAGGAGAAAACTTTGGAGGCGGTCTCGATCCCGATCTCCGAACCAGTCAAGACTTGCCTGGCCTGGTGGGACAGCAATATAAGACTTCGAGAAGGTCTGTCTCTGGCAGTCAAGAATCCAAACCATGTGTTATTTTCAGATGCGTCGGATTTGGGTTGGGGGGCGACTCTGGACAGTCTGGAATGCTCGGGTCTTTGGACGGCAGACCAGAGGAGCCTTCACATCAACTGCAAGGAGCTGTTGGCAGTCCATTTAGCACTGACGAGTTTCGAGAATCTGCTTCGAAACAAGGTGGTAGAAGTGAATGCGGACAATACCACTCCTTGGCTTACATCTCCAAGCAAGGAGGCACTCACTCCCACGCTCTTTTCGTCATCGCAAGGGACCTCCTCATCTGGTCAAAAGATCGAAACATCTCACTTTTGACGAGGTTCGTCCAAGGGAAGTTGAACGTCTTGGCGGACTGTCTCAGTCGGAGAGGTCAGGTGATCCCTACAGAGTGGACCCTCCACAAGGATGTGTGCAAGAGTCTTTGGATGACTTGGGGTCAACCCACCATCGATCTCTTTGCGACCTCGCTGACCAAAAGGCTCCTGACTTATTGCTCTCCAGTCCCAGATCCAGAGGCGGCCCACATAGATGCCTTTCTGTTGGACTGGTCTCACCTGGACGCTTACGCATTTCCACCGTTCAAGATCCTCAACAAGGTGTTGCAGAAGTTCGCCTCTCACGAAGGGACAAGGTTGACGTTGGTTGCTCCCCTCTGGCCCGCGAGAGAGTGGTTCACAGAGGTACTTCTATGGCTGGTAGACGTTCCAAGGAGTCTGCCTTTACGGATGGATCTCTTACGGCAGCCTCACGTAAAGAGACTTCATCAAAGCCTCCCCGCGCTTCGTCTGACTACCTTCAGACTATCGAAAGACTCTCAAGAGCTCGAGGATTTTCGAAGGAGGCAGCCAGAGCGATCGCGAGGGCTAGGAGATCCTCTACAATCAAGATCTACCAATCGAAGTGGGAGGTATTTAGAGATTGGTGCAAGTCCTCCTCTATTTCCTCCTCCAGTACCTCTGTAGCGCAGATTGCGGATTTTCTCCTGTATCTGAGAAACGGTCGCTCCCTCTCTGCTTCCACCATTAAAGGCTACAGAAGCATGTTGGCTTCTGTTTTCAGGCATAGAGGCTTGGATCTTTCAAATAACAAAGATCTCCAAGACCTCCTTAAGTCTTTCGAGACCTCTAAGGAGCGTCGTATTTCAACTCCTGCTTGGAACTTAGACGTGGTCCTACAGTTCCTAATGTCAGACAGGTTTGAGCCTTTAAATTCAGCCTCCCTGAAGGATCTTACCCTCAAGACACTTTTTTTGGTGAGCTTGGCTTCGGCTAAAAGGGTCAGTGAGATCCATGCTTTTAGTAAGAACATCGGCTTCTCGACGAATAAAGCTATATGTTCTCTTCAACTTGGTTTTTTGGCCAAGAACGAACTTCTGTCTCGTCCTTGGCCTAAATCTTTTGAAATACCTAGTCTTTCAGAGATCTTAGGTAATGAAGTTGAACGAGTGCTGTGCCCCGTTAGAGCTCTTAAGTTTTACTTGTCTAGAACTAAACCAATACGAGGTTGTTCTGAGGCTTTATGGTGCTCCGTTAAGAAGCCCTCATTGCCCATGTCTAAGAATGTGTAATCTTACTTTGTTAGACTTTTAATCCGGGAGGCACATTCTCATTTAAGTGAGAAGGATCGTAGTTTGCTTAAGGTCAAGACTCACGAAGTGAGAGCAATAGCGACTTCGGTGGCATTTAAGCAAAATAGATCCCTTCGAAGTATTATGGACGCGACCTTTTGGAGGAGCAAGTCAGTGTTCGCTTCATTTTACTTAAAAGACGTCCAGACTCTTTATGAGGACTGCTACACACTGGGTCCATTCGTTGCAGCGAGTGCAGTAGTGGGTGAGGGTTCTACCACTACATTCCCTTAATCCCAATATCCTTTTAATCTTCTCTTGAAATGTTTTTAATCTTGTCTTGGGTTGTACGGAAGACTAGGAAGTCTTTCGCATTCTTTTTGGTTGGCGGGTGGTCAAATGTTGTTTCTTGAGAGCGCCCAGATTAAGGGTTTTGATGAGGTCCTGTTATAGGGGTGTTCGCCCTGGATATAACAGCTCCTGGGAGTCTTTCAGCATCCTGAGAGGATGGCTGGGCTTCATGAGGAAAGCGGACTAATGAGGCAGAGTAATCATCAGAGTCAGCTTCCTTACCAGGTACCTATACTTAAGTTTGTTTTTTATGAAATATTTGTCAAAAACTCTAGAGCATATACGCCTTTATTGTATTAATACTGGTCTCTACCCACCACCATGGGTGTGAATCAGCTATTTATATATTCACCGGCTAAGTTTAATATTTAAAAATGATATTTTCATTATAAAATAAATTTTTGAATATACTTACCCGGTGAATATATAATATTAAAGGCCCTCCCTTCCTCCCCGATAGAGACCCAGCAGACTGAGAAGAACTGGAGTGGTTGAGAAGTATATGCGGTATCTGGCCGATAGTCGGCGCTGGTGGGCACACCCGCAACCTTCATGGCGATCGCTCGCGAGTTTTTTGGAATCTGTCAGGCCGTCGGAGACGTCAGCTATTTGTATATTCACCGGGTAAGTATATTCAAAAATTTATTTTATAATGAAAATATCATACTAAGAGAAAAGGTTGCGGGAGTTGTTGAGTCCCCTTTAATGTATTATCATACAAGATGTTATCATCTGGAGGCAAGTCAAGAGAACAGATAGTGTATTTTTCCCCTATATCTATCTGAACAACCACCGCATGCAGAAGGGTACAGATAGACAAAGATATTTAGGGAACATCTCAACGAATGTGTTTGTAATACTAGCAATATGACTGTCAAGGTAAGAGTTCTTCCGAGTCATAGGAATCCTCAGAGGTTACCAAGATATTCCCAATAACTCCCTCGATAGAGTATGGGGACATTAACAGTATTGATACAATACTAAGTTACACAAAAGAACAATGGTTTACCTGTAATTTGTTGAGGTTAGCTTTGCGGAAGACCCTACATGCGGATTTTCCCAAGAGAGGGGAGGATGAAGAAAAGGAGGAGCCAATAATTCTTGATCATTCAAGCAGACTAATCCCAGGTAGCCTATGCCCTCAACCTCCTGCTACTTGTCCATCAAGGAGCCTGAGGTGTTAAGTCAGTTGTTTTGCCGCCACCACAGGACCAATGGAAAGTTTTCATGCTCCTGTGGGTTACGTCTTGCAGGTAGTGGGTGTTGAAGGTCGTCTGACAATTCCACACCCCCGCCTGTAGAACCTGTGCCACAGAGTAGTTTTATTTGAATGCCAGGTATGAAACAATGCCCCTGACATTGTGTGCTCTGGGTCTACGTTTCGGAGGAGGACAGGTCAATGACCTTGCGAATCCTGGCAGAGATGGTGTTCTTCGTGATCCTACTCTTGACCTTTGCCGTGCTGACGAAGAGTGCTGGCACACGGGGGCGAGCCGCTGATGTCTTTTAGAGGTAATACCTCAAACACCTTACTGGATATAGTAACAGTTGACCTGAGTCATCGATTACAGAATGGATATTCATTATCTGGAAGGAATCGAGTCCAGGATCCGCTTCTTCCTGGATTTCGAGTCTTTGCAACAAACTTATGGATGAAGCTAAGGCTTACCTCTCCCCGTCCCCTTGAATGGGTAATGTCATACGAGAGACCACGAAGTTCGCTAAATCTTTTGGCCGAAGCCAAGGCAAGGCGAGTAGGAACATTGTCTTCAAAGTGAAGTGGCAATCTGTTGCCTGACGTAATGGTTCGTAGGGAGGACCCTTCAGGGACAGAACCCTCTTAACGAGAGAATGCCTTGTCATGGTCATTTGGTTTCTCCGTATTGTTGAAGAATTGTGAGGGGCAAGAGGGCTCTCAAAATTGGGGAAATTGCTTCCCAAATTTAAATCTAAATTTCTCTCCCTTTCATCTATTTCCTCTGCTCAATATTACTTTGACCTTATCCTAATTTTAAATATTAAACTTAGCCGGTGAATATATAAATAGCTGACGTCTCCGACGGCCCGACAGATTCCAAAAAACTCGCGAGCGATCGCCATGAAGGTAGCGGGTGTGCCCACCAGCGCCGACTATCGGCCAGATACCGCATATACTTCTCAACCACTCCAGTTCTTCTCTGTCAGTGTCACCGACAACATTGGTTCCGCTCGCTCTAGACCTCAAGTTTTCTACCGAATTGGTGAAGTACTTGGTTTTGGTTTTATTGCTTTCGCCGTGTTGAATTATTCAATACTATCTTCAAAAGAAATGCTTTTGAAAGGAGAGGAAAAGTTTTTTGCCCTGAAAAGATGGCCGACCCTTCCCTCAGTGTACGGAAGTGTGTTAAAGGCTTTTAGTGATTATTTATCACTTTATAAATTATTGTTGATATTTATAGATTTACCTCTATATATTTTATATCTCACCCGCCTCTATTAGGCCTCTTCGATTAGCTTTCCATTTATACTAAACATCGAGATAAATTTTATGTTTTTGTTTATATGCGGCATTTACCTATTCTTTGTAGGCGGTCCTAACTTGGAAAACGAAGTTAAACAACGTTGAGCCCATTCAACTTTTATTTTTGTTTAGATTAAAACAGTTGCTCTGTAAGAGTGATGAGATGAATATTTTTAGAAGATATTTTAAGAAATTTATTCTTTGAATAGTCTTCGTGCTGTTTTTCAAAGATGAACTAACGTTTGGTTTATTTATGCTACGCAGTTTGCGCTCTATCGTTACGATAGAGGAAGAGAGAATCACGGTTTCACTTTGCAGAAAGAGTAAATCGATTTTGACGTTTTGTTCATTCTTATTTCAAACTGAAGTTTTTTAGATACTAATTTAAAGGAACATGTTAATTTTCAATTTCTGAGTCCTTTCAGTTTTTTCCTTTAGTCAAATAGCCTGTTATTGACGAAGGGTGAGTGGGCCATTCTCTTGTGAGAGAGAGAGAGAGAGAGAGAGAGAGAGAGAGGGAGAGAGAAAGAGAGAACGATCCGATCTTTATTCTCGTCCCAAGTCTCTGTACAAGGAGTTTGGGAGCGAGTAACGTTGTTCTCGATTCAGTTTTTTACTCTCGTCCCAAGTCTCTGTACAGGGAGAGAGGATAAAACGTTTTAGTTTTTATTCTCGTCCCAAGGCACTGTACGGTGAGAGATTGAAAACGTAGTCCTTAGTGAACTAGTGTTTAGTCTCATCCCCAGTTACTGATCTTTTTAACTTTATATATTTCCGTTTTATTCGATATATATGTATATGTTTATTGATTTTTGCATGTGTGTTTCATTTTGTACTAATGTGCTTACATTATACGACTCATTTCGCAATTCTAACCTTTTGATTTAAGGGAGAATTGCGTGCTTCAGGTAGAAATCAGTTTTATTCTTGTCTAATGTGAAATTATTAAAAAATGCGATATTAGTGAAGTAAGTGCAAAAAACATGTTCTGTGTTGCGGAGGGTTCGTTTGTTCGTGCTTGTCACTTGCCTAGTCCGAGACCTCTTTCAGGCTCCCCTGCACCAGGGAGAAGGAATGTCGTAGGACCTGAGGGAGTGAGGAGTGTAAACCAACGAACAGACGTTCCCTCAAAGGTATCAGACGTTGCTCGTCAAGCACGTCCTTGCCATAAGACAGGAGAGACGAAGTTTCTCCTCGTCTTCCGATGATTCGTCTCTTTAAAAGCCTGGGCGTAAAGTTTCGAGACGGTTGAAACGTTTATTAGTTCCTTCAGAACAAGTTCAACGTCCTAGCTGTAGTCATCATAAGAGTCCCGTTCATAGCGATGACGTTCATGTACAGACGTTTCTGCCACAGACTCGACGTGACGTTGAGCGGTAGACACCGTAGACACAACGTGACGTTGAGTGTCAGTCACCGTAGTCACAATATAGCATCGATCAGCAGTCACCGCTGTTACTACGTGACGTTTGAACGTCAGCCACCGCAGTCACAGGTTGATCCGAAGTTAAGTGTTTTGCAAGATATGCTGTTAAAGCTTTCTTCTTTAATAGAAGCTTTCGATCCTGTTCCTGTGCGAAAGGATCCTTTGCTTTTTGTACGTCACGGTTCTGGGATACGTGATTCGGGTCTTCAACCTTCTAGACGAGCTTTGTTACGCCTCGCTTACGTTATCCCTAGTGACAGCTTTGCTGTTAAACGAGATGCGGAGCATAAATCTCGATGTAACTTTGATCGCTTTGAACGTCAGCCACCGCAGTCACAGCGTGACGTTGAGCTGCAGACACCGCAGACACGACGTGACGTTGAGCGGTAGACATGATGTGACGTCGAGGGTCAGTCATCGTAGTCACGATATAGCATCGAACAGCAGTCACCGCTGTTACTACGGGACGTTTGAACGTCAGTTACTTCTGTCACGACGTGTAGTAGAATAACATTCTCTGCAGTCACAACGTGACATCGACCCTCCAACTTTAACTTCTGTTCATATACAAGTTGATGTAGCCTGTCAGGCTTTTCCTTCACGTCATTCTGAATATAAATCTCCTTCTCGCAAGACTTTAGATTCATCAGATGATGTGCCTTCTGAAGAAGTTGATGACCCCCTTTCAACTAATGTACCTTTGGGGAGTCATTCAGAAGAGGAGTAACCTAGGGTGGTCCAACAATCCCTTTATTTTGACGACTGGCTAATCAGGGCGTCGTCATTAAATCGCTGTCTGGAGAGCCTCTAATGGACATTAGACCTAACCAAGGAGCTAGGTCTCATAGTGAACGTAGAGAAGTCGTAACTTACAGTACTCCATCCCAGACTATTCTTTATTTGGGAATGGAGATACAGTGTCGGATTTTTCGGGCCTTTTCGTCTCCCACAAGAATGGAACAAGCTCTGTTAAAAGTCCTTCACTTGCTAGAGAAAAACAGTTGCTCTGTAAGAGTTTGAACGAGCCTCGTGGGAACTCTTTCATCGCTGGAGTAGTTTATCTCTCTGGGGAGACTCAACCTTTGCTCTCTCCAATTTCACCTAAACCATTGGAACAAGGAGAAGGGCTTAGAGAGTATCTCTTTCCCAATCTCCAACTCAGTCTAGACATGTCTGACTTGGTGGGACAGCAACATCAGACTTCGAGAAGGTCTTTCTCTTGCGATCAAGAACCCAAACCATGTGTTGTATTCAGATGCATCGGATTTGGGTTAGGGAGCTCCACTGGACAGTCTGGAATGCTCGGGTCTTTGGTCCACGGATCAGAAGGAACTCCATTTAAGGCAAGTAACATCTCTCCTTTGGCGAGATTTGTGCAAGGAAAAATGAATGTCTTGGCGGACTGCCTCAGCAGAAAGGACAAGTCATCTCCATGGAGTGGACGTTGCACAAGACTGTGCGAGAGAAGCTATGGATGACATGGGGTCAACCCACCATAGATCTTTTTGCGACTTCACTGACAAAGAGAGACTCGACTTACTGCTTTCCAGTTCCAGATCCAGAGGCAGCCCACATAGACGCTTTCCTGCTGGACTGGTCTCACCTGGACGTTTATGCCTTTCCACCTTTCAAGATCCTAAACAAGGTGCTGCAGAAGTTCACCTCTCACGAAGGGACCAGGTTGACGTTGGTTGCTCCACTCTGGCCCGCGAGAGAGTGGTTCACAGAGGTACTTCTATGGCTGGTAGACGTTCCAAGAAGTCTGCCGTTGCGGATGGATCTCTTGTGACAGCCTCACGTAAAGAGATTTCATCAAAGCCTCCCCACGCTTCGTCTAACTGCCTTCAGACTATCGAAAGACTCTCTTGAGCTCGAGGGTTTTCGAAGGAGGCAGCTAGAGCGATCGCGAGGGCTAGAAGATCCTCTACCATCAGGATCTATCAGTCTAAATGGGAGGTATTTAGAGACTGGTGCAAGTCCTCCTCTATTTCCTCTTCCAAGTGCCTCTGTAGCGCAGATTGCTGATTTTCTGCTTTATCTGAGAAACGGTCGCTCCCTCTCTGCATCCACCATTAAAGGCTACAGAAGCATGTTAGCTTCTGTTTTCAGGCATAGGGGTTTGGATCTTTCTAATAACAAAGATCTCCAAGACCTGCTTAAGTCTTTCGAGACTTCCAAGGAGCGTCATATTTCGACTCCTGCTTTGAACTTGGACGTGGTCCTACAGTTCCTTATGTCAGACAGGTTTGAACCATTAAATTCAGCCTCCCTGAAGGATCTTACCCTCAAGACACCTTTTTTGGTGAGCTTGGCTTTGGCTAAAAGGGTTAGTGAGATACATGCTTTTAGCAAGAACATCGGCTTCTCCACTAATAAAGCAGTATGCGCTCTTCAACTTGGTTTTTTTGGCCAAGAATGAACTTCCGTCTCGTCCTTGGCCTAAATCATTTGAAATCCCAGTCTTTCTGAGATTGTGGGGAATGAAGTTGAAAGAGTGCTGTGCTCCGTTAGAGCTCTTAAATTTTATTTATCCAGAGCTAAACCGCTACGAGGTTGTTCAGAGGCTTTATGGTGCTCCGTTAAAAAGCCCTCTTTGCCCATGTCTAAGAATGCGAGGTCTTATTTTATTAGACTTTTGATTCGGGAGGCACACACTCATTTAAGTGAGAAGGATCGTAATTTACTTAAGGTAGGCTCACCTTTGAGAGGGTGATTTTTGCCAATTTTTTTTTCTTTGCTAAAAGTCTTCCTTTTGCCTATCAGAAGGCCGTGATATGTGTAGAATTCATCTCCAGCCTCTATAATGCCCCCCCTGGTCATCAACGCCCCCCTTATGTTAATAGTAAAAATACGAAATATCATTAGTAATTTTCTAATTTTTATAGTTTACCCCTTAAAAACTGTTCAAAGTCGTTTTCTCATATCAATGACATCAAGGAAAATGGGCTCAGGGGTGACTATGATTTTATATTCAATATTTTCGTCATCAGACAAAAATCGTAATTTCTCGTTTTTTCTTTTTCGGGAGAGGGGTGTATTTCTTTGCTTGTCCTGCTCTTATGCCTTAAGTAATATAATATTTAGATGTTTTAGGCCATCAAGTGACATAATACCTAGAAAAACACAGAAGGTTTTTTCCCTAAATCGAAATTTTAATTTTTGGTGAATATTTATTTCTAGGTATCCCTCCATCACCAGCCGGGCTTTCACTAAAGTTATTGCTCGTTTTTTTCTTGCTGTGTGCTTATTTACTGTTCGATTTTGATAAAACTTTGTGTGCTTGTTCCAGGTGGATAAACAAACATAATGTCAGAGCGAATTTCAATTCAAGACATTAGTTTCTCACTGGTCACCAAATAACTTTTAAGTCGCTAGCTCCGATTTTCACATTTTTATTCATAAAATCCTTTATTTTCCCTGTAGGATGATAAAACTTACAGAGGATATGCCTTATTATAGTGCTAATAATGCCTGAAAATTTCATTAGCGTGTCTTGATTAGTGTAT
Organism: Palaemon carinicauda; assembly: GCF_036898095.1. Taxonomy (NCBI): domain Eukaryota; kingdom Metazoa; phylum Arthropoda; class Malacostraca; order Decapoda; family Palaemonidae; genus Palaemon; species Palaemon carinicauda. Next base: position 150,953,949 of record NC_090726.1, on the reverse strand, counting down.
TTTTGGGAAATATTTTTTACGATTGGCACCCCTTGAAAGGTGAGCCTACCCTTAAAGTCAAGGCTCATGAAGTTAGAGCGATAGCAACTTTTTGGAGAGGCAAGTCGGTATTCGCTTCATATTACTTGAAAGATGTCCAGACTCTTTATGAGGACAGCTACACACTGGGACCATTCGTAGCAGCGAGTGCAGTAGTGGGTGAAGGCTCTACCACTACATTCCCTTAATCCCAATATCCTTTTAATCTACTCTTGAAATATTTAATCTTACTTTGGGTTGTACGGGAGACTAAGAAGTCTTTCGCAATCTTTTTGATTTGGCGGGTGGTCAAAATGTTGTTTCTTGAGAGCGCCCAGATTAAGGGTATTGATGAGGTCCTGTTATAGGGGTGTTCGCCCTGGATATAACAGCTCCTGGGAGTCTTTCAGCATCCTGAGAGGATGGCTGGGCTTCGTAAGGAAAGCGGACTAATGAGGCAGAGTAATCATCAGAGTCAGCTTCCTTACCAGGTACCTATACTTAAGTTTGTTTTTATGAAATATTTGTCAAAAACTCTTGAGCATATATGCCTTTATTGTTATAATACTGGTCTCTACCCACCACCATGGGTGTGAATCAGCTATTTATATATTCACCGGCTAAGTTTAATATTTAAAAATGATATTTTCATTATAAAATAAATTTTTGAATATACTTACCTGGTGAATATATAATATTAAAGGCCCTCCCTTCCTCCCCGATAGAGACCCTGCGGACTGAGAAGAACTGGAGTGGTTGAGAAGTATTTGCGGTATCTGGCCGATAGTCGGCGCTGGTGGGCACACCCGCTACCTTCATGGCGATCGCTCGCGAGTTTTTTGGAATCTGTCGGGCCGTCGGAGACGTCAGCTATTTATATATTCACCGGGTAAGTATATTCAAAAATTTATTTTATAATGAAAATATCATTTTTATCAACTATTTTTTGTCTAGCTGTCCTAACTCTATGAGTATTATTTCTCTTAAGTTTATATATATATGTAGATGTATACATATATAAATTTATATAATATTTATTTTTTGGGCTCAGCCATGTCGTGCTGATGGAAGGTTCCTTAAGGCAGCTTTCTAAGGGATATTTAGCTATAGTGATACTCCCAGAGAATTAACCATAGGTCTCCAGAATTCTAACTCCTGGCACGAGTATCCTTAATATAACTTTAAGGATATCGCATAATATCAGGAGACGTATTTTTTGATACGACACATAGCAATCTTCACCCCGAATAGATTTTACTCTTTGAGGGTGAAGAGTGGCGAAAGAAGGGGAGCCGTTATCAAGGTACCCGGTGGACCCCCTCCCTGTACTGCTACGGCCCATCATTCCTTTTAAAAGTAGCATTTAAGCACGGTGCTCTTCCATGTTTCTCTCGGTGTTGTTACTATTTTCAAGGAATATTATCATGCAATCTCCAGCATCTTCTTCCTCTGGAAATTTGAGTATTTAATCTTTCCTGTTTTTAATTTTATAGCTCCCTTCACACAGTTAAATTAACATAATTTAGGTGTGTTAAGTGGAGCACTGCCATCTCCGGAGGCGGCTATCTTGAGACCGCTGTCGCACGCCATAAATGCCATTATTTAGTTTTTAGTGCGACGCTTTCAGTATTTAGCTATAAAGAAATTTCTAGCTAGTTAGGCAAAATTATACTAGTGAAGATTGCACATACACATATAATATTTCCTCTTCCAGTTATACCGTTTCTTTCGTATACGATAGGGCCTCGGTAGTATCACTCGTAGCCGTGGTCCCCACTCGAGTCAGGCTAGGCTAACCCGTTTAGTATACGTTAGTAACGTTAATCCCATTGTTTAACCTATAGTATCGTTTCTATTAATTCGGTCGGGGATATATATATCCCCTAGAATTATTGGTATAATTCGATACGCTTCTCTTTTAGAGAAAAGAGGATAAACCCTTCTCCCCACCTGAGTGCCGCCATCCCAGACGGCAACCCTATCTTATGTCATTGCCAACGAGTAGTTAACTCCGGCTGGACATGGATAGTGTTTTACTGATGATCTTCTTTGCTGGCGAGTATCCCGGCTTTGAAGTATGACAGTAACTCAGGGTGTATTGTCTTGTAGCCGACAATGTCATCGACAGAGGAATCGTTATTCCTCTGCCGGCTATGACATTGTCGGCAAAGGAAGCTAGGCTTCCCTAGTCTACAACTGAAAGTGGACGGTATAATTGCCGCCTCCTTTCTCTCTTGTGGACTTGTAGACATGTCTTATATCCGGCAGTGTCACCGGCAGGGGAATTGTTATTCCCCTGCCGCCCATGATGGCACCGGTATAGGAAGCTAGGCTTCCTTGATTTACAGCCGAAAGTAGACGGCATACTTGCTGCCACCTTTCTCCTCTGTAAAATATAAGACCCTTTCCCTCTCCCTTCTGTCCTTTAGTGCCGGCCTAATCGTCACAAATGTCCTTTGGCTGGTATTCTACAATCATCCCCGCTTGCCGGGCTGACTGGGTTACCGGCCTTGTTCCTACAAACGGCAGTTAGGTTACCGCCTCGACCAACTCCCTAACGGAAGCAAAGCTTCGGGAAGGGTTGAGCCGGCCCTGACGGCTGCCGGTGGGAAACCCATTATACTGTTGAGAATTCTTCAGTCCTCTCTTGTACTGCCATCCACAAACCTTGTAACCGGCAGTACAGCCGGCAACAGAATTTGTGGCTGGATGGAAGCTAGAATCAATGTATTCCTCCCCTTCCATTAGAATTCCCATTCCGGGAAGAATGCTGTAGAAGGCAGTAGCCACCTACACTCCTAATTATTGTACTAAACTATAATACGGAGTCCTCCTTCCCATCCTTTCTCTCTCCCTATCAGTTACGGCACTAGCCTAACCCCGGTAGTATACCGGTAAAACTACAGTATATGACAATACAGTAGCTAGTATTCCTGCAGTATAACAATACAGCAGTTAGAAAACTACAGTATACAATGATACATTAGTATAAATCTTTCCAACATACTCTGTGTATCCTTTCATAGTCTACAGTATTGCTGAGACCAGATAAAATGTTGAGGTGAAGTATTCCTTCAACATCCTGATGAATCCTAGATCATCGGGATACTGATTATTACCATGCAGTATTAATATTCTACAAGTGGAGGAGTTAGTGTAAATATTCACTGACTCCGGCTCTATGTACGAGAGTTATTCCACTCCGTATTTTCCCTAATAAGGAAATTAAAAATATTAATAATGACGGAGGTCACAGCAATTGCCTGGAGAGGAAACACAGATATGTGTCTTTCCTACTTCTTTTCTAGCTTACTATCCTAAGCTATTAAAAATAATAGTAAGTAATACTATTGTTAAACTTGTGTTTGTTCCGTAACCAAAATACAAACCACGCTATTTACATTGCGTTTACCTTTTAGCGCAGCTGAAATGACGAGCCATTAGAATTTAACGAGAGTGTATTACCCCCGCGCTAGTTAGCGGGGGGGAGGGGTAGGGGAGTGGTAGCTAGCTACCCCTCCCCCCCCTCACACACAGATGAATGCTCACTTTCACTTTTGGCTCGGACTGTGACAGACGTCTCTGTCTTGGTCCTCTCTTGGCAGCCATTGTTTGTTTTGTCTTTACTTAATCGCTTACTTTTCATTTACTCAATATATATGTAAACATGTTTTCATGTTTGTATATATATTTGAGTATAGAAATCAGTAAGTTTCCTTTTCAGAGTTGTGTGTGTAGTATACGATATCTACGTGGAGTCCTCGGCAGTTAGGCCACCACTGCGTAATTTTATGGGTGGCGATCGAGTTTGACATGTCTTTCTCTCTCTCTCTCTCTCTCTCTTGATGTCGTTCACCCTTTTACTACGTGTTACTACGCCCTTGTAGCTTCCTTTCCGTGTAGGGGGGTTGCTACGCCGTACGTTTGTCTCAATTAGTTTATGAATCTAATTGTGGTTGTTAATTTTTCAGCCTGTAGAACGATTCCTTTCGAGGTTTCGTTCTTTCTTTAGTGTTCATTCATTTTTAACTTACATAATTACATAGTTTCATAATTATAATTGTTATAATTCTGTTTTGGTTACAGCTCTCCTTCCGTGAGTGTAAGTGGTTGTGAGGGCACGTGCCTGTTGTGTAATTCTTGTTTCCTTTCCCTCGGGATTCCTCTTCGGAGCCTTCCCGGGGGAATGAATGTGTACTAATGATTTTTGTTTTATTTTTTTACAGTTACCGATCTAGTTCGTTTCTGTAATATGGCAACGGTGTGAGCTGTCTTGTTGAGGCCTGGGGATTTGGCTGTTGCTGCCTCCCCCCTTGTATTTTTGTCAGGGGCATGTCTCCTTCTACTGGAAGTACTCCCGTGACGACGGACAGCTCTCCAGTTAATTTTAGAACTCTCAGGAGGCTTGCCTCCGTGGGCGGGTAACTTTCCTTCCGAGGGAAGTTTTTCCTGTCCAGGCTTGAGTTTTTCCCCTTTTGGGGGGTTCTTCTCTTGCCTTTTTTTCGTGCGACTATGCTCTTGGTGCTGAGCGGTCACACCTGCAGTTTTGCTCAAGGGGCTGGGCAACTGCAGGAGCCTCTCTTCGGAGGATTGCTCCTTTTAGGTCACTGGCTGACCAGTCTCTTCTACGAAGTGTTTCTCTTTCGTTCGCGAGAGTACACTCATAGAGACTCCTCTTCGGAGGATTCTTCTGTTGCTGTTGGCCTCCTTTGCCATAAGGCCCACCGTCCGCCTCGTCGTAAGGGCCTCTCATCCCCCTATAAGGGTGCTAAGAGGCGCCTTTTTGAATCTCCGTTTCCAGCCTACAACTCCTTCTTCTTGATCTTCTGCCTTGGTGCAGATGGACAGCAGTCTGATCGCGTCTTCCGACGGGCAACGGTCTTCCCGACGGACAACGGTCTTCCAACGGACATCAGTCTCCCAGCGGACAGGCAACGGTCTTCCGATGGACATCTGTCTCCCGACGGACAACGTTCCCTTCGGGGCAAAGGGTTGCCTCCCACGGGGGTTCTTCCCTTGCGTGTCAGGGTTCCCCTGCGCGCCCTTCTGCTGTGTTCTCTCCTGCTCCTGCTCGGTGTTAGCGCACAGGCGCTCTCCAGCTCATCAGTGCTTCCTGATCGCTAGGGCTCTCCTTTCGCCAGCGCTCTCCTGTTCGTCAGCGCTCTCATGATGATCATCCCTGCTGTTCCTGTTGGTTCCTGTTACGCGCCCTGTGCGCCCACGTTCGCCCTCGCAATCTAGAACTTCGGTTCAGGTCTGGGTCAAGGACTCTTCTTCTATGCGAAGGCTTCCACGCGTTGCCTTCTGCTCGTCAGCGATCATCAGCTCGCCAGCGATCATCAGCTCGCCAGCGATCATCAGCTCGCCAGCGATCACCTGCTCGCCAGCGTTCACCTGCTCGCCAGCGCGCACAGGCGATTTTTGTATCGCCTATTCAACAGTGTTCTACACGTCAGCGATCGCCTGTCTCTCGGCGATCTCCGGATCGCCCGCGCGTGTTACAGCCGGCGCACCAACGTTCTCCAACGCTTCTGAAGGAACATGGTTCGCCAGCTACTAGCTCGCCATCGCCCACCTGCGGATGCGGCTCGCCATCGCGCGATCGCCCACCTGCGGATGCTGCTCGCCATCGCGCGATCGCCCACCTGCGGATGCTGCTCGCCATCGCGCGATCGCCCACCTGCGGATGCTGCTCGCCATCGCGCGATCGCCCACCTGCGGATGCTGCTCGCCATCGCGCGATCGCCCACCTGCGGATGCTGCTCGCCATCGCGCGATCGCCCACCTGCGGATGCTGCTCGCCATCGCTCGATCGCCCACCTGCGGATGCTGCTCGCCATCGCGTGATCGCCCTCCTGCGCATGCTGATCGCCATCGCGCGATCGCTCACCTGCACATGCTGCTCGCCATCGCTCGCCAACGCGTCGACATGCCACAACGCGCCATCGCTAACCTGCGCGTTAGCGCTCACCAGCTCACCACCGATCGCCTGTTTATCTATATCGCCAGCGGTCTTCCTCGTCCATGCAGCAGCGCGTTTCCTCGCCATCGCGCTAACGCTTGCGTTCGCCGCCTCGGACTCGCGCTCATTCACCTGCCCACCCTCGCGACCGTTCGCTTGCGCGCCCGCGCGACCGCTCGCCTGCCCGCCCGCGCGACCGCTTGCCTGCGCGCCTGCGCGATCATTCGCCTGCACGCCCACACGCATGCTCTCCAATGTTCGCCCGCGCGCGAACCAACGGTATTCCATCGCACGGACGGACTGTGTTCCGTCGTGCGAACCGACGGTGTTCCGTCGCGCGAACCTAAGGTGTTACGTCGCGCGAACCGACGGTGTTCCGTCGCGCGAACCAACGGTGTTCCATCGCTCGAATCTACAGTGTTTATTCGCACGAACGTCGGCCTAATTCTTGCAGTATCCATTGCTCGTCTATGGGTTATCGCTCGCCGACCACCACCTCTCGCCCTTCCTACCACGCTCGCCCTCCTCCTGCGCTCCTTCGCTCACCTTCGTTTGCGTTCCTGCGTGACCGCGCATGGCCGCTTCCACGTTCGCCCACACGCAAATTTTTGAATTACCATCGCGCGAGCTCCAGGGCGATTGCGACCATGATTCCCATTGGGGTTTTCGCAGCATGGCCAGCCTGGCGAGTTCTTCTGGAGCGTATTTCCAGAACACGGCTTCACCCCGTAAACACAGAGCATGACACTTGCAAGAATAGGAAGAAACTTCAGGGAGGTCTGGGCAACACTCCTCTTTCCAGAACCTGGGTTAGCCCTTCCCCGTCATTCCCTGGAAGGATTTTTGGCGGGGGGCTTTCCGTTCAAGATTTCTCCATCGGCCAAGGGGTGACTGCTTACCCCTTCCTCTGGGGGCTTACCAGGTCCTTTCCCTCCTCGGTTACGGCCCGAGGTTTGGTTCAAGGAAACTACAGGAAGATCATGGGTACTTTCCTCCTCTCGGGCTCAGGCACCTTGGCCTTTCATCGTTAAGTATCTAACTTGCGGACAAGCTCGATGTTGTACCATCTGGACGCGCTGACTGAGGACTTCCTTCGGGTGTCTCAACTGTGGAGGTCGACAACCTCAGGCACCCTCCCATCCTTGAGAAGAGTTTGTTTGTGCCCAAGGACAGAGACTTAGACAGCGGCTGTGCGGAGGAAATCGACTTCCGTTTTCACTCCTCCAAGGCGCTTTCTTCCAGACTCTGCAGGGCTCCAGCGCCCTTTTCTTTCAACCACGTCGGCCTAAGTTATCGGCTACGACAACTGGGACAAGGTGTCCAATTGCAGTTTCCTCCTGTCAGGAACAGATGGCACGGGAGGCTCCCCCGGGGGGGGCATAGTCCTAAAAGGAGCGGCAGAGTTCACGAACTCTAGGATTGCAGGTTTTTCGCTGGGAGGATGCTTAAGGTTACTCAACCAGATGACAGCTTCCTGATGCCCATTCCCGCACAATCTCTGTGATCAGCCAAGGATATCGTGCCTGCCGTCTCTGTCAGCGAATTCAGTGTCTCTGAACCTCTATGCCATAGCGTCAGCAAGAGTTGCTAGAAGAAGAAGAAGAAGAGACCTGTACGTAAACAAAGAGAGCTCCTGACTTGGGTGTGATTTAAGTGAGATATAGCTGTTATTTTGCTTTTATAATTGCTGTGCATGTGCATTGAAGTGCCGGGATTGAGTGGCAATAGTGATTTGTGGAGTGCTATTTGTTCTTTGTGCGTTTTATGAGTCAAAGAAAACTTCACTGCCATACTCCCTTTTCGATTTTTTCCCCGGTTGCCATGGTAACCGAGTTGTTTACTGCTGCTCAATATCGCACCTAAAGCCCATTTTCAAATATAAATATTCATAGAAAACGTACAGAAAATAATATTTCTCACTCCTAAGCGTAGTAGTCTCACAAAATGGATGCCCTCGATAGAATAGCTGAGGTGAAGGATTTAGAAGATGGTGATATCAAGAAAATGAATAAGTCTGAATTAATTAAAGCTTTGAAGACTGCAATCGCCCATATCAATGAGGAACCAAAACCTGAACTTACCTCTCTGACAGGCTTGGTGGATGATGCTATGCAGAGAATCCCAGACAGAGAAGCAGATGGAATGCCAAAACAATGCATCAACGACATTGTCACTGCTGTTGTTCACGCATTAGGCCCCCTTATTCTTTTCAACAAGCAAACAGAGACAGAGAAAATGAAAAAGAACATACAGGGGAATGCATATAATCATGATGCTCTTGAGCAGTACTCCAGGAAGGAAAATATTAGAATTCATGGTGTCCCTGAAGATAGAGAAGAAGATACAACCACACTAGCTGTGAACATCATGAATGAGGCTGTTAAACCTGAAGACGATAGGGAACCACCTGTGAAAACCTTCACACGAGCAGATATAAGTATTGCCCACCGGTTGCCGAGCAGAGGAGCGACCAAACCAATTATTGTAAGGTTTGTAAGGCGCGAAGACAAGCTTTTACTTATGAAAAACAAAAGTGGACTGCGTAGACGCCAAGGACCGAAAGTTTTCATCACGGATGATCTTACACCCCTTCGAAACAAAATGCTACAAGCCCTTAAAAATGACGAAGGAATTGCTCGGGCATACAGTTTGGATGGTACAATTTTTGCTGTAGAAAAAAATGCAAGTGGAGGGGACGGTAGAAGAGTTAGGGTAAATTCCCCTGAGGATCTTTATAAGATAGGATGGAAAGAAGATAAGATGAACAGTCACGGCCTAACTCTACAGTTTACATAGGATAAGTGCGACCCCTTCATAAATGGAACGGATACGGAAACGAGACAGGACAGTGGAAATGGAATTGATAGCAACAAAGATAACTTGGATAAAAGCTATGCAAAATATAAGTCATTCTCTGAGCTGAAGATAGCTAGTTTGAATGTTTATGGACTACACAGTAAAGCCAAATTTGGTATACTTGAGATATTTATACGGGATTTTGATTTTATTTGTTTATCTGAAACTAAATGCCATTATATTGACGATGACTTGTTTCCTGGGTACTCGCATTTTATTAAGAAAAAAAATGATATTACACTTCCGTATGGAGGTATACATGGAATCTGTATGTTAATTAGAAGAGATAGGGAAAATAGTGTAACATTGATCGAAGACACAGTGTCTGATTCCTTATTATGTGTAAGATTTCATTGTAGGGAAACACAGAATGATATTATTATTTGTGCTTTGTATATTCCACACGAGGGATCACCTTATTGTTCATCTAATATCTTTGATGTTATTGCTGATGATCTTATGAACTTGAATGTAAAATATGAGTTACCAATTATATTAGCTGGTGATTTTAACTCAAGAACAGGCTTACTTAATGACTTTATAGATGACGACCCTTTACAAAATATCGATTTAAATGATTTTATTGATGAATGTCTGTTTAGCTCCAAAAGGGAATTAGAAACTCTTGGTCTTAGCACAGATCGCTATAACAGTGATGTTATTACTAATAACCATGGTCGTAACTTAATTGAACTGTGTAAAATGCTTGACGTTAAGGTAGTTAACGGGAGGTTTGGGGGGGACAGTGGCGTGGGGGATTTCACTTGTTTCACAGCTAATGGTAAAAGCTGTATTGACTATTTTATTGTTTCTCCTAAACTTATGAGTAGTATTACGGACTTTAATGTTGAGCAATATGACAGGTGTCTGTCCGATACTCACTCGGCCCTCTCTATGGTATTACGGTTGGAAGAGACTTGTAATATGAGACCACCGGGAATACAGGAGGAGGAAAATTTAGATTTAGATAGTAAGGAAACCTATGATATGAATAATTCTGAATATGAAGAACTTAAAACAAAATGGACAAATGACATAAAAAATGAGTATATGGAAGCATTCAGTACTAGAGATATTAACTTATTAGACCAGAAATTAGATTCACTGAACCCTTTGAATGTAACCCAGAATATTATGGATGATATTGTAAAAGATTTAGGAAAATTATATATTGACCCTGCTAAACACATTGGAATTTGTAAAAAAGTTTATCAAAATAAGTCTAAAACTGGGGATTGCAAAAAGGTTAGCAAACCATGGTTTGACAAAGACTGTTCTAGTAAAAGAACTGAATATATGAAAGTAAAAAACAGGCTTAAGAAAATCAAAACAAATGAAGCTAGAAACGAACTGAAAGCTAGAGCTAAAACATATAAGAGAATAATTAATAAAGCTAAGAAATCTTTCAGAAAAAAATTTCATAGAAATGTTAGAAATCTGAGAAAAAGTAGTAGGAAGGATTATTGGGAATTGTTAAAGAATACTGATAAGAGTGAGCTGATTTGTAAAATTGCACTTAAAACATTTCGAGATTATTTTGCTAAACTCAGTCGAGGTAATGTTGAACCTGATGATAGTGAACACCCTGATAATTTCGACCCAAGCATTATTAACCAGTTAGTTAACGAAGAATTAAATAGAGTTTTTACAGTAGATGAGATACAAATTCAAATAAGAAAACTTAAGAGTAGAAAAGCATGTGGTATTGATAATATCATAAATGAGTTCCTTAAAAATTGCCCTCATGATATGCTAAATGTTATATGCAAAATTTTTAACATTGTGTTGATCTCCTCAGTTGTTCCATATTATTGGTGTATAGGGATAATAAAACCCATATTTAAGAAAAAAGGATCCCCTGACGACCCAGATAACTATAGGGGTATCACACTACTGAGCTGTGTAGCGAAGCTTTTTACCGCTTGTGTCAATAAAAGGTTGACTGATTATATTGACAGCACTGGTCAACTTGGTGAGGAGCAGGCTGGTTTCAGGGAGGGATATAGTACTCTAGATCATATTTTTGTATTGCATTCACTTGTTAATTTCTATCTCCATCGAAAAAAGAGAATATACTGTTTGTTCGTTGATTACAGAAAAGCATTCGATTTGGTTGACAGGTCGTCCTTGTGGGGAAAAGTAATCTCACATGGCATTAATGGTAATGTTATGGCTGTCATATATAATATGTATAATAATGCAAAATCATGTGTAAAGCAGAATCACAAAATTTCTAACTTTTTCGAATGTAACATAGGTGTAAGACAAGGTGAGAATCTTTCCCCATTACTTTTTGCCATCTACCTAAATGATTTCGAGTCTTTTCTTAGCGGGGGTTATAATGGGATGGATGTGTGTTCAAGGGAAATAAATGAAAAATTAAGTAGTATTGATATAGAAATGTTTTTGCGTATTTATGTTTTACTTTATGCTGATGATACTATTGTAATGGCTGAATCCCCAAAGGAATTACAAAACGCCTTAAACAAAGTAAAAGAATATTGTGATACTTGGAAACTTCAAATTAATGTTTCAAAAACTAAAGTAGTTGTATTTTCTAGAGGAAAAGTTAGAAATGTCCCGAATTTTAAATATGGTGAGGAGAGCATCGAAATTGTAGATGATTATATTTACCTTGGTACTACGTTCAATTATAATGGTAAAATGGATAAAGCTATTAAGAAACAAGTCATTCAAGCACGTAGAGCATTATTTAGTATGTTAATTAAATGTAAAAAACTTGAATTACCCATTGATATCAACTGTGATCTATTCGATGCTCTAGTTGTACCAATTTTGACTTACGGTTGTGAAATATGGGGTTACCACAAACTAGATCATGTTGAAGCATTTCACAAGAAGTTCATGAAAAATCAGCTCTGTGTGAACAAGCGAACAGCAAACTGCATGGTATATGGGGATCTTGGCAGATTCAAAATTGAAATATCTATTTGCAAACGGATGATTGGATTTTGGTTGAGAATTGTAAAATCAAAGGCGTCTAAATTGTCAAATGTTTTTTATCGTTTTCTTAGAATTCTATACGAGTCGAATGAGTATAAGTCTAGTTGGATCCATAAAATTAAAACTATCCTTGATTCATGTGGTATGTCAAATATATGGGAGCATCCAGAAAATTTCAATCACACGTGGATAATAAATAGCCTAGAAATGAAACTCAAAGATATAGAGAGACAACAGTGGTATGCAGAAGTAGAAAGAAATATATTGTGTAGTAATTATAAACTTTTTAAGACAGAATTTGGCCAAGAAAAGTATATTATAAATTTAGATATTCCAGAAAGAATTGCCCTTAGTAAATATAGGTGTGGTACCCACAAACTTCCTGTAGCAACTGAAAGATATTCTAGGCAAGAAAATCAGCACTCTTGCACACTATGCAACGGCATTGAAGTTGGGGATGAATACCATTATGTTTTAGTTTGTCCTGTGATTAGAGAAATAAGAGAGAGATACCTAAAGCCCTACTATTGTAGAAGACCTACCACTTTTAAATTCAGTCTGCTCCTCAATACAAGTAATGCTAGAGAACTGAAAAGACTTGCAAGGTTTGTTAACCTTATAATGTCTTTATTTTAGATTTAATACTTTCTAGGATTTTCATTATTCTGGTATTATTTTTCAATGTATGTACTTTCCTTTGTCAGAATACCTTTCATGCGTTAATTATGTACTTACTGAATATATGTGTACATAAATATAGTTGTAATCTATTGGTCTCTTCTTTTTGTAGTTTTTGTGTAAAATATATATATCTGTGTAATTTTGTAATTCTCATACTCCGGAAGGGGTCGATAGAATAAAATTTGCCTTTGCCTTTGCCTTTGCCTTTGCCCGGTTGGGCAGAATGATCCATACCTTAGGCGAAGGTCTTCCATAGGATTATCGACGGCTTCACCCCCGGCCTCTTCAGTCGATCCTTTCTTGTAAGGAAGGATCTGAGAGGGGAGTTCCGTAGTCGACCTCTCAGCCCTGATCAAGTTTGTCGAACAAACTTCGGCCAGCGTAGAACAGCAGAATCGATCAGACTGGTAACGAGGCGACAGGACTCCTTAAACCCTGGATCGGAAGGACGGGTACTTTCAGTTTCCATTCCATCCATCTTCCAGGGAGCTCGTGGAATTCAGCCTAGACTGCAAGTATTCCTGCTTATGATGCAGTGTGGCTATCCCGCCGTGGCATGGCAGGTTTTTTTCCCCAGAGAACTCTCCCTGCCTTCCTCATGGCCGCTCAGGTGCAGGCTTCCGCCTCCTCTGCTGTTTGGAGGGCTGGTCAACTCCGGTAGGCTCGGGTTTGACCTTCTTCAGCGCCGTGACAAGCTTCCGGATGCTTACCATGAGTGTAGGTTCATGGTATTTTGCTTGGAGCCTTCTCTTCTTCTGCCTCAACATCTGGAGTATCTGGCCATGATATTGAGTCAACGGCCTTACCACGTTGGAAACCTCGCTTCTCGTCCGTCCAGCGAGGTTAAGCAACGTCGGTTCTGGTCGGTACTTGGATGGGTGACCACCTGGGGACGCCAGATTCTGTTACCACATCCTCCGAGCCTTCCTTTCAGTTGACTGTGGCAAGACTGAGGAGAGTCGCAGTACCTGTTCTCAGTCAAGCAGAGCTTTCAGCCCTACCTTGGAACGTTTCCTAGTTCTCCTTTCCTCATTGACCCGTCTATAGTCCGAACGGTCGTCTCAGGATAAGTTCCATGTGGGGCGGTCCAAGTTCCGGTGGCTTCAGGCAACGTTTAACCGGACTTCCTGGCCCCCATGGGACCAGCGGAACTATTAGACCTGCGATGGGTGTTGACCTATGGAGCCTCTTGATGGTAGTGGATATTCTCGTCCTTTCCCCACATTCTTGATGCTGTTCTCGGACTCGTCAAAGGAAAGGGGGGGGGGGGGGCATGTTCCGGTCCAGGCCTATGGTCAAGACCTGAAGGATACCTCTCCATCATTCAGGCAGGCTTAGGGGCCTTAGTCTGGCCCCTCTACAGATCCTACAGCTCCTGCCGAGTCGCCCCGTGCGCGTCGACTTCATGATTCTGGCGTATTCTAACCAGCAGGGGACGCATTTTCACACCTTCACATCTTGCAGTAGAGATACCGGGATGATTGAGATTCTCTCAATACCACCATCTGCTCTCTCATTCCAGGCAGGGGAATGTTCTCTCCGACTATCCGAGCAGAGCCTCGTAGAGAGAGTGTACCTGGGGGTCTTTGACCTTGGGTAACCAGCAAGTCCTGGTCTGGGGGACCTGATCGCGACAGCTTGGAACCTCAAGCTTCCGCTGTTCTTCCCCCCAGTCTCAGACCCCGAGACTCTGGCAAGATGCATTCCAGTGATGGTGGGACAACTTCGACGCCTGCGTCTTCCCTCCTTTTTGTCTGGGGACAATGGGTCTCAACAAGACCAGGTTGTCTGTCAACCTTTCAATGGGAGAGCTCCACTGGGACTATGCGCAGAACGATTTCTGGACCCTCTGCTTCCCCTGACGGAACTCCCGGGAGAGCTTCTCCCACGGCGCAGACTACTCAAACAACCACACTGCGACATCTCTCCCGAACCGGGCCGTCGCTTCGGCTTCATGCCTGGAGACACTACGCCTCCTCCTCAAGAAGAGACAACCCGCTACAGTCGCGGTACGGAAGTCGCGTCATCTGCGATAGTCATCCGCAGGGGTCTTCCAGGCAAAGTGAAGAGTCTTCGGTGGTTGGTGCCGTGGGAGATATACCTCTTCCCTTGAGGCCTCTTCTCCAGCAATAACGGTCTTATTGCCTTTCGGCGGGAGGAAACTCCTTTCCGCTCTCGGCAATGAAGCCTGTCGCTCAGCCTTTCCCTGACCTTCAGGCTTAATGGAATAACTTTTTCCTGCCCGCTGGATCTTTCCTCGCTCATGCGAAGCTACGATCGTCCCTGCCCTAGTTGGAGGAAGACCTCCAACTTGGAGCATGGCTCGGACTTTTAGTCCTTTAAGAGATCTTCTAAAGACCCTTTACGACAGGCCTCGGATTGTATTTCGCCTTGGGTCTCCTGCTCACTCTGGCCACGGCCAGTGTGTAAGCAATCTTCTTGGTCTCGTACGACTCCCCCTTTCTAAGGAAGAGGGGAAGGCAACATTCAGGTTCGCTCCTGAGTTGTTGGCTAGACTCAGAATCTGGGGGTCCCGGCCCTTCGGTCCAATTCCTTCAAGATTTCGAGTCTCCATTCTGTATCTGATGTCCCAAGAACTTCTCTTTCTTGCCAGTAAAGAAATCGAGAGGTTAGCTTTGGGAACAGCTGCAGTTTGTCCTCAGTTGCAGCCGATTTTGGAGCACAAGGAGGACACGGGGGAGAGTCACCAGTATACCTCTTCAGCCCGGACTCAAGGACATTCATCTCGACCTGTCTCCAGACCCTCCCCCGTCATGTCGCCCTACAGCACGATGTTGGATACATCGCAACGTCCCTCGCCTTCGAGTAATACTACTCTGTGACGCAGGTGCTACAAGCTACAGTCTGGAAGCGTCTAATGACCTTCGCAGCCCGCTTCCTGCAGGGCGTGACCCACAGGAGTCTCGATACGTTTTCTATCGCTCTGTGGTGGATACTCAACAGCTGGTCTAACCTCAGGCTCCTTTTTGGACAGGTAGCAGAAGGTTGAGGGCATTGTTATCAGGTTTTAGTCTGCATGAACGAAAGAAGTATGTCTGGCCCTTATTTCTTTCTTCATCATCCCCTCTACGGGGAGGCAGCATCCTGGTCTCTGCATAGCTGTCCTCGAACCTCTGCAGGTAAACCATGCTTCCTTGTGTTCCGAGTATTGAGTCAATACTGTCGCGTCCCCCATACCCTGACGAGGTGGTATTGGGAACGTCCTAACCCAGAGTTCCTTCTGGAACTCCAGGTCAACTGCCTAGGACGGGTCACACTTCTTCCTTCACACACAAGCTTATGTAGGCCACACGGTTCCTTGCGGAGCAAGGAACTTGTGAGGTGCAGGGACTCCTTTTCTCGAGTGCGACTCACTCGGATTCTGAGTCCCCGGGTAAAGCCAAAGCCAGTATGGCTGGGGACTTTCCACCCTACCTAATGGGTAAGTCACCCAATGTAAATAGCGTGGTTTGTATTTCAGTTACGGAACAAATGACAAATTCGAAGATAATTTGTATTTTTCCTAACCATACAAACCTTAGCTATTTACACATATTTGCCCGCCAGCCCTGTCCCCCAAGACAAGTCCTACCTCTAAGTGAAAGTGAGCATTCATCTGTGTGTGAGGGGGGGAGGGGTAGCTAGCTACCACTCCCCTACCCCCCCGCTAACTAGCGCGGGGGTAATACACCCTCGTTAAATTCTAATGGCTCGCCATTTCAGCTGCGCTAAAAGGTAAACCCAATGTAAATAGCTAAGTTTTGTATGGTTAGGAAAAATACAAATTATCTTCGAATTTGTCATATTCATATCAATGATATAAACAACTGAGTACTCATTTCACCCTCTTTCTCCCCTACAGGAGGAGCCAATGGTGAAGGGTACAGTTGTGTTCTGCAACCACAAGTGAAAGAACTTTTTGGGCCTATGATGTACAGGTCTCATGCCCCCGGCTGCATCGTACCTGGATCCCTGAGGTACTGGGACCCATATTTTAAGCATATATTATATCAATGATATAAACAACCTAGTACTCATTCACCCTTTTCTCCTTTTGAGGAGGAACCAATGGCAAAGTGTACAGTTGTGTTCTGCAACCACAAGAGTAAGAACTTTTGTGGGCATACGATGTACAGGTCTTATGCCCTGGCTGCATCGTATCTAGATCCCTGAGGTTCTGGGACCCGAAGGGTTGCTCCAATCGCTTGACCTTGCTGACCGATGGCTTTGTAAAAGATATCCCTGACACTACGGAGTCAAGGGATACAGCGAGGGAAAGCCATCAAAGGTGAGTATGAGGCTTCGAGAAGAATTCTCCGGGACCTTACCTACGTAACAAATCTTTGAAGTGCCCACTGTTCCCTAAGGCTCAATCAAATACGTTTGTGCCTCAGGTACAGGTCTAGCCTCCCTCTATCCAACGGACAGTGGACGCGGATATCAACAAGGCACTGCAAGGCTTGGACATCCACCAAGATCGGATGTCAGAGGTGTCCATTGACACCGGACAGGACCTACTGCAAGAAGACCCTAAATAAGGAGTGGTTCAACCACCCACGGAGGAAGAAGGATCCGTTTCGATGATGATTGAGGTCCCTCAGCTCACTGTGCCGGCATGTCAACCTATGCCGTCAACCTCTTCAGCCCCAACTCCCCAACTGGCTAGACAGGTCGGCAGGAGCGAAACGCTTCTAGAGTCGATCCAGCAGATGCTGACACTGTTCCGGAAGGAACGAGGAGAATAAGCAAGTTCTCAAAGAGATGAAGAGAGAGGTACAGGGAAGGAAACACCCTGACGCTTCCAGGGGCGCCACTAAGCCCCTTAGAATATCTGACCTCCCCCACTGCTCCGAACCAACCCTGGAGGTAGACGGAACACATGCCCATGTTGAATGGGAAGCTTTATATCTCCGAGAAGTTGGGGTCCAATCCCCTTGAAGAGCTTCAATTCTGGCCCAGCTTTCAGTGTACCCAGATTGCTACGTGAGACTGCGAGATGAACCTACATCCCGTGAGGAGACTATACCGAAGGAAGTCATTGTCCTCGAACATGACAAGGCACAAGCCATCCTTACCAAGACCCAGAAAGGAGCCGGATATACTAACTCCAAAGTCTCAGCATTGAGCAAGAAGCACCCAACCTTCATTGCTCCTTCCTCCAGAGCCTTCCTCCTTTCAGGGAAAGCCCTAGACTGTGTCATGAGAGCAGTCGAAGAGGGCAAACCCTGCCCAATCCTAGAGAAATGCAAACCATTATCTCTAGCTATGCCCACCTGCGAGGAGAAGTGGAAAGAAGTACATCTAACCTTCTCCATCTCAAAATTGGATCCAGAGATAGCAGGCCAGCAGTTAATGAGAATCTTCCTAAGTTGCCAAACCATTTTTTGAGAAGGGAACAGGAGACGAAAGATAGTCTTGCCACCTCCCAGTCTTATCAGAACTGCTTGGAAATGTGTGCAGACCTTAATTAACGCCCCACCCTATCTGGGGCGAAGACCCTTTCCCACAGGAAGTGGTCCAAGAAGTCTTTGCCAAAGCCACCACGGAGAATAGGAAGCTTCTCCAAAAGTGGGGCATATCCTCAAAGAGGAAATCTTCATTAGTACTGCACAATTTCCGACCGTGACCATGACCACTGTACCTCAGATGGTAGTCCAGCTGCAAACCACCTTCCAGATGGTCCCTCAACAGCTGGTAACCAGTCACCTGTGTTTAATCCAAGCTTTGAAAGGCACTCGACCACCTTTCGGCCCTACAAAGGTAAGGGCCGAAAAAGGATCCTCGGGAAAACCTCTAAGGGTGGAGGAGGACGCGGTCACGGAAACAAGTCCTCAGGAACCTCTAAACAATGAGAGGTTCCAGGTAGGAGGCAAACTTTTCCACTTTCGGGATTGTTGGACCTTCGATCCCTGGTCCACAGCCAAATTACGAATGAACTTGGTTGGAAATGAAACAAAAATCCACCCCCTTATTGGAAGAATATACCTCATAAGAAGGTAATGAGAAAAGCGAAGTCCATCAAAATTCCAGGGAAGGCTGTTTTGTGTTCCCAAGAAAGACTCGGACAAACCCAGAGTCATTCTAGACTTGTCCCCACTCAACAAGTTCATTAAGAACAACAAGTTTTGGATGCTTACATTGCAACACATAAGACTCTTCTACTAAAAAAGGGGTGTACACAGTCTCAATAGACCTGGCAGATGCTTATTGGCACCTACCAGTCAGTTACCCCCTCTCCCCCTAACTAGGATTCAGGCTACAGAAGACAAAATATGTCTTCACAGCCATGCCCTTTGGACTAAACATAGCCCAAAGGTATTCACAAAGCTAGCGGACACAATCGTCCAGCAACTACGCTCCGAAGGAGTACAAGTAGTAGCATACCTGGACGATTGGCTGGTGCGGGCAGCATCCAAGACTACTTGTCTGCAAGCGGCCGGAAAGGTGATCCAGTCTTGGAACACCTGGGCTTCAAGATCAATCACTAGAAGTCTCGCCTTTCTCCAGCTCACAAGTTTCAATGTTTAGGAATCCACGGGAACTTGCAGTCACACCACCTCTCCATTCTATTAAAGAAGAGGAGAGAAATAGCGGCATCTGTCAAGAGACTAATCCAACACAAGAGGATTTTAAGACGCAAACAGGAAAGAGTACTGGGCTCTCTCCAGTTCGCAGTAGTGACAGACCCGGTGCTAGAAGCACAGCTAAAGGATACGTCAGGAGTCTGGAGAAGATACGCATCAAACGCTCAAAGAGATCAACAAGGTTGACACCGACCCGATTGCGCACGCTATTAAGGCCGTGGTAAACGAATAAGAACCTTGCACAGACTATTCTCTTGCAACCACCACAAACATCAGTGGTGATTCACACGGACGCCTCCCTTGAAGAATGGGGAGGCCATTCGCATGAAATAAAAGTGCAAGAAATTGATCACTCCAGTTCAAAACTTTCACATCAACATATTGGAGGCTATGGCAGTCTTCCTGACGTTGAAGAGACTATCCCCTCGCAGAGCAATCCACATAAGACTGGACCTCGACAATGAGGTGATAGTAATATGTCTTAAATCGACAAGGCTCGAGTTCAACCCCACATCATTCACGTGATGTTAGCCACCTTCCGCCTGGCAAGGAAAAGAAGATAGCATTCATCAGCAGTTCACCTTCAAGTGTTCCGCGATGTGACAGCGGACGCTCTATCCAAGTGAAAGCCGATAGAGATAGAATGGTTCCTAGACGCAGACTCATTCTCCTTTATTTTCGATAAAAGTCCCAAAACTGGAGATCGACCTCTTTGCAACGAGCGACAACAAGAAACTACCTCGTTATGTGGCCCCTTACGAGAACCTTAAGCAGAGGCGATGGACGCCATGTCTCTCGACTGGAACGCATGGAATCGGATTTACCTGTTTCCACCAACCAATCTCCTGCTAAAAGTCCTCGACAAGCTAAGATCCTTCAGAGGAACAGCTGCTGTAGTGGCCCCCAAATGGCCCAAAAACATTTGGTTCCCTCTAGTTCTAGAATTGAAACTGAAGCTGTTTCCTCTGCCGAACCCAGTTTTATCCAAACTGGTGCAGAAGCCGACTGTTTACATTTCACCCTCGAGAACCAGCAACCTGCATCTCATGATTTTTTCGCCCTAGCAGCGAACAAAAAGTTTGGGATCTCGAAGAATGAGGTCGACTTCATTGTAGAGTACACGTCAAGTTCAACCAGGAGACAATGTGGATTGTCTTGGAAGAAATGGGTATCCCTTGTGAAAACAAGGGGACCAACAGATATTTCAATAGACTTCTGTCTCTCTTTCTTCAATTACCTATTAGAACAAGGCCTGACTTCCACTATGGTAACTGCATGTAAGTCGGTCCTGACTAGACCTCTCCTACACGCCTTTGAGGCGTACCTCACAAGCGAAACCTTCTATAAGGTGCCAAAGCATGCACTAGACCCAAGCCGGCAACCTCTCCAAAGCCCATTACATGGTCGTTGGTCAAAGTCTGGCACTATGCGTCAAACCTAAACAATGAGGATTGTACTCTAAAGGAACTAACACAGAAAGTCAATTTTCTGTTCGCAATAGCATCAGGGGCTAGAGTTAGTGAATTATTGGCCCTATCAGGGATGTAGGCCATATTCAGTTCCTAACCAGGAGAACTGAACCCCTTTCCTGATCCTGCCTCTCTGGCTGAGAACGAGCTACCCACCAAGAGGTGGGGTCCTTGGAGAATCTGCCCACTGAAGGAAGATGTCTCTCTATGCCCATTAGTGTCTTAAGGTCTAGCTTCGCAGAACTTCAGACTTCAAGGAAGGGCAGCTCTTCCAAGGGAAAAGCTCAGTATCAAAATCTATCCCTGAAATAACTGAGAGCAATGCTCACCTACTTATTCGCAGAGCGGATCCTGACAGCTCACCCTCAGGTCACGATCCAAAGAAAATTGCTTCTTCACAGAACTTCTTCCAACACAGGGGCTTGGTAGACTCCGCTTATACACTGGGTGGAGATCAACCAGATCCTTTACAGACACTATACGAAGCAAGTGCATGAAATAAAACATCTTGTGGTGGCGGCGGGTAGTGTTTAAAAAATCTGTCGTCTAGCGCTGCGATGAACAGTGAACTGCTTTGGGACTTTCCAGTACATCGGGTGCATGGGTACATTTACCCTCGAGTGCAAATCACAACGATGATTAACACACTGTTCCATATAGGTGCATATCTGACCGATAACACCCGTGCCGAGTGAACGTTGCGTCACGGTGTTCATGCATTTCCAAAATCTGTACAAATCAGTCGGATTTAGTTTTACGTTTCCATTGAGTGGCATCATTTCGATGAAATTACATATTTTTTCGACAAGAGAAAATATGGACCCTGATGTGTTTTCAATGCCGGATCAGATTCATACCTGATTGTAACTACATTTTATAATCTAGTTGCAAGGTAAAATGCTTATGTATTTGCGTCTTATTGCTGCCATCTCAGTTACAGACGAATAAAACATACTAGAATTTTAATTAAACCCTAGAAGGGCCCAACTTGAAATCAGAGTACAGATTTCCAAGGTATAAGAAGAGTAATTTCTAAGAATTACCGTCCGTCCCTATGGAGATACAAATCTTTGAATCCTCATAGTCGAAGTCGACACTTTCCCTGCAGGGGGCAGGAAGCCCTAAAATAGTTCCAAGCTTAGTGGATATGACAGATAACGGTAATGTCATATATAAAGGTCTAGGAGACCATATAAGGAACTCATTCAAAGTAAAGGCACTTATACAAACCCACAGATATAGTACTTTCAAGTCAATTCTCTGGTAAGCTTTCATCAGCATGACATGGCTGAGCCCAAAAAATGGATTTTCAGCAAAGCGAAAAATCTATTTGTTCCGTAACTGACATACAAACCACACTACTGTATTTAATAGGGGTTATTACTTTCGGCGTAGCTGAAATGACGAGCCATTAAAATTTTAACGAGGGTTTACTACCCCACCGCTAGTTAGCGGGGGGTAGGGGGCTAGCCTGTTACCCCCCCCCCCCTCACACACACCCGTTCTTGAACTCACTTTACATTTGGCTCGGAGCAAGAACGGTTGTTGCCTCTCTCTCTCCTTTCCTATTTTGGACTGCCATTAATTTTTGTCTTTTTACTTACTTTTTCTTATACTTGTAATATATATATAAACATTCTTTATGTTTATGTATATATTTGTGTATAGAAATGTAGTAAGTTTTCTTTTCAGTGTTTGTGCTGTGTGTGTGATGCACGACAACAACACTTGCGTAGCAAGGCCACCACAGTTCCTCTTCGTGGGGAACGACCTCTTCCTCTCGGGTCCATCGGTCTTCCCGTCGGCATATTTACGTTAACTCTGCCGCCGCAGGGGAATCGTCATCGCCTGGACCCTCTTCATTCATCTATTATCTTCGCTTTTCCTCTTTTCCTACGTGAAACTTATTCTCAGCGAAGGGAATGTGGCCTTTTTTTAGCTTGACTACGGTCTCTCTCTACTCGAGGTCGTTCACCTTTACTACAACTACGTACTATCACGGTACAGTGAACCCTCGCTACTTCGCGGTTCGACAATCGCGGATTCACCACTTCGCGGGGTTTTCCCATAACCCATATATATATACATATTGCGGATTTTCCGGAAAATTCGAAAATACCGCGAAATCTGAAGACAACCAAATACGATATTTTGTTACCTGTAATTCCATTAATACTGTAATTAGTAATATCTGTTCTTACTGATTGTTCATTGCATTACATATGATATAAAATTCAGCACAGAAAGAAATAAAACACGAAAAGAGAATGTGATCATACGATAATTCAGTACTGTATACAGTACGTAGTAAAATTAAATCGAACATGAAACGCAAATCAGATGCAGTCATACCATATTAGAATGGTGTGTACTGTAATGGATGTGCTTCTTTTCCATGAATCTTTTGTATGTATACGTACGTAGTACTGCATCCAATAATATTCTTTGTTGCAAAAATCACATTTCGAATAAGCGTACGAGAGAGAGAGAGAGAGAGAGAGGCGTAAAATAGCGTACGTAAAGCTGTATTATTATTATTGTTATTATTATTATTATTGTTGTTGTTGTTAATAAAATTATTATTGTTATTATTATTATCATTATTATTATTATTACTGTACAGTATTATTATCATTATTTATTATTATTACGGTATTTACTTAATCTACGTACGTTCGGTATGCGCGGGGCATCTTCTATGAGTAGGTAACCTACGCATCATAGTACTGTAAGACGGGTTGTGATTGGTTCAAGCGCTGATAGATGACGAATCAGAACTCAAGTTTTGTTATCTAGCCTGTGATTGGTGTTTTGCCCGCATCTCCTACCCGCAGCATCTAAGTTCTCGCGGGGCTGGATCGTCCACTCTCTGTTACCACGTATCGCTGAGTAGACGTTCTTAAGTGTGTGAATCTGTGCTGTGTGCGACTTTTTTAAGTTGAACTTTTTGTTACTGTAAATCCTACTGTAATGGCTCCCAAGCGTTCTGCTTCTCTTAAGGCTGGTAGTGAGCCTAAACGCCACCGAAGGATGATGACGATAGCTGAGAAGGTTACGCTTCTCGACATGTTAAAAGATGGTAGAAGTTACGCGGCCGCCGGCCGCCATTTTGGCATCAACGAATCTACTGTTCGCTATATCAAGAAGGACGAGGCGAACATTAGAAGGACGGCTGCAATCACCTTTAGCAGATCAGCGAAGCGTGTCGTTACAACGCGTAATAAAACGATCGTACGCATGGAAGGTGCTTTAGCTGTGTGGATTGCCGACTGCCGGAAGAAGAACATAGCGTTGGATACGAACACCATCCAAACAAAGGCTTTGAGCTTATATGAGAATTTTGCTGCAAAGGAACCTAAAGACGACGACGGCAACCATGCTGAAGATGATGATGATGCAGATGATCCTCAACCAGGGACATCCATTGATTCCCAGCCTCAGAAACGTTTTTCCGCCAGCAAAGGATGGTTCGCGAAGTTTCAGAAACGCTTCGCCCTGAAAAGCGTTTCCCTGCATGGGGAGTCTGCTTCCGCTGACACTGCCGCTGCTGAAACTTACGTGAACCAGACGTTCAAGAATATTATCGCCGAAGGTGGATACAAGCCGGAACAAGTCTTTAATATGGATGAGACTGGCTTGTTTTGGAAGAGAATGCCGTCGCGAACTTTCCTGTTCAAAGAGGAAGCCAAAGCCTCTGGCTTTAAAGCATTCAAGGATCGCATTACCCTCGTGATGTGTGGCAATGCTGCTGGATTTTTTTTAAAGCCGGGGCTTATTTATAAGTCGAAAAATCCTCGCGCTTTGAAAAATAAAAATAAGAATCTCCTTCCCGTGTACTGGATGCATAATCAAAAAGCATGGATTACGAAGATACTGACCTCCAACTGGTTCCATCAGTGTTTTATCCCGCAAGTCAGCAAATATCTCTTAGAGAAGGGCTTGCCATTCAAGATCCTTCTCCTTATGGATAACGCTGGTGGACACGCAACTGACCTGTCGCATGAGGGCATTCAGGTTGAGTTCCTGCCACCCAACACCACGTCATTAATTCAACCAATGGACCAGGGGGTTATCAGGGCGTTCAAGGCCCTCTACACGAAGAACACCTTGGCGGACCTCGTTGCGTGTGTGGATGCTGCCCAAGATGACGAGGATGAAGATTTTAACTTGAAGGCGTACTGGCGGCAGTACACCAGAGCCACGTGCCTGCAGAATATTCAGAAGGCACTTCAAGAGATGAAACCTGCAACCGTGAATGCGAGCTGGAAGAAGTTGTGGCCCGATATTGTTTACGACGACAAGGGATTTACTCCGTCGGAAATCCAACACTCTGCAATACGCAAATCTGTGCAGTTGGCTGCCATAATTGGAGGTGACGGGTTTGGCGACATGACGACTGAAGACGTCGACGAGTTGTTGGACTGCCATTCCCAGCCCCTAACTGACGCAGACCTCGAAGACCTGACGAAATCGGCAAGTGAAGAAGAGAGTGATACCCAGGAAGAGACCCAAGAAAATGTCGAAGAAACGGGCTTAACATTAGAACGGCTGGCCAAGGCCTGCAACCATGCGAAGGAGTTGAAAGAAATGTTGCAAGAGTGGGACGAGGATATGGTTCGCTCGATGCAATTCTGCAACAAGATCGATGAAGACATGACTCCCTACAAAATGCTCTTGGATCGAAAAAAGAAGCAGCGGCAACAACTTCCGATCACAATGTTCTTCCAGCCTCGCAAAAAAGAGCCAGTTCCTCCTGCTAGTACGCCTTCGGAAGAAATTGAAGAAGTTTCCCAGGAAGAAGTTGAAGAGGTGTCCCAGGAAAAGACACCTCCGTCTGAAGAGACGTAAAATACTACCTGGCTGCACAGTAGAACACATCATCAGCTTCATCATCATCATTTCTACTGTGCAGCAAATTCATCGCCATCACCATTCAAGTTTTTCTTCAACTTCTTTCGTGGTGAGTACAGTAACAATCTTTATTTTTTACTTTAATATTCTTACTGTACATTCTAAAACTGTATTTGTGCCTGTTTTATAGTTTAGTACTGTACGTACTGTATGCATTAAGTTAAAGGGAAGGTTTTAAAAGTACATGTTGTAACCTATCATATTTTTTTTGTTTAAAATTTACATTTACGTACGTAAAACAATCTCTCTCTCTCTCTCTCTCTCTCTCTCTCTCTCTCTCTCTCTCTCTCTCTCTCTCTCTCTCTCTCTCTCTCTCTCGTAAATTGTTTTCCTGCTTTGCTACGTACAATACTGTATAAATTATATTTGTAAGGTAACATATTTTGTAAATGCTTTTACTGTAAATACTGTATGTACTGTATCATTATTTATCACTATCATCGTGCGCGTTAAATGCCTTGTTTGTTCTGAGCGTGGTTGTTTACTGAGCGTACACGCCGTCGTTTCAGGCGACGTCATAAAGAAAAACATTTCATTTGGAAGTCCTAAGAAAAATACGTAAACTAAAACATTGGTAATAAAAAAATCAACATACAGTACTGTATAATCAATATAATCGATGCAAAAACTAACCTATACATATATGTGTACACTAAATGAGTTTGTTTCTTCATTATGATCAGAGATGAACGTAAACAAAACATTGGTTGCCATTTTTTATCGTGCTTTTTAGGTGTTTAGGAAACGCATGATATAAAATCGCCTTTAATATTTGTGCCTGTTTTAGTTTAGGGTGCTGTAGTACATGCATTAAGTGTTCTGTACATTAAAGGGTGGTTTGTTAACAGTACTACGTACAAGGGAAGGTTTTAAAAGTCCGAATATACATGTTAAATAAATAGGTAAATATGATGTCACTACTTCGCGGATTTTCACCTATCGCGCCCGCGTCTGGAACCTATCTACCGCGATAAACGAGGGTTCACTGTAGCTCCTTTCCCGTTGCGGGTTAGGTTGCTATTCCGTTTGTTTTTTTCAATTATTTTTAGTGAAATTAATTGTATTTTAACTTTTCAGCTTTTTCCGTGGGGAACACTTTCCTTCGGGGTTCAGTGGTTCTCACTATTATATTCTTAGATGATTAGATAATTATAATTCTGTTTTTATTACAGTTACTCTGCCCCCCCCTTCTCCCCTGGATGTCATCTGGGGAAGGTAGGCGTATACTTAATTCTTATTTTATGTTTTTCCCTCGGGGTTCCTCTTCGGAGTTCCTCCCTAGGGAATTTCTGTTAAAATAATTATTTAATTTTATTTTCCCAGTTAACTATGCAGTTTTTCTTCGTTCGACTAAAGAGTGCCAACGAAGCAGAGCTGTCCTGTTCATGCCTGGGAATTCTGCTGTCGCTGCCGTCCCTCAGAGGACGTCGTCATGGGCGTTATCTCTTCTCTTAGAAGTTCTCCCGTGACAACATGCCAACACTTCAGATCATCTTAGAACGCTAATGGAAGTTCGCCTCCAGGGGTTGGACAACTTCCCTTCCGAGGGAGGTTTCCTCCCCAGGTGTGAGGTTGTTTCTCTCATCAGAGGGAGAACTTCCCACATCTTAATAAATTCATCGTCT
Source organism: Palaemon carinicauda (assembly GCF_036898095.1). Lineage (NCBI taxonomy): Eukaryota > Metazoa > Arthropoda > Malacostraca > Decapoda > Palaemonidae > Palaemon > Palaemon carinicauda. The sequence goes on along the minus strand of NC_090726.1, from coordinate 150,926,879 downwards.
TCGACTGCTGTTGCTGCCCTTCGGCCAGACTTTTCTCTCCCCTTGCTGAGTTTCTCTTCATTCAGGGGTGGAGCACAGTCTTGGCAAATCTCTTCTACGAAGTGTTCACCTCTCTCGTTCGCGAGAGAGGCCACTCATAGAGACTTCCTTTCGGAGAATCGCTACTGCAAAGGTCAGCTTGCTGATTCACCAGCCCTAAGGGGCGTCACCACGAGTGTCTTCAGGTCTCTTTTACGAAGTGTTACCTCTCTCGTTCGCGAGAGAGACCACTCATAGAGACTCCTCTTCGGAGGATCGCTACTGATAAGGTCCGCTTGCTGATCCAACGGCCCTAAGGGGCGTCAGCACGAGTGTCTTCAAGTCTCTTCTACGAAGGGCACCTCTCTCGTTCGCGGGAGAGGTCTCTCTTAGAGACTCCGCCTCGGAGGATCAAGCAGAACTTCCTGTGACCTCTACCTTGTGCTGCATCGTGGTCCTTTGGACTTCGGTCCTGGACTCTAACACGGACCTTTTACAGTCCCATTGGTGGATGCTGGCCCTTCCAAAGGGCACATCCCAGTTCCTGATCGTCCTGCCAGCTGACCTACCGATCTACCAGCACAACCTTGCGCTGCAACGAAGGACTTCGGTCCTGGACTCTAAAGCGGACCTGCTTACGGTCCTCATCGAGGGATGCCGCCCTTTTTTAAGGACACATCCCAGTTCCTGATCGTCCTGCCAGCTGACCCTTCAACCTACTAGCGCGTGAAGCATGCGCGCGCTCGTCGATCTTCATACGCGCGCTCGTCGATCTTCATACGCGCGCAAGCACCGACGATCTTCTTACGCGCGCAAGCGCCGACGATCTTCTTATGCGCGCAATCGCCGACGATCTTCTTACGTGTGTAAGTGCTGACAATGGTCCGCGCGCGCACCGCTACCTTCGCGCGTACGCGCGCGCACCGCTACCTTCGCGCGTACGCGCTTGCCGATCTTCTTACGCGCGCAAGCGCCGACGATCTTCTTACGCGCAAGCACCGATGATCCTCACAAGTGCCGACGATCTTCTTGCGCGCGCAAGCGCCGATGATCTTTTCCGCGCGCGGGTACCGATGGTCTCCCTTGCGCGTGCGCCAATAGTCTTGCGCGTGCGTGCCGATAGTTTTCCGTGCGCACGCCAATAGTCTTCCGCGCGCGTGCCAACATTCTAGTACGCGCCGACGATCTTTTATTTTCGCCCGCACGGGCTCTTCATTCTGATCCTGCACGTCAATCTGATTCCCGCGCACTCTATGAAGTCTCGCCCGCGCGCGAGCGCTTCAGCAGTCTCCCGTGCGCGAGCCCCAGGTATTTCCCAGCGCGCTCCCCAGTGCAATCGCCAGCGCAATCGCCAATACCCTCCCACGCGCGAGGCTGCAGGACAACGCGCGGTAAGGGCGCCATCACCGCATTCCCCCCCCGCAAGCGCAGAGCATCGCGCTTGCCGATAGGGGGGAAGGTTCCAGAAATGTCCAGGGACATTTCCTTATCTTCTTTCTTCTTACAGGCAACTTCCCCTCCAGAGGGAGTGTGTGACAGCGCAGCCGTCAGCCGGCAGCCCTGGTTTGGGGCTCTAATCAGAGCGGTAGCACAGGCTTTCAAGCTTGTTCTCTCTGAGTTGGGCCACAAATCCTTGGCTGCATCTACTCCCTTGAAGAGGAAAAGAGGAGTTTCGGACGCGGTAACTTCTCCGAGGACGAAGCTGTGTCCTCATAAGTCTTCGAGGCAGGCACCCTCCCCCCTCAGACTTTTTTCCCTCCCCTTCGGACGAAGATTTCCCGTCCTCAGGAGAGTCACGTGAGGTGAGACGTTCCCCCATCACACCATTGAGGGAAACCCCACCTCGTGCGGTAAAGTCTTCTTTAATAAGGGTGGAGAAGAGCCTGCCTCTGTCGTTGGAGTCTTGCATCCCTCCCAGGAGGGAGTCAAAAGACTCCAAGACAATACCGGGAGGCCCCTAGCACCGAAATCTACAGGCTCAGACATTCTTCCGTTATGGGAACTAACATGTTTGAGCCTAAGGACGTGGAGCAGGCTGCTGAGAGGTGGAGGAAGTCACCAAGACTCCCTCCTACATAGGGCTTTGACATTCAAGCCCTATAAACCTCCAGCACCCCAGCAGCCACTTCCCACCAAGACAACGGCAGCGAAGACAGTGGTGTCTAAGCCCTTTCCTGTCAAGGACAAGAAAGGCAAGAAGTCCTCCAGGGGAGGGAAGAATCCTAGAGGGAGCAGCCGAGGCCGCAAACGCTAGGATTGGCAGTCCCCCTGCATGTCCGCCAGTGGGAGGATGCCTACAAGGTTGCGCAGACAGGTGGCAGCAACTCGGGGCCGATTTCCGTAATCAGTCAGGGATATTGCGTCCCGTTCACAACATCTTTACCTTCCCTGAGGACGAATCCAGTGTCATTTAGCTCCCTTGCCATGGAATCAGCTAGGGGGCGGGCCCTTAAGGCAGAGGTCCAGATTAAAGCAAACTCCGTTCAGCATGGAGACCGCAAACACGGTCAGTCTTGCAGTGAAGCCGCAAGACTTCATGCGTATACTGGATCTGAAGGACATGTACTTCCAGATCCCAGTCCATCCGTCTTCAAGGAAGTACTTAGGATTCAGCCTAGACCACAAGGGGTACCAGTTCAAGGTGTTGTGTTTCGGTCTCTCCACAGCACCACAGGGTTTCACCAGAAGTGTTCACCCTAATATCATTGTGGGCACACAGGATCGGCATCCGTCTCCTCCGTTAACTGGATGACTGGCTGATCCTAGCAGACTCGGAGTCATCCCTTCTTCGACACCGAGACAAACTTCTAGGACTTTACCAGGATCTGGGGATCATGGTAAATCTCGAGAAGTCCTCACTGCTTCCCACTCAAAGACTGGTTTACCAACGCATGATTATAGACACCAATCTCCACAAAGCCTTCCCATCAGACGACTGGATAGCAAGGCTGAGAGGGGTCGCAAGCCCTTTCCTCAGTCGAGAAGAGCTTCCAACCCAATCGTGGTTAAGTCTCCCTGGTCACCTTTCATCCTTGGCTCGTCTAGTTCCCAACGATCGCCTCAGGATGAGATCTCTCCAGTGGTGGCTCAGTCCCGGTGGAATCAAGGTTGCGATTCCCCAGATGTCATAATCCCTATGGGTCCTGCGGAACGGACTGACCGCCAGTGGTGGGTGACAGACGAGAACCTACGAAGAGGAGTGGATCTTCTCGTCCTTCCCCCAGATTTAATGCTGTTTTCGGACGCCTCAAAGAAAGGGGGGGGGGGGGGGCACGTTCTGTACCACACAACCTCAGGCCTGTGGTCAGAATCAGAAAAGTGCCTCCATATAAATCGTCTAGAGATGAAGGCCGGTTTGTTGGCCCTTCAGCAGTTCCAACAATACCTGGCAGGTCACTCTGTGGTGGTATTAAGCGACAACACCACAGTAGTGGCTTACATCAACAAGCAAGGAGGTACCTTTTCGAAGCAGCTATCCCATCTTGCAGTAGAGATACTGAGATGGACCGAAGTCCGCTCGATTTCACTATCGGCGCGTTTCATTCCAGACAAGAGGAATATGCTCGCCCACAATCTGAGCAGAGCGTCTCAGATAGTGAGTATCGAGTGGTCTTTGTGTCATTTAGTAGCCAACAAAGTCCTGACTTTGTGGGGTTCCCCGACTGTGGATCTGTTCGCGACAGCGCTGATCTTCAAGATTCCATTGTACTTCCCCCCAGTCCCGGATCCCAAGGCGCTCTGGCAAGATGCCTCCCAACAACGGGGGACAACATCATCGTGTACGCCTTTCCCCCGTTCTGTCTGATGAGAAGGGTGGTCAACAAGACCAGAATATCGGTCAATTTTTCAATGACCCTCATAGCTCCGCCATGGCATCACGCGGAATGGTTTCCGAACTTTCTGCAATTCCTAACGGAACTTCCGAGAGAATTCCTTCCACAACACGATCTACTCAGACAACCACATGCCAGCATCTTCCACAAAGCCGTAGCTTCGCTACGACTTCACGCCTGGTGACTATCCAGCATCTCCTCGCTGAGAGAGGATTTTTCGCAACAAGTTACGATTAGGATGTCTGGACATCTGCAAAAATCATCCGCATCTGTCTACCAGGCCAAGTGGAAAGTCTTCTGTGATTGATGTCGTGGAAGGGGTATCTCTCCACTCGAGGCCACTATTCCAGCAATAGCGGAGTTCCTCGTGTATTTGCGGGAAGAAAATGCGCCTTTCAGTCTCTGGGGTAAAAGGCTATCGCTCAGCCTTAAGTCTAGCCTTCAGGCTCAAAGAAATGATCTTTTCTGTTTCGCTGGAATTTTCCCTACTCATACGAGGTTATGAACTTACCTGCCCTCAGTCGGATGTGAGACCTCCTCCATGGAACGTGGTTCGAGTTCTCAGGTGTCTTAAGAGACCTCACTATGAACCAGTACGCCAGGCTTCAGTTCTCCACCTAACTTGGAAGACGGTGTTCTTACTAGCTTTGGCTTCGGCCAAGTGAGTCAATGAACTTCATGGTCTCTCATATGACATCACCCATGCAAGGGTATGGGGGGGAGTTAACGTTCAAATTCGTCCGAGTTTGGTGCTAAGACCCAAAATCAGGGGGTGCCGGATGCTCGGTTCGACTCCCTCCGGATTCGAGTCTCCGTTCTGTAACAGATGTCCCAGACCTTCTCCTACTGTGCCCAGTAAGGAGTCTGAGGCTATATCTCAGAAGAATGGCTGCAGTCTGTCCCCAGGTTCAAGCATTGTTAGTACTGGGAGGATTAAGAGAAGGGTCACCAAGAACACCATCTTGGCATGGATTCGTAGGGTGATCCATCTGTCCCTGAATCCAGACCCTCCTCCGTCACGTCGCCCTAGAGCACATGATGTCTGGGGCGTAGCTACGTCCCTGGCCTTCAAGAGAAATTTCTCAGTGATGCAGGTCCTTCAAGCTGAGGTGTGGAAACGTTAGACGACCTTCACAGCCCACTACCTGCACGACGTGACCCACAGGAGGCTCGATACGTTTTCTATCGGCCCTGTGGTGGCTGCACAACAGCTGGTTTAAAACTTCAGGCTCCTTAGTGGACAAGTAGCAGAAGGTTGAGGGCATTGTTACCCAGTCTTATTCTGCATCAATGAAAAGATTTGTCTGGCCCTTACTCTTTTCTTCATCCTCCCCTCTCTTGGGGAAGGCAGCATCCTGGGTTCTCTGCACAGCTGACCTCAAACCACTGCAGGTAAACCATGTTTCCTTGTGTTCCGAGTATTAAGATAATACTGTCACGTGCCCATACCCTGACGAGGTGGTATTGGGAGAGTCCTAGCCTAAAGTTTCCTTCTAAGGGACTACAGATCAACTTCTTAGGACAAGTCACACTTTATTTTACCTTCACACACAGCTTGCGTAGGCCGCAGTCCTTGCGTAGCAAGGTTCTAGCGAGGTGCCGGGACTCCTTATTGCTGAGTGCGAACACACTCAAATATTGAGTCCACGGGCAAAGCCAAAAGCCAGTACTTGCAGGGACTTTCCACCCTTCCTAATGGGTGAGTCACCCCTATTAAATTGCTTGGTTTGTATGTCAGTTACGGAACAAATGACAAATTCGTAGGTACAGTGATACCTCGGTAGTCGAACGACTCTATACTCGAACAATTCGGAGTTCGACCAAAATTTTCGAGAAATTTTTGCTGCGGTGCTCGACCAAAAATTCGGTACTCGACCAGCCGAACACGTGACGACCGCATGGGCTTTGTGATGATCGCGCCATCTCGGCCACTCTCGCTTGTTCGGGAAGCATCAGTTCTCTCGAGAGCGTCACTCAGACAACGCGCGATCAGCATTCGTTGTGATTTAGTGATTTTCAGTGCTTTTAATTGCTTTTTTAGCTTTCATAATGAGTCCCAAGAAAGTAATGAGTGTTAAGGGGAAGGAGAAGAGGAAAACAGTGCGAACAACGATCGAGTTGAAGAAGGAAATTATAGCGAAATATGAGAATGGTGTACGAGTGTCCGATTTAGCGGTAGAATACGGAATGGCGAAGTCGACCATTTCTACGTTTTTAAAGCATAAAGAAATGATTAAGAAGGCGAATGTTGCAACGGGAGTTACGGCGGTAACTAAGCAAAGGCCACAAGTGATTGAGGAGATGGAAAAGTTGCTTTTAATATTTATTAAAGAAAAACAGTTGGCCGGGGAAAGTGTTAGTGAAGCGTTCATTTGTGAAAAAGCGTTGCATATCTATGAAGAATTAGTGAAGAAAAGTCCGAGTACCAGTGAAAGTGATTCATTTACATTTAAAGCGAGCAGGGGTTGGTTTGAAAAGTTTCGTAATAGAACAGGTATTCATCGTGTTACTAGGCATGGGGAGGCAGCTAGTTCGGATCAAATTGCAGCCGATAAATACGTGGGGGAATTCGATCGGTACATAAATGAACAAAATTTGATCGCACAACAAGTCTTTAATTGTGATGAGACTGGGTTATTTTGGAAGAAAATGCCAGCCAATACGTACATTACCAAGGACGAGACGAAGATGCCAGGTCACAAGCCAATGAAAGATAGGCTAACATTGTTGCTGTGTGCAAATGCAAGTGGCGATTGCAAGATCAAACCCTTGTTAGTGTACCACTCGGACAACCCCCGGGTGTTCAAACGAAATAATATTTGTAAAAGTGCACTACCAGTTATGTGGCGCTCGAACACTAAATCTTGGGTCACAAGACAATTCTTTACTGAGTGGATAAACGAAGTGTTTGCCCCCCAGGTTAAGGCTTACCTCATTGAAAAGAGCTTGCCAATGAAATGTCTTCTGGTTATGGACAATGCTCCTGCACATCCTCCAGGTCTCGAGGATGACTTGAAAGAAGAATACAGCTTTATCAAAATCAAATTCTTGCCCCCCAATACTACTCCCATACTCCAGCCCATGGACCAACAGGTCATTTCAAACTTCAAAAAACTCTATACCAAGGCCCTTTTCAGAAAGTGTTTTGAAGTGACCAGTGACACGAAGTTGACCCTAAAGGAATTCTGGAAGGAACACTTCAGCATCCTCAACTCTGTTAACATGATTGACCAAGCTTGGCGAGGTGTGACCTATAGGACATTGAACTCTGCCTGGCGTAAGCTGTGGCCATCATGTGTCACAGAGAGGGAGTTTGAAGGTTTCCAACCAGAGGCGGGTCCAAGCACTGCTACCCCTGTAATTTCTGATGACACTGATGTCGTTGAGGAAATTGTTGTCATGGGCAGGAGTTTGGGGCTTGAGGTCGACAAGGATGATATTGATGAGCTTGTAGAAAGCCATTCTACCGAGTTGACTGTGGAGGAATTGTTGCACCTGCAACAACAACAGCAGCAGGATCTGATTGTGGAGCAGGAATCTTCAGAAGAGGATGAGGTAAGGGAGGATGTTCCAAGTTCTCTCATCAATGAAATTTGTTCCAAGTGGGCAGATGTGCAGGCTTTTGCTGAAAAATACCACCCAGAAATTGCAGTAGCAAACCGGGCAGTGCATATGTTTAATGATAGTGTCATGTATCATTTTCGAAGAATACTGCAGAGGAGGAAGAAACAATTAACAATAGACCAGTTTTTCACAAAAGAAAAGAAAGCTGCTACATCAAAGCCTGTTTCTCCTCCAAAGAAGAGACAAAGAAGAGAAGAAACCCCTGAAATAGATCTGCCCACCCTTTCATTGGAGAGAGAAACAACTCCTGAAGGAGAACTACCCCGCCACATCATGGAAGGGGACTCTCCTTCCAAGCAGTAACCTCCCCCTTCCATCCTCTCCACATCCATCCCTGTATGCCATCGAACCGCTGCTCAAAGGTATGTTCACTACAGTACAGAAAATGGTTTAAAATTGTTTTATTTTAGTACAGTAAATGGTTTAAAATTGTTTTATAGGATTTTCTGACCAATTTCATACACATTTAGATAATTATTGTTGTTTAGGTACACGTTTTATTAATATTTTGGGCCTGTTCGAGTGCTTGGGAACGGAATAGAATATATACCATTATTTCTTATGGGGAAAAAAAATTCGGTACTCGAACAAATCGGAGGTCGAACACGGATCTCGAACGGATTATGGTCGAGTACCGAGGTATCACTGTAATTTGTATTTTTCCTAACTATACAAACCTTAGCTATTTAATTAAACTTACCCACCAGCCCTATCCCCCTTGAAGTCCTACCTCCAAGTAAAGTGAGTTCAAGCACAGGTGTGTGTAAGGGGGTGGGGCGGTGGTAGCAGGCTACCCCCCTACCCCCCACTAACTAGCGGTGGGGTAGTAAACCCTCGTTAGAATTTTAATGGCTCGTCATTTCAGCTACGCCGAAAGTAATAACCCCTATTAAATAGCTAAGGTTTGTATAGTTAGGAAAAATACAAATTACCTACGAATTTTTCATTTTTGGGTGAGATAGCCATGTCGTCCTGATGGACCCACCCTTCTTCCTTAAAATGACCCCGCCCGAAACTACTCTTATCTGCGGCTTATCCTGCTTAAATGCAACAAGGAATGATGGACCGTAGCAGTACAGGGAGGGGGTCCACTGGGTACCTTGATAAGGGTTCCCCTTCATTCGCCACTCTTCCCCCTCAAAGAGTAAAATCTATTCAGGGTGAAGAATGCTGTGTCGTATCAAAAAGTACGTCCCCTGATATTATGCAATATCCTTAAGAATTATTTTAAGGATACTCATGCCAGGAGTTAGAATTCTGAAGACCTATGGTTAATTCTCTGGGAGTATCACTGTAGCTAAATATCCCCTAGAAAGCTGCCTAAAGGAACCTTCCATCAGGACGACAAGGCTATCTCACCCAAAAATAGATTTTTCGCTTTGCTCAAAATCCATTTGTTCCGTAACTGAAATACAAACCATGCTATTTTCATGGGGTAATTACTTCGGCGTAGCTGAATGACGAGCCATAAGAATTTTAACGAGGGTTTACTACCCCTCCGCTAGTTAGCGGGGGTTAGGGAGGGGTAGCCTGTTACCCCTCCCCCTCACACACACCGGTGAAAGGCTCACTTTACTTTTGGCTCGGATGGCGATCGGATGTCTCCGCTCCCATCCTCTCTTGACGGCCATTATTGTTTTGTCTTTTTAACTTACCTTTTCTTTTACTTAATATATTTAAACATTATTGATGTTTATATATATTTTTGTGTTTAGAAAATAGTAAGTTTTCCTTTGCTTTCGGTGTTGTGCGGTGTGTGTTGTGTACGTCTACGAGAGTGATCGCCGGCTTAGCCAGGCCACCACGATTCTCTTCTTGGTCACGGCCATTCACTCCTAGGCCACCATGGTTGCCTTCGTGGAGTACGGCCCCTCTCTTGAGGTTGTTCACCTCTTACTCCGTACTACGCCTACGATAGCTTCTCAGGCCGAGTCGCTATTTCGTTTTATTTGTCTCAATTATTTTTATGAATATAATTGTATTTTTAACTTTAAAGTTCTGGGCTCACGTTCCTTCGGGGGTCGGTGATCCTGGGAACATTCAAAGTCAGTTGCATAATTATAATGTTATAATTCTGTTTTTTGTTAAGTTTTTCGTCCCCCCCCTTACCCGGGGCCAGGGGGGGGGGGGGAGGATGGCGCATACCTACTTTCGTTCTTATGTTTTATTTTTCCTTGGGGTTTCTCTTCGGAGTTTCACCCGGGGGAATTTCTGTTAAATAATTATTCTTTTTTATTTTTCAGTTTACGATGCTGTTTCTTCGTGCCTGTTGTGTGCCTTCGAAGCAGAGCTGTCCTGTTTATGCCTAGGGAGTCGGCTGTCACCGCCGTCTCTCGAGGCCATCGTCAGGGGCGTTCCCTTCTCTTAGAAGTTCCCCCATGACTACTGCCAGCTCTTCAGTGCATCCTAGAATGATAAGGAGGTTCGCCTCCATGGTAGTTAGTTAACTTCCCTTTTTTATTTTTCCCTGGTCCTTAGGCGGTTATGCTCTTGGGGCTGAGCGGTTGCAAGGCTGGACCATGGTAATAGCGACTATGCTCTCGGGGCTGAGCGGTCGCTTCTGTAGCTACGCTCAAGGGGCTGAGCAGCTGCGAGATCAGTCTGGACCTCTCTCGTTTGCGAGGGAGGGCCGCACTAAGGGCTCCTCTTCGGAGGATTGCTCCTTTTGTCTCTTCTATGAAGTGTCTCCTCCCGTTTGCATGAGAGGACACTCACAGAGACTCCTCTTTGGAGGATTGTTCCTGTTTACGTCAGCTGATCTCACGGCCCTTCGGAGAAACTTCGGTTTCTCGTTGCGCTGACCCTTCGGGGTCTTGCAACTATCCCCTCGGGGCCTCGCTACTCAGGCTACGTTAGACCTTTGGTCTCGTGCCCTCAGTGGACCTGCTGCCTGCTGTATCCGTTCCTGACAGCTGACGCGCCTTGGGCGCCCACGCCCCCGTTATCCAACGGGCTCCTCCCTCCGGGGCAGGAGAGACTTTCTCACACCGTGAGTAAGTCCCTTAAGTGCCAGGTATCCCCTGTGCGCCAACGTTCCCTTGCGCGCTAGCGCTCGGCTGCTGTTCCTGAGACTGCCTTCCAGAGACACTCTGTTCCAGTAATTCAATTAGGCTGCTACCAACGTTCCCTGCGCATTTATGCACATCGTTGGGGTTCCTGAGATAGCGCACAGGCGCTCACCAGCGGTTCAGCCTACGGTGTCTCTAAGTCTCTTCTACGAAGGACACCTCTCCCGTTCGCGGGAAAGGTCCCTCACAGAGACCACTCCTCGGAGTGTTTAGCAGTACTTCAGTTGATCGTCTGCTCTGAAGCAGACCTGGTCCTCTTCAGTTAGCCGATCCTTCAACCAAGCGCGCGTGCGCGCTCTCTGACGATCTTCTGTTGCACAGGGGCCTGCAATCTTCACTCGCGCGTAAGCACTGAAGATCGCCCGTGCGCGATCTTCGAGGCCCTTCCGCGCGCGGTGATCGTCGAAGATCGTTAGCCGACGATCTTCTGATACGCGCTAGGCGCGCAAGCACCGACGATCTTCGTAATGCGCGTAAGCGCCGAAGATCGTCCCGCGCGCGATCTTCGAGGCCGTCCGCGTGTGGTTTTCCGCACGCGATCGGCGACGGCCGTTAGCCGGTGATCTTCGGATCCAGCGCTAGGCGCGCAAGCGCTGACGATCTTCATAGTGCGTGTAAGCGCCGACGATCGTTCTGTGCGCGGGATGGCTTCCCGCGCGCGACCATTGAGGCTCACGCGATTATCGCGGATCATCCGCACGCGGTTTCCCGCTCGTCCTCGGGCGTTTTTTCTGCTCGTCCACAGGTGGGATGGTTGCCTGCGCGCGGTCATCACGGATCGTCCGCGTGCGATCGTCGTAGATCGTCCGCGCGCGGACACCGTGGTTTACCGCGCGCGGATACCGAGGTTTACCGCGCGCGATCGCCGACTATCTTCTCTTGCGCTCGAGCGCCGACAATCTTCGCACACGTGTGAGCGCCGAAGATTGTCCGTGCTCGCGCGAATCGCCGACGATCGTCTTACATAGTTGGAGATCGTACGCGCGCGGACACCAATGGTTTCCTGCTCACTGTCTCCGACGATCTTCTCTCGCGCTAGCGCCGACGATCTTCGTACACGCGTAGGCGCCGAAGATCGTCAGCGTTATTTCTTCCGCGCGTGAGATGGTTTCCCTCACGCAATCGCCGATGGCGCAAGCACTGGCGATCTTTTGTCGCCGAGATCGTTCACGCGTGGGATGGTTTCCCACGCTATCGCCCACGATTTTTCACGCGCAAGCGCCAGCGATCTTCATACGCGCGGAAGCGCGGGGATCGTTCACGGGGGCGCCGTTACGCCCACGCTCTCGTGGGTACGCGTGCATGCAGGCGCGGTTATACTGCTACGCAGTTTTATTCACGCGCTACCCAGATCTGTGCTTTTCGCGCGATCACCAGCGTGATCGGCGCACCGTCCTCCGACACGATCGCGCCCTGATTACATCAGGGCTTATGGCGGTCAGACCACCTAAAGCCTTACATCCTTCATTGCTGGGGTCCTGTTTCCCTCCTAGGCGGGATCCTAAGGCCCAGTCTTCCGCAAGGACCCGACAGGATCCAGATGGACCCTTGGGGCATGTCTACGAGTCTCCCCAGGAAGAGCCTTCGGGGATGAGAGACCTCGCTGCCAGTCCATCAGGAGGAGAAGCTCCAGGGGTCGGAACTTGCGTTCTGGCAGGTTCTGACCCTCAGGAGAAACCTCAAGGGGACCCCAGATTAAGAGATTCCTCTTCGGTAAGGGAAGGATACGGTCCGGGACCGAATCTACTCACCCAAGCGCTCCCTTGGGCCAGTGCAGCTTGCCCTGGTCTCAGGGAATGAAGAGCGCCAGAGACTAGGCCGAGGGCCAGCTCTCCGAGCTTGTCTCCTTCAACAGTCCCGGTCGGTATCGAGCCCCTCCCTCCTCCCTGGGTAGGGATCGGTGAGGGGACGGGCCCTCCGGGCAGAAGTCCAGTCCATGTTGGAGATACGCTCCCTCCAAGAGGTGGCCAACGGGTTCCGAGACCTCCTTAATCGTCTCCTTCCCTTCTCGACTCTGTACAGGGTTGTCAAACAGTCTCCGTTCAACATAGCGACAGCAGACGCGGTCAGTCTTGCGGTGAGACCACAAGACTTCATGTGTACTCTGGTCCGGTAGGATGCGTACTTCCGATCCTGGTTCACCCGTCTTCAAGGAAGTACTTTGGAGTTTGCCTGGAAGGCGGATATACCAGTTCAAGGTGTTGTGCTTCGGTCTCTCCACAGCACCTCAACAGTTCACCAATGCTTCCACTGTGATCTCTTCACGGGCTCTCAGGATCGGTATCTGTCCCCTCCGTTTCCTGGGTGACTGGCCGATCCTAGCAGACTCGAACGCATCCCTTCTTCGTCATCGGGACAAGTTCCTTGTACTTTGCCAAGTTCTAAGGATCATGGTGGTCCTCGAGGAGTCCTCCCCGCAGCCCTCTCAGAGTCTGGTATACCTAGACCTGGTCTTAGACACCAATCTCCCGAAGCCTTCCCTTCAGGCGACAGGATAGCAAGGCGGAGGAAGATCGCGAGACCTTTCCCAACACGAGAAGAACCTCCAACCCAATGTGGTTACGTTTCTCCTCCCTGGCCCGTCTGGTTTCCAACAGTCGCCTCAGGGTGAGTTCTCTCCTGTGGCGACTCAGGGTGCGGGGGAGTTAGGGGCATGACTCCCCGGATGCCAGGACCCCTAGGGGACATCCGGAACAGACGGACCCCCAGGGGTGGGAAGCAGACGAGGATCTACAATAGGGAGTGGACCTTCTCGTCCTTCCCCCAACTTGATGCTGTTTTCGGACGCGTCAAAGAAAGGGGGGGGGGCACGTTCTGAACCACGGGACCTCAGGCCGGTGGTCAGAACCAGGAAGTACCTTCTCTGGACCTACTAGAGATGGAACTGTGTCTCTGGCACTTCAGTAGCTCCACCTAGCCTGGCGGACTACTCTGTGGTTGTGAGGATCAACAACACCACAGTGATGGCTTACTTGCCCAGACAAGGAGGTACTTTTTCAGTACAGCCATCCCATCCTGCGGTAGAGATACCGGGATGGTCGGAGTTCCCCTCGATCTCTTTAGCAGCTCGCTTGATTCCAGGCAAAGGAATGGGCTCGCCGACAGTCTGAGCAGTGCGACACGGACACCACATTCCGAGTGGTCTTTGGATCCTCAAGTAGCCTACAAAGTCCTGACTCGGTAGGGCTCCCTCTGCGGACCGGTTCGCTACAGCACTGAGCTGCAAGCTCCCGCTTTACTGCTCCCCGGTCCCGGACCCCAAGGCCCTCTGGTAGGATGCCTTCCAGCAACGGTGGGGCAACATCGATGTGTTTGCCTTCCCCCGTTCTGGCGGATGAGGAGAGTACTCTACAGGACCAGAGTATCGGTCAGTCTCTCAATGACCTCCCTAGCTCCGCTAGGGCCTCTCGCAGGTGGCTCACCAGTCCCTCTGTAACTCCTTACGGAGCCTCCGAGGGAACCCCCCCCACGTCACCGGTTACTCACACAGCCACATGCCATCATCCTCCGCAAAGCCGTAGCTTGCTCCAACCTCCCGCCGGGAGACTATCCAGCATCTCCTCAAAGAGAGAGGATTTTTGCAACAAGTTGCGAAAAGGAGGCCTGGACACCTGCGCAAATCTTCCGCAGTAGTCTCCCAGGCGAAGGGGCGAGTTACTGTGGTCGGTGTCGTGGAGAGGGTATCCCTCCACACGTTGCCGCTTCCAGCAATAGCGGAGCTCCTTGTGGGATTGCGGGATGAAATGTGCCTTTCAGTTTCGGCTGTGAAAGGCTATCCCTCAGCCTTAGGTCTTGCCTCCAGGCTCTAGGGATAGACATTTCTCCCTCGCTGGAGCTCTTGCTTCTCATACGAAGCCTTGTCCTCTCCTGGCCTCAGTCGAAGGTGAGACCTCCTCCTTGGGACGTGGTTCGAGTCCTCAAGTCTCTAAAGAGACCCCCTGACGAACCACTACGTAAGGCCCCAGATCACCACCTTACTGGGTAGACAGTGTTCCTGCTAGCCTTATCTTCAGCCAAGCGAGTCAAATGATCTCTCATACGACTTCGCCCATTCAGGGGGATATGGGGAGGCAACATTCAGGTTCATCCCTGAGGTTTGTTGCCAAGACTCAGAACCCGGGAGTGCTGGACCCGCTGTTCGACTCTTTCCAGGTTTCGAGTCTCCGTCCTGTAGCAGATGATCCAGACCATCTCCTACCTTGCCGGTAGGGAGTCTGAAGTGGCGTCTTAAGAGAACGGCTGCAGTTCGTCTCCAGGCTCAAGCCTCGTTCGTGGACCCTGGGAAATGAAGAGAAGGGTCTCCAGGAATACCATCTCGGCCCGGATTCGCAGGGTGTTACACCCGGCCTTGAATCCTGACCCTTCTCCGTCGCATCCCCCTAGAGCCCATGATGTCAGGGGCGTAGCTACGTTCCTGCCCTTCATGGAGCATCTTTCAGTGACGCAGGTCCTACAAGTGGGGATGTTGAAGCATCAGACCATCTTCTCAGCCCCTTACCTGCAAGACATGACCCACGGGAGGCTCGATACGTTCCTATCGGCCCTGTGGGGGCTTCACAGCAGCTGGTCTAAACCTCAGGCTCCTTGATGGACAAGTAGCAGAAGATTGAGGGAATTGTTACCTGGTGTTAATCTGCATGAATGAAAAGATGTCTTGCCCTTATTATTTTCTTCATCCTCTCCTCCCTTGGAGAAAGCAGCATCCTGGGTTCTCTGCACAGCTGACCTCAAACCACTGCAGGTAGACCATGCTTCCTTGTGTTCCTAGTATTAGGTGTAATACTGTCATGTCCCCATACCCTGACGAGATGGTATCGGGAGTGTCCTAGCCTGGACTTCCTTCTGAGGAACTCCAGGGCAACTGCCTAGGACAAGTCACTTTTCACCTTCGCACACACCTTACGTAGGCCGCGGCAGTTTCACAACCGCCAGCGAGGAGCAGGGATTCCCTATTGTCCGAGTACTTGACCGTTCGAATATGGAATCCCCGGGCAAGCCAAAGCCAGTATGGCCGGGACTTACCACCCTTCCTAAGGGTTAAGTCACCCCATGTAAATAGCGTGGTTTGTATTCCAGTTACAGAACAAATTACAAATTCGTAGATAATTTGTATTTTTCCTAACTATACAAACCTTAGCTATTTACACATATTTGCCCGCCAGTCCTGTCCCCCAAGATAAGTCCTACCTCTAAGTAAAGTGAGCCTTTCACCGGTGTGTGTGAGGGGGAGTGGTAGCAGGCTACCCCTCCCTACCCCCTGCTAACTAGCGGAGGGGTAGTAAATCCTCGTTAAAATTCTTATGGCTCGTCGTTCAGCTACGCCTGAGTAATTACCCCATGTAAATAGCTAAGGTTTGTATAGTTAGGAAAAATACAAATTATCTACGAATTTGTCATATTAGGTGTAATACTGTCATTTCCCCGTACCCTGACGAGGTGGTATTGGGAGAGTCCTAGCCTAGATTTCCTTCTGAGGAACTCCAGGGCAACTACCTGGGACAAGTCACTTTTCACCTTCACACACACCTTACGTAGGCCGCGGCAGTTTCACAACCGCCAGCGAGGAGCAGGGGTTCCCTATTGTCCGAGTACTTGATCGCTCGAATATGGAATCCCCGGGCAAGCCAAAGCCAGTATGGCCGGGACTTACCACCCTTCCTAAGGGTTAAGTCACCCCATGTAAATAGCGTGGTTTGTATTTCAGTTACGGAACAAATGACAAATTCGTAGATAATTTGTATTTTTCCTAACTATACAAACCTTAGCTATTTACACATATTTGCCCGCCATCCCCGTCCCCCAAGATAAGTCCTACCTCTAAGTAAAGTGAGCCATTCATTGGCGGAGGGGTAGTAAACCCTCGTTAAAATTCTTATGGCTCGTCATTCAGCTACGCCGAAGTAATTACCCCATGTAAATAGCTAAGGTTTGTATAGTTAGGAAAAATACAAATTATCTACGAATTTGTCATTTTATTTGTTGATTGATTTATTTGTTTATTTATTTTTATTTTATTTAAATGGCACGGATATTTCTTCCTTCGTTATTACTGCCTCCTTAGATGAATGGGAGAAGGGATCACGTTTGGAAGGTATTTGCATTCAAAGCTATATATGAGAGTATTGGATGATTTCAGCCATCCCAAAGATGGTTTGGATCTTTTTAACGGAACTACTCTCTAGGGTTGGGTTATTGGAATCCGGGGGATCCAACCCTTGAGGTGGGACTCTTGGTTTCTGGCAGGAAGCCCATCATTACAGATATAGGGAGGATGATTCCATATTTTCTTGGTCTCAGTCCTTACAGGCGGGTTTAGCTTACACTTGTGCCTCTATAACTGTTTTGGTGCTATCCTTTGGGTAGGGTATGGAGTGGACCATCCGGGAAGTACTGTATACTCTTATTGTGTCGATATTGGAGAATGCAAGTTTCCTTTCCAACGTATGATACTTTCTTAATATTCTCAGACACGTAAACCACCAACAACAAAAACAAAAACAAACTAGACATGGCCTTCTATTATGGAACCTGCTGACAATGAACCCCCCTCCCCTGGATATGCTGACACTCCCCCATCACTGTTGACGACCTCTGGGAATTCTATTAGGGAAAATTCTGTTGCTGACTTAGGAATGAAAAAGGACCTCTCCAATGTTCAAAAATTGAAAGTTATTCATATATGTGATTTGCCAATAAGCTGTCATTATGAAGCACTGTGGATGACTTTTAAAGCTTATGGTAAGATTACTGAAATAATTATGAATTTTAGGGAAGATGAAAAATGGGAAGCATGGATTTGCTTTGATATCACGTGGAGGCTTTCAAGGTAGTTGTGAGGTCTCAAAAATAAAAATTTATAATATTGAGATTACAAGAGTACTATGCAATACAGTACTGCTCTTAGAAATCTTGACATATATTGCCCTAGTGACTGACATCAAAGTGAGTCTATGGAGCCGAAAACAAAATTAATAAGTGAAAGAAAGCCTAAACCACCAATGTGGATTATAGCAACCTCAAAGAAAGAAGAATACAACTATTTTAAATTTAGTAAACTAATACAACAGAAAGTATGCTCTATAGAGCGTGGAGACATTTCTAGATTTGGCAAGCAGTCCATTTTAATTCAGGCCAAATCTAAAACACAGTACAGTATTATGCTAAATAATATTAAGGTAGAAAAAAATTTAATGGTAGACAACAAGCTGCATTTGAATTTCAGTTATGGTAGAGGTGTTATTTTTAAGAGAGATCTTTATGAATTTAATGACGAAGAAATATTAGATATGTGCCCTTGTGAAATATCTAAGGTTCATAAGATTCCAAGAACCACTATGATTATTTTAACATTTCAAGACCATGATGTACCTTCTCATGTATACATCGAAAATGAGAGAATTCCAGTTCGTGTCTACAAACAGAAACCATTGCAGTTTATAATTGCTATAAATTTGGACATCCATCAAGGGTATGCAAAAAGGAAAAGATCTGCGAAAATTGTTCGGATCCTGAGCATGGACTCTGCACTTCTAAGTGCCCTATTTGTAGCCAAAATAATACAGCTACTTATAAAAAATCCCCAGTTTAAAATAGAAGAAGCTGCTGTTCAGAAGTCAGATGCAGAGCATATCAGTGTATGCTAGGTGACTTCTAAAAGAACTAAAAGTTATGCCAAGCCCTTACAATCTAAGGATGCAGGACATATAGAAATAATTATACCACCTAGACCAGGTAATATGAGTCATCATATTGTTAAATAACCTCCCAAGGCTGTTAACATTCGTCTTACTTTAAATTCGGTGCCACTCGTCACAAAAGCCCCCCCTCCTTCATCTAAATCTGCTACCCCTTGGATGAAAAGCCTTCATCTTGGGTAGCATCATTGCCAGATTTAAGGGAGAAATCCCTTGCGAGAGAGCTATTGGATGCACATACCATAATGGAGGTGCATAAGACTGATGGTTCTCCATCTTTCAATTGAAAAAGAGGGAGACCACCATCCCTCTCCCCTCCAACGAGAAATGCAAAGTTACCTATTGCAAATAGGTACAATATTTTATCTGAAAAAGATGATGAACCTTCAACAAACTTAAATCAATCAAAAACTCAAGTTGAGGTTCACCATCCCCCTCAAGAATTAGGTAAAAAGAACATTGAAAAGGCAAATGTGAAACCTAATTTATCAAGACCCTCTCTAAAGAAGCCGACTGGAAATAATGTTAAATCAAAGACTGCCAATGGAAAGACCTTATCCAAGATGTCTTCCAGAAATAATACATAAATTTCTCCTCCATTTTGCAATGGAATTGTCAGGGTTTAAAGGCCAAATATGAAGAACTTAAGCTCCTCATTCATGAGCACTCCCCTATAGTTGTATGTCTACAGGAGAGCAAGCCTGATGCTAATACTCCATGTCTCCAAGAGTATGTTAGCCATAGAACACCATACGATCAACAAACAGGGAGCCATACGTTCGCCGAGATGTTCCCCAAATATCTTTACCCATTTGTACCCCTCTGCAGGCAGTGTTTGTACAAATAGATGTAGGGAAAAAATACACGATTTGCTCTCTTTATTAGCCTCCTAATGACATTTTGTATAATGATATAGTAGAGGTGATTCAACGCGAACAACTCCTTTATACGGTGCAAGAGTCTTACTCTTATGATGGAGAGTTTTCGAACTTTCATCGCATGCGTGCGTAACCATCTTGGTATGCTCGCGCGCGTGACCATTTCGGTACGCTCACGCACGTTACCATCTCGGATTCGCGCGCGCTCAAGAGTTTTATTCTTACGGCAGAGTTTTTGAACTCTCGTTGTACGAAGTGTTCGCGCGCGTGACCATCTCAGTGTGTAAAACCAAAACTACGCGCATGACAACCGTCATCAACAGTTTTGCTCTTATGACAGAGAGTTTTTGAACTCTTGTCGTGCGAAGTGTTCGCGTGCTTGTGACTATGTCGCTTCGTGCGCGTAACCATGTCGGTACGCGCGCGCTCGTGACCATCTCGGTTCGTGCACGCGCTCAAAAGCACTCGTCGCGCGAAGTGTTCGCATGTGCTTAAGAGTTTTACTCTTATGACAGAGTTTTCGAACTCTCGTTGCGCGAAGTGTTCATGTGCGCAAGAGTTTTACTCTCATGACAGAGAGTTTTTGAACTCTTGCCGTGTGAAGTGTTTGCGTGCGTAAGAGTTTTACTTCTTATGACAGAGAGTTTTCGAACTCTCGTCGCGCGAAGTGTTCGCTCACGCAAGAGTTTTACTCTTATGACAGAGAGTTTTTGAACTCTTGCCGTGTGAAGTGTTCGCGTGCGTAAGAGTTTTACTCTTATGACAGAGAGTTTTCGAACTCTCGTCGCGCGAAGTGTTCGCGCACGCGTAACCATCTCGGTGCACGCGGCCAACTTTACGCGTGTGACCATCGACACAGTTATGACTCGTCTCGCAAAGGGTTCGTGCGCGCGTGCGCAATTAGCGCTAGATGCGCGACCATTGTCTTCAAGAGTTATTCTTATAACAGAGAGTCTTCTGACTCTCGTTGCGCAAGTGTTCGCGCACACGCAAAAACCCGGAGGGATGCCTGCTGCCTAGGGGTTTCCGTCTCTCTTCAGGTAACTATGACACAGTTCCTTTGGGTTCTGGTCTTGTAAACCCCGGTGGGTTCACATAACACGATTCCTGAAGATTCCATCAGGAATCAGCGACAGAGTTCCTGCGGGTTCTCGTCACAACATCCATTAGGGTCGTGAGAAAGGAATTCACAAATAGATTCTGAACCCCTAGGTTCTCATCGCGCTGAATCTCTCTGTTCCCCCGATCCAGAGTTTTTTCTGAAAACTCTATAGTCGACCTCCCCTCCTCCCTTCGGGATGGGTCTTCCAAAAGTGTGACCTAATACGTCACTCTACACTCCCAGCTGATTACTATGTCAGTTAGGCTGGTTTCGCCAGCACCGATCCTTTCGTTTTAGAACGAACCACCGTCATCTTCCCTCCACACTCCCACTTCGAGTGGTTGGGTAAGCAGACGGAAATTAGTGGGGAATGAAAAATTCTTTACATTTCAGTTCATTTCCCTTGGCAGGCCTTGCCTGAATTAGAAGGCATTTTTCTCACTAGCGAGAAAGCGTTCGATGGCAATTCCTTCGGGTAAGCTGTCGATGGCAATTATGTCTGGTCTTCTTGAAGCTAACCCCCACATACGTGACTTCACCCTTTTCGGGAGACTCGTTCCTGAGAAGTTTTACAGAACTTCAACGGGTGTTGTTAAAACTTCATGAAAGCCATAAGCCTTCCCAAAGCATGAGCTCTATTTAAGACAACATTGCGAGTTTATTGTCATAGACTCGGGTTCTACCCTTGGGTACAACGACTTACCGTTTTACACGATAGACTTTTGAGACTTTCTATTCTACCCTTAAAGGGTTATTATCTCAAACAATTAGTCCCAAAGGAGCAGTGTTAGCTTACGTTTTAGAACGAGAGCAACATCGTGGGCAGCTTTTCATTACGTTTACGAATGTTTCAAACCCCTCCCACAGGGAACCAGACATCCTTGTCTGTGCATGAACTCTGGCTATCTCCTCCCATAAAGAGGAGGGGCAAACCAAAGGAGAAATGATCGCGTTTATAATTGTATACAGTATTTTGTTTAAGAACATGTGCGCTCTCATTCCAAAAATTATTACAGCTAGTCAACGATCAAAAATTCCTTGGGCAATAATGTTGCGATTCGTCGCACATAGAGTACATTATTCCCTCAACTAGATTCGTTGCAAACGTTTCATGGAAGCAGAGATTACGCATGCGCTAGTGCAGACGGGCAAGTACATATGCGTGTAAGCGATCTTTCTGTCAATAAGGGCTATATACAACTTGCAATTAGAACTCTTCTATTAAGTTGTATTGTTATATCCCTTACTGAAACCAGGTTATTCAGTACATTACTTGGCTACTTTCCTGTAACCAAACATACGGCATTTATGTTCTGCCTTCTTATAGGCATTTTTTCCTTTCCCCCGATCGGAAGTCTTAGTCTCCTACAAAGGCTTTGGCTGGAAACTTCTCATAAGCTTGTTTGTTCCCTAGTAGGGAACATTTAATATAAATGCTAGTTTACCGATCGGAGACGTAGAAGTACGAACGTTTTTTGTCCCAAGAAGGAGAAACCTCTGTTACGAATGTTTTCAACACACTCCAACTGAGTTCCGGATACGACTTTCAAGTCAAGCTACGCATGTATGCTTGTTATGCTCACAGTTCGGTGTTACTACTCCGTAGTAGACTTATGCTCTTTACCCACCTAACAATAGATTGAAAATACGTCTCAATCCCCTCTTGGGTTTGGTTGGATGCGTTTGGTAATTACCGTACAGTCTCCTGTTCGGAAAGCGATCTCTATGGAGATTCGCCCTTATAACATAAGCTGTACTGATCAACTGGTTTACCGTTTGGTATCGGTCTTATTCGGCCAACCACACTAGATTGGTGGCAATTGGAGGGAGGTCAGGCTGTTCCCCTTCATTACAAGAACGTGCAAATAGTTACACGTCTTGATATCACCTCAAGATGTGTTTTTTGCTATGCAATCCCCCCCCCCACCAATAGATGAACCGCAGATGGTGGGTGGCAGACGAGAGCTTCTGCAAAGTGGCCTACCTTCTCGTCTTCCCTCTGGATCTGATGCTCTCTTTAATGCTTCAAAAGAGGGAGGGCATATGCCCCATCATTCCATCCTCGTCCGTTGGCCCGATTCAGAAAAGTACCAGCATTCACCTCTCTTAGAGAACCATCTAGCAGTATGAAGCCTCAGATGTACAGAGGATAACTAGTTGCCCCATCCGCTCATGTCATTTCTGGTACAGGAATGTGCTTGCAGATAATCTGAACAGGACTACTCAGATAGTAGGCTCCCAGTGCCTTTGAAGTATCTTGTATCCAACAAAGTCTTAACTGTGGTTATGCTTGCAACGGCCCTGAACTTCAGGCTCCAGCTTGAACGTTCCCCAGTCCTGGAACACCAGGCCCTCAAACAAGATGTATTCCAAAATCGGTGGGGCGGCCTAGAGATGTGCTTTTTTTCCCCCATTCGGTCTGGTGAGAAAGTCCTCAACTAAGTCGGGATAAGCAAGATCTTATCAATGACTCCAATAGCTTCGCTATGGCATCTCGCAGAATGGTTCCCGGACCTTCTGCAGCTCCCGACGGAGTTCCGAGGGATCTTCCAAGCAGCCACATGCTAACACTTTCCTAAGCCTTAGCTTTGCTTCAACTTCACGCCTGGGATGGTCCTACACCACTTCTCTCAGAGAGGCTTCTCACAAGTTGCGGAAAAGATGTTTAGGCACCTCAGACACTTTTCAGCATCGATCTTCCAGGCGAAGTGTTCGGTCCTTTTTGACTGATGTCGTGGAAGGGAATTCTCTCCCATCGATGCCTTTACTTATACAAGTTTTAGATAACTTGTCCCCCGTCGTATCTCAACCTCCTCCTGGGAACGTGGTTCGGATCCTTCAGTCCCTGAAGGCCCCTTTTTTCAAACTATAATGGCAGGCAGCATATCGCTTCCTTACATGGAAGACAGCCCTTTCTACTCACTTGTGTTGTATGATCTGTCTTCTGGTGTCTCCTATTCTAGGAGACGGGGAGAAGTAATCCTCAGCGGCGTCCCTGAGTTGATTGCTAAGACTCAAAATGCGAGTGTGCTGTACCCTAGGTGCAGTCCATTTCGGATAAAGAGTCTTCGTTGAGTAACCGAAGACCCATCAACTGGGATTTTTACCCAGTGAGGAGCCTGTGGTATTACCTTAAAATAACGACACCAGCTCGCCCCCACGTGTCTGCATGGTTGACCATCCCGGGGAAGGTCAAGAAGAGGATCACAAGGATTTCCTTCCCCTCTTGGATCGGAAGGCTATTGAGTTTGCTCTCAATCTAGACCCTCCTCCATCCAAAGACCCAGAGCTCATAACGTCGGTGACGTTGCTACATCCCTGGCTTTCAAGAAACTACTCTGTGGCGCAGATACTGTTAGTGGGCATGTGGAAGTGTCAATCGACCTTCACGGCCTACTACCTGCAAAGGCTTAACCCACAGGAACATGGAGACCTTATCCATCAGTCCTCTGGTGGTCGCACAACAAATGGTATAAACACCTCAGGCTCCTGGATGGACAAGTAGCAGTGGGTTGAGGGCTGAGGTTACTCGGATTAGTCTGGTGTGAATGAGTAAGAATGACTGGGTCCTTTCTTCCTTTCACCTTATCCACTCTGGGGAAAACAGCTCCGCAAGCCTCAGCATAGCTGACCTCACCTCGCTGCAGGTAAGACTCATTTCCCTTGTGCCTCCTAAGTATAGAATAATACTTTACATCCCCAATACCTTTTTGAGGGAGGGTATTGGGTATATCTTAATAACAATAGATTTTGTACTCGAGTTCCTATGTTAAAGACAAACCACACTGTTAGTTCCACTCACACACAAGCTTTTACACGCCGCTATCAGTGCATTACCTCATATCGGCACTTTATTTTAGCGATGGTAGGGTCCCGTCTACTATCGATCACAGATCGAAATAGCCTTGGGTTATGACCAAGGCCAGTTGGTGAGGACTTCCTCCCTCCTAAGAGTAAGTCACCCCTATAGATAGCGGAGGGTTTGTATTTACCCCGGAACAAATAACAAATTATAAGTAATTTATATTTTTCCTAGTATACAAACCTGGAGCTATTTATACAAATTGGCCCGCCACCCTGTCCCCCGAGAAGTCCTGCCATAAAGCAAAGTGGTTACTCAGCCAAGAGGTGTGAGTGAGCGGGGTAGCCAGTCTACCCCACCCCCCACCAGCTAACTAGCGGATGGGGTAGTTATCCCTCACTAATATTATCATGGCTCGTCTTTCAGCTGCGCCGAAAGTATACCCCAATAAATAGCTCCAGGTTTGTATACAGTATTAGGAGAAATACAAATTACTTACAAATATGTTATATTATAAGGAAAAATAAAAATTACCCGTTACTTTCAAATTTGTCATATTTTTCCAAACTATACAAACATGATTCCTTGACGTTACACTGCCCATCTTGACCACCCCACAAGTCTCTGGCTTAAGAGTCAAAATTGCTAGGCCTGCTTGCCGACAGGTTGGCAAGGGTGACCTGCCACTTGCCAATGATTATAACTACCTTGTTAGGTTTTAACAGTCATTCCAACTTCATTATAGATTTACTCTACTCTTATTAAAGAATTCAAGTTTATATATTTAGGAAAAATATGACTTGAAATTGGCAATTTTTTTGTTTTTAAGAGAACAACAGTGGGAGGGGGAAAGCATATAAGATTGGTAGGGTTGACAGGAGTGTCTAACTTAGTAAGTAACACTGTCCCTTTTCTTATTGATTGAAGACAGTTTCAGCTTGAGCCATTGAAGATGAGCCATACAATATTACCATCACAGGCAGGTTGTGAATAATATAGTTACTGAACTAGATAATACTGTATGGTTATGGATTATTTGGTAAAAAAAAAAATTCATTCTTTTGTTACTCTGCAGTTTATTAGTTTAGATATACACGATAGTAAATAAATTAATTTTGTTCCATCACAAGCCCATTATGCCTGCACTAAGAGATAAGAACATTAGCTTTAGTTTGGCTAAGCTGTTTCTTATGTAAAACTAGCTAAAATGGTGAATGTGAAGTCCTGATATTAAACGATGTTAGTGAAAAAATAGAAATACAAGGCCTTTTTTACTTTTTATTTTTGAATGCACTTTTTATCTTACAGGGCGTCGAAGCAATCTGCGTTTAGCATTCCCCAGTCAGGGAAAGCCAAATAATGAATCCCCTTCAAATAATTTGGACTTTCCAGCTTCAGGTTATCCCACCACACAAATGTGAGTCCTTGATTTAGTTTTGTCTTCAAAATCAATTATTATTATAAACAGTTTCATAGGAAACCCATTCATTCTTTTTCTCAGATGACGAATGAATTTATATTATTATTAACATTATTATTATTATTATTATTATTATTTTACAAACACCGAAAAATATTTGTAAAAATCTATGACCAGCAATAAGAACATATAACGGATTTTGAGCGAAGCGAAAAATCTATTTTGGGGTGAGATAGCCATGTCGTCCTGATGGAAGGTTCCTATTAGTAGCTTCCAAGGGATATATGAACTACAGTGATATTCCTAGAGAATTTACCTTTAGGTCTCCAGAATTCTAACTCCTGGCGCGAATATCCTTGAATTTTCTCTTAAGGATATCGCATAAATCAGGGGACGTATGCTTGATGCGACCCATAGCAATCTTCACCCCGAATAGTGTTTTCGCCTCGAGGGGGAAGAGTGGCAAATTTGAAAGGGTAGCCGTTATCAAGGTTACCCTATTTCCCATACTACTACTGTATTGAGTATCAAGATGGCGGTTATTCCTTGTAGCATTGAGCATGGTGCTACAGATATAGTAGTTCCAGGAGGGATCCTGCCAAGGCCTTTTCTATAGGAAAGGAGGCCGGGTCCATCAGGACGACATGGCTATCTCACCCAAAAATAGATTTGTTCCGTAACCGAAATACAAACCACGCTATTTACATAGGGTTTACTTTCGGAGTAGCTGAAATGACGAGCCATTAAGTTTTTACCGAGGGTTAACTACCCCCCGCTAGTTAGCAGGGGTTAGGGAAGGGGTAGCTTGCTACCCCTCCCCCCCCACACACCTGTGAGTTGTCTTACTTCACTTTTTGGCTCGGACGAAGACAGACGTTGCTGTTTTTCATCCTCGTTAATGACAGCCTTAATTTGTTTTTGTCTTTTTCTAGTTCTGTGTGCTTGGAAGTTGGCCTCGACCTTTGTCATCGTTATGCGCAAGTGCCCTGGACTCGCTGGCCGCCCTTGTGGGACCTTCATGTTAGCGGAGGACACCGATCCTCACACCCTTTGCCCGCAGTGCCGAGGCCGACGGTGTGATAGAGAGAATACGTGCAGTGAGTGCAGGGAGTGGTCTGCCTCCCAGTGGGAGAAGTTCGGCCGCCGGCGTAAGAAGAAGTCTAAGAGAGACCGTTCTCCTTCAGGGGCAACCTTGAAGAAGGAAGGCTCCAAGGACTCCTCTTCCGCCGCCCGAACCTCCTCCGAAGCTCCCACTCGATCGGTCTCTCCTGAGAGGCTGCCAAGTGGTAGCGCAGGCCCTAGTGGTGTTTCCCGACCTCGGGGTGCGGGAGAGGGCGTTGCCTCCCTTAGCGTGGCAGCTCCCTCTTCTCCTCCGGGGGAGGATAATTTGGATTTTGAAGAATTTGATCAAACTGTTGCTAATAATGATTTGTTTCAGCTTTGGGCTTCCTTGGGGCTTATGGTCACGCCCTCCAAGGAAGCCCTGATTGACCTGATCCAGTTGGGGGCTGCGGTCAAACAGTCGCCGGTAATACCGGAGGTATTCCCTTCGGATTTTGTCGACACTGTTTTGGCTGAGCCTTCCGACGGGTCTGGTCAAATCCTTGATACTGCTCCTGTTGCGGACATTGCTGATGGCTCTCCTCCTCCCTCCGAAGATCCTCCGAGGGGGGAGGTGAGTCCCACGGTCTCTCCTGCGGGCGGGTCTTCCCCTCGGGGGAGCACGCTGACAGAGACTACTCTTCGGAGGACTGATGACCCGGACGCCCTTCCTCGTGGTCGTATTCGACGTAAGGCCCGTAGGCCTCTTCGCAGCAGAGGGCTTCCTTCTCCCTATAAAGGAGTTAGGAGGCGCCTCTTTGGGTCGTCCTCTCCTGATCCTCCCCCTAAGGAGGAGCCCCCCCGTCAGGAGCAGCCCGTCACAGCAGCGCCCCTTGACCTCTCCGCGGATCCCCTACGCCTGTCAGACCTTCCGACCTGCCTTCTCCGTTCCTGGCCGCAGATGCAGTTTGGGCGCCTTCTCACCCTGTTATCCAACAGGCACCGATCCCTTTGGGGTTAAGGGACTCTACTCACGGTGTGGGTAAGTCCCTTGCGTGTCAGGGTTCCCCTGCCCGCCCACCTGCGCGTTCGCGTGCAGTAGCGCTCAAGCGCTCCCCAGAGTTAAAGTCTTCGGACTTAACTCGCCAGCGCTCTCCTGCTCCCCTGCGCGGCAGCGATTACCTGCTCGCCAGCGCTCTCCTTCTTGCAGATCTCCTGCGAAGCAGCGCCCTCGTGTTCTTGATGTGCGCATTGCGCGCCCACGTACTCCTGAGTGCCATCGTTCTCCTGTGCGCAGCCGCGCTATTGATCAACCTGTGTCTGATGTGCGCCTAGCGCGCCAACGTTCATCATCTCGTCCACTATCGCCTGATCTGGACTTGGGTAAGGGTACTAACCCGTCGCCTCTCCCACGCTCCCTTGCGCGCCCTTCTGCTCCGGCGCAACAGCGAGCTAAAGCTCCTGTTCGCGAGCGTTCGCCTGCGCGTTCGTCCACCTCTTCAGATGTCCGCAGTAACCTTACTGCGCGCCAACGTTCTCCTGCGTGTTCACGCGATCACTCGCCTGTGCGCAAGCGCTCTCCTGAGCGCCCTTGCCCTCTCCAGCCTGATCGCTCCAGGCCTCCGACTCGCCCGTGCGAGGAATCGCCTGCGCACAGTCATTCACCTGTTCGTGGTACGCGCCTTCGTTCTCCTGAACGCTCGCGACATCGCTCGTCATCGCGCCAGCGTTCTCCAACGCGCCAGCGCTCCCCGCCTGGCAAACGCTTGCCAAGTCGCTCGCGACTTCTTTCACTTTCTCCTACGCGCAGCCATCGATCGCCTAGTGCTCAGCGCACACCTTCACCCGCGCAGTCTCGTGCTCCTTCACGTGCGCGCCAATGCGTTCCCTCGTCAACGAGCCAACGCGATCGCGCGCCATCGTGTCCTTTCGCTTACGCGCCCGCCCGCCCATGCGCCGTCTCGCCCGCGAGCGTACGCACCCACGCGCATTCTTCCACATGCGGCAATGCGCCCGCGCTTTGGAAATCGCCTACGCGCGATTCCTTGAATGCTTTTTCGCGTGAGAACTGCCGCGATTCCTATTCCCGCAGGGAACATCAGCGTGGCCAACCGACAGGGACACAGACTTCCAGATCAGCCTCTGGATCGCCTCCGCGCAAGCGTAGGTTTTCTCACCAGGACCAGGACCAGGAAGGATCTACGGAGAGGTCCATGCAACACTCTTTTTCCTCTTCTTTTCAGGCAGGCCCCGTGAGGTCTACTCCGAAGGATCAGGAGATCCCCTTCCCTCCAGCGGGAATAACTGACACTGCGTCAGTTACCCGTCAGCCTTGGTTCCGATACATTATGAACGCAGTGGTTCAGGCTGTGAAGCCCGCCCTCGTTCATATGGGACTTAAACCAACGGCAGGCTCTCCCCCGCTGAAGAGAAGGAGAGGAGTGGACTTCGTGGTGACTTCTCCTCGGGTGAAGTTGGCTCCCAAGAGGTCGGTTAGGAGGACTCCTACGCCTTCTCCTACGCGTGCTGTTTCTCTTTCTCCTGTGGACGTGTTATCTCCTTCCTCAGGAGAGTCCAGCGAGGCAGTGTTATCTCCCACGGCACCAATGGGAGGAACCCCTCCTCTTCGGAGAGAAGTTGCTCGCGAGGATGCCCCCTTCCGGACCTCTTTGCTGAAGTCCTGTATTCCTCCTAGGAGGGAGCCCAAGGACTCCAAGACGATTCCTAAATCGTCATCCAGGATACGTCCAGAGCCAACTAAACCCCAGGAGGACGTCCACGTATCTCCCCAAGATGAGCCTTTTGGGACCGGAGACTTAGCTGCCAGTCCGCAAGGAGGAGACCAGTTCGAGTTGGAACACGCTTTCTGGCAGGTCCTAGGCTTGATGAGGCAGCTCAACAAGTTTAAGGACCCGGAGACTGCCCCTCGTCAGGGCAAGGACACGGTGCTAGACGAAGTCTACGGCACCCAGAAGCCCCATAAGTCCAGCGCAGCTTTGCCTTGGTCCAAAGGGGTGAAAGGGGCCAGGGACAGAGTCGAAGCCCAGCTCTCCGAGCTCGCCTCCTCCGGTCGTTCTTCTGCCGGATTCAAACTCCTCCCACCTCCTCGAGTACATCAGAGGAGGTACTTTGAGATCATGGGGGAGTCCAGTATGGCCCTTCCGCTCCACCATTCCGTGGAAGAGCTGACCAGGGGAACTCCTCTCGAGAAGCTCTCCGCCTGCCAGTTGACGTTCTCGGCGTCGGAGATCCTGAACCTTGAGAAGGTCGCGAAGAGTGCCATGCAGGCAACTTCGTGGCTGGACATTTGGCTAGGATCTCTGGGCATCCTATTGTGCTCTAAGGATCTGTCCAAGGAGAGCAATAGGAAGGCTTTGGAGACCTTCCTCCTCTCGGGCACGCGTTCGATCAAGTTCCTCGCTCACCAGTTGGCTAACCTGTGGGCTAACTCGATCCTCAAGCGTCGCGACGCAGTGACCGAGAGGTTCTATCCGAAGGTCCCCGCCGTGGACGTCTGCAGGCTCAGGCACTCCTCCATTACTGGGAGGGATCTGCTCGAGCCCAAGGACATAGAACGAACAGCCGAGAGGTGGAGGAGATTCTCTCCTCCAGAGGGCCCTGACATCTCGGCCCTACAAGCCTTCGGCACCTCAACAGCAACAGCAGCCTCGCAAGACACCGAAGCAGGCTCCGGCAGCTAAGACAGGGGTGTCTAAGCCGCAGCCCTTTCAGACCAAGGACAGAAGGCGCGGCAAGTCCTCTAGGGGAGGTAAGAATCCCAGAGGCAGCGGCCGAGGCCGCAAGCGCTAGGATTGGCAATCCCCCCGCGTGTCCACCTGTGGGGGGATGCCAGAAAAGTTGCGTGCACAGGTGGCAGCAACTTGGGGCCGATTCTTGGACGGTCTCTGTGATCGGCCAAGGTTATCGTGTCCCATTCACGACATCTCCACCTCCCCTGACAGCGAATCCAGTGCCGCTGAACTCCTATGCCATGGGATCGGCAAAGGGGTTAGCCCTTCGGGCGGAAGTCGAGACCATGCTCAAGAAGGATGCTTTCCAGGAGGTCGACGACGGCTCCCCAGGCTTCTTCAGTCGACTCTTTCTTGTAAAGAAGGCGTCTGGAGGCTGGAGACCGGTCATCGACCTCTCAGCCCTGAACAAGTTTGTCAAGCAAACTTCGTTCAACATGGAGACAGCAGAGACGATCAGACTTGCTGTGAGACTGCAAAACTTCATGTACACACTGGATCTGAAGGACGCGTACTTCCAGATCCCAATCCATCCATCTTCCAGGAAGTACTTGAGATTCAGCCTAGACAGCAAGATCTACCAGTTCAAAGTGCTGTGTTTCGGTCTCTCCACAGCTCCTCAGGTGTTCACCAGAGTGTTCGCTCTGATTTCGTCTTGGGCGCACAGGAACGGCATACATCTCCTCCGTTATCTGGACGACTGGCTGGTCCTGGCAGACTCGGAGTCGACCCTTCTTCGACACCGAGACAGGCTTCTGTGGAGGTTTGCCAAGACCTGGGGGTCGTGGTAAACCTCGAGAAGTCCTTTCTGCTTCCGACGAAACGACTGGTATATCTAGGCATGATATTAGACACCGATCTCCACAAAGCCTTTCCATCAGGACGACAGGATAGCAAGGCTGAGGAGGGTCGCAGAACCTTTCCTCAGGCGGGAAGAGCTTCCTGCCCATTCGTGGTTGGGTCTTTTAGGTCACCTTTCCTCCCTGGCACGTGTAGTTCTGAACGGCCGCCTCAGGATAAGATCCCTGCAATGGCGGCTAAAGTCCTGGTGGAATCAAGGCTCCGATTCTCCGGACTTTCTGGTTCCTATAGGACCCACGGAACTGACGGACCTTCGGTGGTGGCTTAACGACGTGAACCTTCGGAAGGGAGTGGATCTTCTCGTCCTCCCCTAGAATAGACTCTGTTTTCGGACGCGTCAAAAGAAGGGTGGGGGGCCCACATTCTGAACCAAAGGATCTCAGGCCTCTGGTCAGAATCAGAAAAGTACCTCCACATCAACCTGCTAGAAATGAAGGCTGTTTTCCTGGCTCTTCAACAGTTCCAACGGACCCTGGCGGGTCACTCCGTAGTGGTGATGAGCGACAACACTGCGGTAGTGGCTTACATCAACAAGCAGGGAGGTACCTTTTCTCGACAGCTATCCCATCTTGCAGTAGAGATTCTGAGGTGGTCCGAAGTCCACTCGGTCACACTTTCGGCTTGCTTCATTCCAGGCAAGAGGAATGTGCTCGCCGACAGTCTGAGCAGAGCGACGCAGATAGTGAGTACCGAGTGGTCTTTGGATCCTCAGATAGCCAACAAAGTCCTGACTTTGTGGGGTTCCCCGACAGTAGATCTGTTTGCGACAGCCTTGAACTCCAAGCTGCCCCTGTACTGCTCTCCAGTCCCGGACCCCAAGGCTCTCTGGCAAGATGCTTTTCAGCAGAGGTGTGACAACATCGACGTTTACGCCTTCCCACCTTTCTGTCTGATGAGAAGGGTGCTCAACAAGACCAGACTATCGGTCAATCTCTCCATGACTCTTGTAGCTCCGCTGTGGCATCACGCGGAATGATTCCCGGACCTTCTGCAGCTCCTGACGGAACTTCCGAGGGAACTCCCCCCACGACACGAGCTACTCAGACAACCACACTGCAACATCTTCCACAGGCCCGTAGCGTTGTTTCGGCTTCACGCCTGGAGACTATCCAGCGTCTCCTCACGGAGAGAGGATTTTCGCAACAGGTTGCGGACAGGATGTCTCGCCACCTACGCAAGTCCTCTATTGGAGGCGAAGTGGAAAGTCTTCTGTGGTTGGTGTCGTGGGAGGGGTATCTCTCCACTAGATGCCACTTCCAGCAATAGTGGAGTTTCTTGTGTATTTACGAGAGGAAATGCGCCTTTCAGTTCCAGCGGTGAAAGGCTATCGCTCAGCCTTAAGCCTGGCGTTTAGGCTGAAAGGAGTGGACATTTCCTGTTCGTTAGAACTCTCTCTACTCATACGCAGCTATGAGCTTACCTGCCCTCAGTCAGAAGTAAGACCACCTCCTTGGAACGTGGTTCAGGTCCTCAGGGCTCTGAAGAGAGCCCTGTTTGAACCATTACGCCAGGCGTCAGATCGCCACCTGTCTTGGAAGACGGCTTTCCTGCTCGCTTTGGCCTCGGCCAAGCGGGTCAGTGAACTTCATGGTCTTTCTTACGACATCGCCCATTCAAGGGGATGGGGGGAGGTAACGTTCAAGTTCATCCCTGAGTTTGTTGCCAAGACTCAGAACCCTGAGGTGTCAGACCCTAGGTTCGGCTCCTTCAGGGTAACGAGTCTTCGTTCTGTAATAAGTGATCCAGACCATCTGTTACTTTGCCCAGTAAGGAGTCTGAGGCATTACTTGAAGAGAACAGCTGCAGTCCGTCCTCTGGTGCAAACGTTATTCATAAGCACAGGAAGGACAAAGAGGAGGGTCACCAGGAACACCATCTCGGCCTGGATCCGGAAGGTTATTCAACATACCTTGGATCCTGACCCTCCTCCGTCACGCCGCCCTAGAGCGCACGATGTCAGTGGCATCGCTACGTCCCTGGCATTCAAGAGAAATTTCTCTGTGACGCAGGTTTTGCAAGCTGGGGTGTGGAAGCGCCAGACGACGTTCACAGCCCACTACCTGCAGGACGTGACCCACAGGAGCTTCGATACATTCTCTATTGGCCCTGTGGTGGCTGCACAACAGCTGGTCTAACCTCAGGCTCCTTAATGGACAGGTAGCAGAAGGTTGGGGGCATTGTTACCCGGTTTTAGTCTGCGTGATTGAAAGAGTATGTCTGGCCCTTACTTCTTTCTTCATTCTCCCCTCCCTTGGGGAAAGTAGCATCCTGGTCTCTGCATAGCTGACCTCAACCTCTGCAGGTAAACCATGCTCCCTTGTGCTCCTAGTATTAACTATGATACTGTTTGCATCCCCCATACCCTGACGAGGTGGTATTGGGAACGTCCTAGCCTAGATTTCTATCCAAAGAACTCCAGGTCAACTTCCTAGGACAAGTCACAACTTCCTCCACACACAACTTATGTAGGCCGCACATCCGTAGCAAGCTTCGGAGAGTGCGAGGTGCAGGGACCCCCTTTCTCGAGTGCTGCTCACTCGGTTTTTGGGTCCCCGGGTAAAGCCAAAAGCCAGTAAGGCTGGGGACTTTCTGCCCTTCCTTAGGGGTAAGTCACCCTATGTAAATAGGGTGGTTTGTATTTCGGTTACGGAACAAATGACATTCGGAGATAATTTGTATTTTTCCTAACCATACAAACCTTAGCTATTTACACATATTTGCCCGCCAGCCCTGTCCCCCAAGTCAAGTCCTACCTCTAAGTGAAGTGAGAAAACTCACAGGTGTGTGGGGGGGTAGGGGTAGCAAGCTACCCCTTCCCTAACTAGTGGGGGTTAGTTAACCCTTGTTAAAAATCTAATGGCTCGTCATTTCAGCTACGCCGAAAGTAAACCTTATGTAAATAGCTAAGGTTTGTATGGTTAGGAAAAATACAAATTATCTCCGAATTTGTCATTTTTCGCTTCGCTCAACATACGTTTTTTGGGCTCAAGCCATGTCGTCCTGATGGAAGTTTACCAGAGAATTACTAGAAAGTACTGTATCTGGATTTTCATCTGTGCCTTAACCTTGGGACAATTTTTTTATGGTCTCATCTGGACCATTGAGACAAATGACGTTACCCTTATCCGTCATTACCACTAATTATAGACAATGTTAGTGCTTCCTATCCCCTACAGGGAAGAGTCATACTAGACAGTAGAAAAGGGGCCTCAAGGTTAGCATATATTGTATGAACAAACATAAGTATCCACCAGATATACAAACGGTCTCACGGTTTGTATATATTGTCGGAACAAAATCAGTGTCAACTATATCCATTGTTTGTAAGCATACAATGATATGAGGTTTGCTTAAATAAATAAGTAAGAGAACTCTGGCATCTTTAATGTGCAAATTGCAGGGTGAAAAAGGACGCAATTACATTCTAATAGACATTTATTTAGAATAAATGACTAAATGGAATAACGAGTGAAACGAATGTAACATGTTAAGGGAATTATACGTGCAACGTATACAGAAAATATATACAGAAAATATTTTTCCTCTCTGAAAGGGAAGAAGTGATGAGTGCCACTCTAAAACTTGAAATTTTGATAAATTTTCCCAATATAAATTCTGTAAATGTTGTATACTATCAACACTGTGTACTACGTACACACGGCGCAAGTGTTATCTGTATAATTCCACACCTGAGATTTTGAAGAGTCTTAGTGTCACCATGGTGACACTCACTTAAAAGGTATTGCACTGGAAGTTTCAACACCTTTTCACCCTAATTGATAGTCCCAATCAATTAACTGTTCATCGCAGCACTAGACGACAGGTTTTAATAAACTACCTGCCGCCACCACATAATGCAAAAGTTCATGGATTTGCTTAGCGTAGTGTTTGTAGAACACTCTGGATGATTTCCATCCAGTATATGAGCGAAGACGCTCAAAGTCCATATACTGAAAAGTTCAATGATGAAGCAATTTTCCTCGGATCATGACTTGCGGGTTTACTGTCAGGATCCGCTCTGCGAATGAAGTAGGTAAGCTTCGCCCTCAGTTGTTTTATGGATAAGTTTGACCCTGAGGTTTCTCCTCTAAAGAGCTGTCCTCACCTGAAGTCTGAAGTTCTACGAAGATAGACCTTTAGACACTCTACTGGACATAGAGAGACATCTTCCTTCAGAGGGCAGATTCTCCAGGGACTCCATCTTTTAGTGGGTAACTCGTTCTTGGCGAGAAAAGCTGGATCAGGAAAGAGATTCAGTTCTCCCACTTCTGTGAACTGAATGTGGCCCTCATTTCTTGATAGGGCTACTATTTCACCAACTCTAGCCCCTGAGGCTATAGCAAACAGGAAAATAACCTTCTGGGTTAGATCCTTGAGAGAACAATCTTCATTGTTCAAAGATGAAGCATTATGCAGAACCTTGTCCAAAGACCATGAGATGGGCTTCGGAGGAGCCGCAGGTTAGTCTAGCGCAGGCCTTCAGGATCTTGTTAAAGATTTCGTTCGTCAGATCCACTTGAAAGGCATATAGAAGAGGTCTAGTCAAGGCTTACTTACACGTAGTTATCGTGTTAGCTGCCAGACCTTGATTATGAAGGTGGATAAAGAAGGACAGACTGAAGTCAATTGAAATTTTTTTCGGTCCTTTTGCTTTAACAAAAGCAACCCATTTCTTCCAAGACGATTCACATTGTCTACTAGTTGACTTAGACTTGTATTCTTCTAAGAAGTCTATACTGTCTTTTGAGATACCAAATCTTTTCTTAACCACTAGGGCGAGAAAATCATGAAATGAAGGTTTTGGGGTCTCTGTGATGAATCGAAGACAGTTAACTTCTGAACCCTTTGAGATAGTGCTGGGTTCAGTACAAGGGCCAGCCACAGCTTCAGTTCCCTCACTAGAGGGAACCAGTTGCTCTTGGGCTATTTGGGATCCACTAGAGCTGCCGTTCCTTGGAAGGATCTTAGCATGTTGAGGACCTTCAGCAGGAGATTGGATGAAAGGAACAGGAATTTCCGGGTCCATCCGTTCCAAACTAAGGATATGGCATCCGTTGTTTCCTCTAGAGGGTCCTCGTATGGGGCTACATATCGAGGTAGTTTCTTGATGATGCTCGTCACGAAGAGGTCGATCTGCAGTTCTGGGACTTATTCCAGGCTGGAAGAGAATGAGTCTGCGTCTGTGGACCATTCTGACTCTATCGGCTTGAAACTGGATAGAGAATCCGCTGTCACTTTGCAGATCATTTGTAAGTGAACTGCTGATAGGTGTCATCTCTTTAGGCAAGGGATGGCTAATATCACATGGATTATATGGGACGATCTCGAACCTTGTCAATTCAGACATCTCACTATCACTTTGCTGTCCAAGATCAGCCTGATGAGGGCTGATCTGCGTGGGGAGAGTTTTCCCAACGTCAACAGTACTGCCATGGCTTCTAAAATTTAGATGAGAAGGGCCTCGAACAGAGATGACCAAGTCCCTTGGACTTTCCTTTGATGGGAGTGAAATCCCCATTCCTCCGTCGAGGCATCCATGTGGATGATCTTCGATGGTAGAGGTGGTTGCAAGGGCACGGTCCTCATTAGGCTCTTGGCCTTCGACCATAGGTTGAGAAGTGATCAAAGTAAGGCCGATATCGGTCATTTTAGACCTCTTTGAGCATTTGATGCGTATCTTCTCCAGACTCCTGACGCATCTTTCAGCTGTGCTCTTAGCACTGGATCTGTCACTGCTGTGAACTGGAGAGAGTTCAGTACTCTTTCCTGTTAGCGTCTTGAAATCCAGTCGGATTATAGTAGTCTCTTGACCAATCCTGCGATCTCTTTCTTCTTCCCTAAGGGAAAGGAGAGACATTGTGACCTCAGGTTCCAATGGTTTTCCAGCCATTGAAACCTTTGAGCTGGAGAGAGTCGAGACTTCTTGAAGTTGATTTTGCATCCCAGATGTTTCAGGAACTGGGTTACTTCTTTGGATGCTTGCATACCAGCCGCTTCGGGTACTGCCCACACCAGCCAGTCGTCCAGGTACTTTGTTACCTGAACATGCTCTCTGACCCAGGGTCATCTCTGGGCACGTATTACCCTGCATAGAGAACGGGAATAGGGTAAACTACACAAAATTCTGGTCGGATGAGAGGAGATCCCAGATACTTCTAAGAAAGTAGTTCGAGGTAAGTACTGTTAGGAAAAATACAAATTACTTAGAATTTGTGATTTTTGTAATAGGGTCCTTATGTGTTGAAGGATTAACATCCTGAACTTACTGTTTCTTATGAACTTGTTGAGTGGCGACAAGTTCAGAATGACTCTGAGTTTTCTTGAGTCCTTCTTGGGAACACAAAACAGCCTTCCCTGGAATTTGATGGACTTTGCTTCCCTTATAACCTGTATGGTCCAGAGTTATAGGGTATACTCTTCTAATACGGGGTTGGAGTGTTGGAATAGTTGAGGAAATAATGGTGGAGACATGTCTAGTTTCCATCCTAGTCCATTCTTGATTAGGCCTTGGACCCAAGGATCGAAGGTCCAACGATTCTATTGGAGCCTCCCTCCTACCGGAAGCGTCTCCTTGCTTCTATTGATCGGAGGGTTTGCCTCCTCGACCGCCTACCTGGGGCACCGCGGTCATAGAAACTGTGGGATGTTGTTGAGCAGACCGAGGAAAAAGTCTAGATTTCTTCGTCTTCCTTTTAAGTTGGGGACCCACATCCGGGGAAGACTTCCTCTTTGAAGAGATGCCCCACTCTTGGAGAAGGTTCCTATTCTCTGTGGTGGCTTTCTCGACTACCTCTTTGACTACTTCGTTTGGAAAGAGATCTTTACCCCAGATGTTGGAAGGTATCAGCTTCCTTGGTTCATGTTTCACTGTTGCAGCAGCAAACACGAACTCTCTACAGGCTCTCCTAGCCTTCATAAAGGCATATAGGTCTTGTACTAAGGTGGCTATATGCATTTTGGCCAGGACCACGAGCATGTCTGGGGTACTTCGTTGGACTGCACACATCTCTATGCAGTTTTGTAGGGATAAGGAGGCTGCAAGTCTCTCCTTTGTCTCTTGTTCCTTGCATAAGAGAAACTCAGAAAGTTTAGGGAGATTCTCGTTAAACTGTCGTCCAGCGATGTCCGCGTCCAGTTTCCCTACTGAGAAGGTTAGGTGGACTTCCTTCCAATCCTTCTCCTGCATGGGCAAGGCTAGTGACAGAGGCCTGCACTCCTCAAGTGCAGGGCATGGTTTGCCTGCCTCTACTGCCTTGGCAACAGATTTAAATGCCTTCCACGTAAAGGGGAATGCTATTGAAGCAGGAGCAAGAAAGGTAGGGTGTTCCATGCTCAAGGCAGATACTTTCGACACTGAGTAACCCACCTTTCTCAGGCTACTTGACAAGAGAGCCTGTGCCTTATCGTGGTCGAAAACCATGACTTCCTTTGGTTCCGTCTCTTTTTCTGACGTTGGTTCTTGCTTCAGTCGAATGAAGCAATCAATGAAAGCGTTAAAGCTTGGCCAAAATTGGATTTCGTCTAAAGGAACAGCTCCCATCTTCTCTGAGATGTAGAGTTTGCCGTCCAAAATCGGCATAAGCTCCGCATAACTCCAGGGATTGGTTTTGGAGCATGTCGGAAAGTCTTGGTCTCTGGGTCGCTTGAATGACCCTCGGGAGGCGATGAGTAGAGCTTCACGGAGCTCTCTCTTGAATTTTGCCTCCTTTGTTTCGCCTCGTTTGCGAATGTTCTCCATTAGACCCGTAAGATGGGCCAGCATCTAGCTCATTTTGTCTAATAGAGGGGTAGAAGGTGAAGACGTTGAAGGTAACGACTCCAGGGCTGGTACAGACAGAAGGAATTCCGACACGACATCGTCGTCATCTTCCAGAGGTGCCTTCCTGCCCTCTGTCTCGCTCGCAATCTGGACGCAGGAAGGTGCGAGTCGTGCTTGGGGCACCACCATTTCACTACTCGCTTTCGGAAACAGTAAGCTACGCATCCTATCGTTAGGTAGGTATGGTCCCGGAGAGCTCTTCTGGAACCCTCTTACCCATTTGCGTAGTTTTTTACGTGCCGCATCCCTAGACTCCATTGACTTAGGGTCATCAAAACCTTAGGTCACAAGGGTCCGGCAGGTATTGCAGACTTGCGGGTCCCAATATTGCAGGGATTCGGTAATAATATTGCAGGGGCATGAGACCTGCATGCTTTATGACCATAAAAGTACTTACTCCTAAGATTGCAGAAGATTGCATTGCATTTCATCTGGGGTTCCTCCTGTAAAGAAAGGAAAACAAAATGAGTATACGATTGTTTATCTCACATGATAAACAAATATGCAATTAATTATATTTTAATTATTATAGCTTAGGATAGTAAGCTAGAGAGGGATAGTAAAAGACACATGCTTGTGTATCCCCCCCCCAGCCAATTGCTGTAACCTCCCCCCAATATTGAAAATAAAGAGTTTCCTTTATCAGTGCAACTCAAAAGAGAAGGGTTCTAACCTCTAGGGATAGAAGAAGTGTACACTGCCACTGACCCTTCTAATTATTAATATTGTGGGGTAAGTATTAACTGATTACTAATCAGAGTATTGAAGGAATTCTATCCTTTCAATATAGATTCAGTCTCAGCAAAAGCCTGTATAAGGGTGCACAAGATGTGTTAGAAATGAACTACTGTATAATAATACTATAGTTTTCTGTTTGCAGTATATACTATATTGCAAATATACTGGCTATTGTATAATCATATACTGTAGTTTAGCCGGTGTGTTGCCGACATGGCTAGCACCTAGCGGCCGGGTCCAGACGGCATGCCGCCGACTGGACTAGAAATAAAACAGACACATACTTGTGGATCCCACTCAGCCAATTGCTGTGACCTTCCCTTCCAATATTAGAACCATTGAGTTTCCTGATCAGGGAAACTCGAAGGTAGGGTTCTAACCTTTAAGGATAGAAAGTGTACTACCACTGGCCCTTCTAAATTATTTAATATTGTAGGGTAAATTGTAAACTGATTTCTAATCAGAGTATTGAAGGAATTCTATTCTTTCAATATAGGATTGGTCTCAGCAAAAGATGGGGCAAGGATACACAAGATATGTTAGAAAATAACTACTGTATAATATATACAATAGATTTCTATCTGCAGTTTATACTCTACTGCAAATATACTGACTATTCTATAATCATATACTGTAGTTCAGCCGGCAAATAGCCGGCATAGTTAGTCCCTGACGGCACAATCCGGCCGGCATACTAGCTGATAGAGAGAGAGAAAGCATGGAGTGAAGGACTGCCTTATTACTATGTATGTTTACACTAAATAAGGATGTAAGTATATAACTTACTGCCTTCTCCCAGAAAGAAGGTTCAAATGGAAGGGGAGAATGCATCATTCAGGCTTCCATCACACCACAAGTACCGTTGCCGGCATATGGCCGGCTAGTTAGTGCCCGGCGGCACTGGTACAATCGGCATCCCGCCGACTGAGTAAGTACAGTACCTGTCGGCGCCGGCCTGGCCGGCATGCTGCCGGTCAGGTTAGTATCCCGTTTACAGGACTTGTGGACGGCAGTCCAAGGGAGGAATAAAGAATCTAGGTGACAGAAGGGTCTCCCACCGGCAGCCGTCATGGCCGGCACAACCTTCCAGGATCCTTGTCCATAAGGGAAAGCTGAGTGACTTAAACAGCTGTTAAGTAGGGGCCCGGCCGGCCCCACAACCCGCCGGCAAGCAGTGAGATTCTCGCACAACGGCCGTAGCTAAAAGGACAGAGAGGTGCAGGGAAAGGGTCCTGTATAAAGTGTAGAAGGCGGCGGCAATGTTGCCGCCTCCACTACACAAGGGAGAAACTCTGTTTCAGTATCGGCGCCGTCCTAGGCGACAGAAGAATGTCTATTCTTCAACCTAGGGTCTGCCGCCCCCTCTCATCAAAGGAGAAACATCGTTTCAGTGCCGGCGCCATCCTAGGCTGAAGAAGAATGTCTATTCTTCAGCCTAGGGTCTGCCAGTACAGAACTAGTCTTCTAAACCGCAGGGAGAAGGTGGCGGCATCACACCACCACCCCAGGGGCAGTTTAGGGAGGCTTAGCCTCCTGTGCCGGCGGCTATAAGCCGACAGGGGAGTGACTACTCACCCCGCCGCTCTGCCGCTGGCAGAAAGACTGAATATTCTGAGATTCTGTCAAAACCAAAGCTGGACACTCGCCGGCAAAGGTGGGAGACAGAAAAACCCTACCCTAGTCAAACTGGAGTGAACTACTCTATGGTAAGACCAGAAAGGGTTGCCATCTGCGGCGGCACTCAGAGGGAAAGAGGGATTACCCTTAACTCTCCACAGGAGACAAGTATTGAGTTATATAATTCTAGATGTACTATCTCCCTTAGAATCAATAAAACGATACCCAAGGGTAAACGGGGAAATGTCTGAAAGTATACTACATAGCCAAGGCTAGGTAGCCTAGGCAAGACGAGATCTCGGTTACCTAAATCACTGAAACTCTAAACGTATACGATCGACAAAGAAAGAGGAAAATTATGCATACCATAAATACCTTTACTAGTATAATTATACGTAAATAGCTTTCATAATTTATTAATGCTATTACAACCGGGAGTGTTGTTCTGCTAACTAAATAACACATGCATAACGAACGATAGCGCCCATGGCGCCTCTGGTAACAGGCCTAGCTCCTAAGCACAATAAATTACTCTAATTTCGCTGTGAAACAGGAGCTAAAAATATATACGCTGTAAAGAATCAATACTCAACTTTCCAGAGGCGAAAGAAGTTGGAGATTGCATAATAATTCTCACAAAATCGATCAAAAAATATTAGATCAACAGGGAATACCACCGAGCGAAATCGCTACAAAAATAGGAATAACCGACATCTTGAATATGGCGTCATCTTGATACTCAATAATAGTATGGGAAATAGGGTAACCTTGATAACGTCTCCCCTTCCAAATTTGCCACTCTTCCCCCCCTGAGGCGAAAACGCTATTCGGGGTGAAGATCGTTATGTGTCGTATCAAGCATACGTCCCCTGATTTATGCGATATCCTTAAGAGAAAATTCAATTCAAAGATATTCGTGCCAGGAGTTAGAATTCTGGAGACCTAAAGGTAAATTCTCTGGGAATATCACTGTAGTTCATATATCCCTTGGAAGCTACTAATAGGAACCTTCCATCAGGACGACATGGCTTGAGCCCAAAAACGAATTTAAATAGTAATTAAAACAATTTTTTGCTGAAAGTAGAATTATTTTAGTTTGAATTAGGTTTAAGTTTTCTCTGTAAAAGGTTTCTAACAATCTTAGCTCAGTCTCAAAATGAGACTTACATAAAATACTAAAATCTAAATTATTGAAATTGGTGTTACAAGGTCCATGACAATGTTCTCTTATAGAGGA
Organism: Palaemon carinicauda; assembly: GCF_036898095.1. Taxonomy (NCBI): domain Eukaryota; kingdom Metazoa; phylum Arthropoda; class Malacostraca; order Decapoda; family Palaemonidae; genus Palaemon; species Palaemon carinicauda. The sequence goes on along the minus strand of NC_090726.1, from coordinate 150,884,378 downwards.
TTGAGAAGGCTTACCTAACAGTAGAAGGGTCCTTTAACTAATGCCCTTATGTTCAAAGGTTCTGGTAGACCTCAGTTTAGTTGAACTACCCACATACAGTATTCCAAAATAAACTTCAATCAAATTTATAAACAACCCTAGAACGCAGCTTGTTAGATGAATACTCATTAGACTTATGTAAATTGTCTTAAAAGTAATGAAGAATAGCTTTTTATTATTTATTTGTTCCGTAACTGGATTACAAACCCACGCTATTTTTTAGGAGTATTACTTTCGGCGAAGCTGGAAGGACGAGCCATTAAAATTTAGCGAGGGTTAACTACCCGTCCCGCCAGTTACCGGGGGTAGGGGGATAGCTAGCTATCCCCTTCACTCACACACCTGTGACTGGGCTCACTTTGCTTTTGGCTTGGGTGGTGAATGGTCGCTGCCACTCTTCATCCTCGCAATTTTTGGACTGCCATTTAATTCTGTTTATGCTTTTTCTTTTCGGTGTTTGTGTGTGCTTTGACTTCTGCTGGTGACCATGCGTACCTGCCCCGGTCCTGAGGGACGCACCTGCGTTACCTTTATGTCCATCGAGGATACAGATCCTCATCCCTTTTGCCCTACCCGTAGAGGTCAATGGTGTGATGTGTTGATTAAGTGTACTGAGTGTTGGGAGTGGTCTGCCTCCCAGTGGGAAAGGTTTGGGCGACGGGGTAAGAAGTCCAAGCGGGACTCTTCTCCTTCGAAGATTACTTTGAAGCAGAAGAAACCCAAGGCTTCTTCCGCTTCCTGACCTTCCTCCGAAGCTCCTGCTTGTTCGGCCTCCTCCGGGGGACCATCGAGTAGTAGCACAGGCCGCTTAACTCCTGGACAACCTCGGTCCTCGAGAGACGGTGTTGCTTCCCCCAGCGTAGCGGCCCCGCCTCTCCTCTCAGGGGATCCATGTCGCTTTCTCCTCTTTTTCAGGTTTGGCCGTCCTTGGGGTTACTGGGTCCGCCCTTCAAGGAGGCCCTGCTGCAGCCACTTCACCGAGGTGCTAGTGTGCAGCGATCGTCAATGTCAGAGAGTTGGATCCTCTGGCACTCGTCAACGTTGTGGTATCGGAGGTGTCGTCTGCTGCCCTGCCTGCCTACGTTCCTGCCTCTTTGCCTCTTCCACCGATGCCGAAGACTGTGCTTCCCTTGTTGCAGAACATCCTTTGAGGGGGGAGCAAAATCTTAGGCATGTCTCTCCTGCTAGTGTTTCTCACTCCCGAGGGAGTTCATTTATAGAGACTCCTCTTCGGAGGACTGCTGCTGACAGTCAGCTTGCTGATCCTTAGGTGAAGAGACGCCTCTTTGGCTCGTCAGACTCGTCCTCGCAACCTTCCTCCTTGGAGGAGCCTTCTTGTCCGATGTCACCTGGTTCCCAACCTTCACCTGCCTTTGGACCTTCTGTTGACGCAGCTGCTAGTCCTCGAACTTCGGTTCAGGACTCTACACCTGAGGATCGCTCGTGATCCCCTTTGAAGGATGTTCGTCTTTTGAAGGACACATCCTTTCACCAGACAATCGTTTTGCTGCTCGTCAGCCTTCGTTTCGCCGACCCCCAACTCGCCAACCTCCTACTCGTCCGTCTTATCCTCCCTTGCCCGGTTCCCGACTCCCTACCCCTCGTCATTCACTGACTCGTCATCTGTCTGCTCGTCAATCATCTGTGCGTACTTCACCTGCACGTCCCGATGATCCTGTTCGTCATTCTTCTGCCGACCATCGCCGGCCAACGCGTCGGGCTTCTACCTCTCACCATCGTTACCCTAAGCAACGCATTGCATCGGAACATTGTTCGTCCGGCCGCGCACCTGCTATCCACCACCCAACCTCGCGTAAATGTCCTTTGGAGGTTACCATTTTAAGCGCTCGTCAATGTTCGCCTAAGCAGAAGTGCTCGCCATGTCAGCATTCGCCGTGTCAACATTTGCCCACAAGTCATTGAGCAGTGCAACCTTAGTGCCATCCAGCGCGTCAATCGCCACCTACGCGTCAGCCTTCTCTTTCATGTCAGCCTTTGCCGACTCGTCAACGCTCTCCAGCTCGGCAATGATCGGCAGCTCGTCAGCGTTCTCCAATGCGCCAGCGCCAGTGTTCGCCTACTCTTCAGAGTTCTCCTCTCATCAGCCTTCACCAGCAAGGTGACGCTCCCCAACGTTAGACGCTGCCCAACACGCAGGCATGCACCGCAACACCTTGAAGCGCAGACAGAAGACAGCAGCCACCATCCTCCACCGATCCACCGACTTCCAAGAAGTCATGTCATCCAATGAAGGCATAGGTAAGTAATCACAGAGGGAAGGAGCACGAGCGGAAAGGTAGGTTATAGCCCTCCAAACCATCAGTCCTCTCTCCGAGGAAGGGCAGAGTCCCAGTTCACAGGTCATCGTTGTGGCGGGATGTTGCAACAACAACCCCCACAGCCTGAATCACTCTACCAGACAATTGTCCCACAACATAAACTTTCCCCTTACTTTATCAACTGGACTCTTGGACAGAAGGAAAATTTAAACAACACATAACCTTAAAACTATATTCTCAAAAACTAACACTTAAAACTAGAATCAACTGCATCCAAATATTTAACACTAAATATACAATAAACACCATTCAAATAAACCAAAAAAAACTATCAAAACTTAACATTAACCTCACACCACCAACACCAAAAATAAATATATATATAAATTATCTTTTATAAATAATATGGGACAACAACACTGTCGCCACACACAAGCCGGACTGTCTTTACGGCACACTAACACAACTCTGTGTTTAACAGTTTACTGGGTGGCAATTTGCCACAACTACTTCCCTGATTGGGGTCGTGGTTATTATTAGCACCACCATCATCATCATTACCATCATCATCATCATCATCATCATCAATCTGAATTTGATTCGGTCCGGGTCATCAACAATTGTACAAATCAGAGTAGTCGTATCAAATTCCTTATTACAAGCCAATTCGTCAACAATCAATAAATCCACTTTCAAAAATAACTCCCCAAAGGAGGAATCACGGCCTGCCAAAGTAAAAAAGAAAACACTTATGAACACTCCTAGCTAACTAAACTATTGCACTATAATCAAAGATAAATAATAGATTGTTCCTATCATTCACAGTCACTACAAGCAAAGATAAACAAAACTGTACTTACTTTTTAAATAAATAAACACTTCCACGCTGGTAAAATAATAATGAAGTAAATCCAGCATTTACACACGCAGCAGCCTTAAGCTGCAGTCAAATCAAAATAAGCATTCACCCAAGACATTCACCACTGGCGTAACCTAACTAAAAACATAAACAAACAATCTCATTTAAACCAACAGTCTTTCTCACAACAAACAATCGATACACTAACTACCTCTCTCTCTCTCTCTCTCTCTCTCTCTCTCTCTCTCTCTCTCTCTCTCTCTCTCTCTCTCTCTCTCTCTCTCTCGATTTGGCAAAAAACAAAAATAAAAATAAAACAAAAATAAATCCTCCACATTCCTCCCCCCTTTCTTTGCCAAATCCTACTCACACAACACTTACATTATTTTTTCATTACCCAGTCGCAGTCGGGAACGGGACCTCTACTCCGAGTTACTGGGCTTCCATATACTCTCTCATTCACTTCTTCCTTATCACAATCATTCGCTACATTAACACTATTCCTATCTAAATCCCTATCATCTAATATATCATGTACAATCATATCTACCTCGTTCTCATCTGGCCCTAAAATTACACTCATTTCTGTAAACAGTTCATCCATTTCATCAAAAACATTCTCAACTTTAGCAAAAGACTCATTCATGCTACTTATCATTCTCCTATCTCTCATTCTCGCATTCGTCATCCTTTCTTTTACATCACCTAAGGAAAAGCCACACACACTATAGGTATCATTCATACTCAGCCATGATTCATCTGTATTAACTCATTTATCTTCCATACCCACTTGCACATTTACACCCTTGTCATGCATATCCAGATTCTTACCTATACCTATAAATTTCCCTTGCACTTTCTCCTCGCTTAAAACATTCAAACGCCTCTTTTTTCCTATATTCAACTAACACTAATAGTTTACTTTCTAGCCCTAACTTCTCATGCATACTAGGTTCATACTTACTCATTTCCAACCAATTATTCATCCCATTCTCACGAACATTGATCCTATTCCTTCTACACACAGGAGGACTCACCCAGTTGAACCCTGTTACACACTAGTTTCCCAAACATCCTGGCTGACTTACTCCCTTCTTCCTACATACTCTTGCTACATGCCCATCTGCACCACATTCAGTACACTCACCCCGCGGCTCCTGGCACATTCTAGCATAATGACCATCCTTACCACAATTGCCGCAAATCACATTCGTACGATTACTCCTACATCCGCTCGCTAAGTGCCCAGTCATACCACACCGATAACATTTTACCCCTTTCTCTTTCTTGCACTCGCTAATTCTATGCCCTACCTCACCACATCCAAAACAAGCACCTAGAGCCCATCTACATTCATTCTTCTTATGACCTTCCTTCCCACATCTATAACACTTCTCCACGGATACAACTACCTGACCTACCTTGCTGCGCACTAGCACTCCTATCCCTCCAAACCTGATTCCCTTGCCTAAACCCTTCATTTGTCCTTACAGGTATTTCCACATTACTCGCCCTAACACTCCTATCTACTACACTATCAGCTACCCTCATCGGTCCTCTCATAACAGCATCTCTAAAACTAACAAATTCTGGCACACTTTCCTCCATTCCACTTCTTACACTCACGGATTTACTTTCTTTCATACATCTATCTAACTCGTAATCCTCAACTATCTCTAAGATATCATCCCATGTCAATCTTTCTTTCGTCCACCTCATCTTCTCCTTACGTTTCAAATTAATAAATTCACTCACATTCTCAGGTATGGTCGCCAAAAACTTCCTCATTAACTCCTTATTCTCATTTATACCTTCATCCCCATACTTCTTCCTAGCTAACGTTTCCAACCTACATACATACATTGATATAGCTTCTCCTGCATTCATCCTTGCCTCATCAAAATCATTCTTACACTTATACCTAACACTCCCTTTTATACGTTTCACCTGCTCAATTATTCTCTTTTTCACACTTTCATAATCAACGTCACCTACACTCATTATAACTCCATACATCGTCAACAAATACCCAGTCAAATATTCTCCTAACTCCCTAGCCCAAACTCTTTTACTATCACCATACTTATCCTGACAATACCTCTCATACTCCTTGAAAAACTCGTATACATCCCTACTACTATGCTCATTGAACCTTTCACACCGAGGTACCTCTCTCATAAACACTGTCTTACACACATCACGTTCATTCTCACTGCTATCATCACTGCTACCTAACTTCTTGTTTCCTACTTCCTTGCTAGAATATAAGGAATCTAATTCCACACTCATACTCCTATCCTTGATTATACTCTTCCTAGCCCTTTTCTTACTCACCACTTTCACCCATTCATGATCATCTTCACTCTCATCCTGACCTTCCTTCTTTTCCCTCTTCATATTACTTTTACCTTTCTTCTCATTCTTCCTATCACATTTCTGTTCATCCTTACTTTGCTTGATTCCCTTATCTTCAATCTCACTATTACTATCACTATTACTATCACTATCACTTCCTTTCCCATTATCACTAACCTTAGCCTTCTCGTCCACTATCAACCCATTACCCGAAGCTGAGGACACTCCTCCGACTGCACCTTCACCCATTAAAGTTTCATCATCCCCATGACTTGCCCAATTATAGCTTCCAATCGTTTCTCCATTCGTTCTTCATTCTCTCGCATCCTCATCTGAAAACCTTCTTCCACTCTCTCTACAGTTCCCTTTAGCACTTTCAATTCCTTTCGCATCTCCTCATTCTCACAACTCAGCCTCTTATTCTCATGCAACAATTTCTCCTCTCGCTCCTTAGCCAACCGCAATTCCTCCCTCAGTAACTTGTTCTGTTCTTCCATTTTCATTAACCTGTTCTTCAGCCTTAAATCTAATTCCTAATTCAGTCCTTTGTCCAAGAGTCCAGCTTCCTATCCCACCTCAGCTGTCCCTGTTCGGGCGCCAAAATAATGTGGCGGGATGTTGCAACAACCCCCACACCCTGAATCCCTCTACCAGACAATTGTCCCACAATACAAACTTTCCCCTTACTTTATCAACTGGACTCTTGGACAGAAGGAAAATTTAAACAACACATAACCTTAAAACTATATTCTCAAAAACTAACACTTAAAACTAGAATCAACTGCATCCAAAAATTTAACACTAAATATACAATAAACACCATTCAAATAAACCAAAAAAAACTATCAAAACTTAACATTAACCTCACACCACCAACACCAAAAATAAATATATATATAAATTATCTTTTATAAATAATATGGGACAACAACACTGTCGCCACACACAAGCCGGACTGTCTTTACGGCACACTAACACAACTCTGTGTTTAACAGTTCACTGGGTGGCAATTTGCCAAAACTACTTCCCTGATTGGGGTCGTGGTTATTATTAGCACCACCATCATCATCATTACCATCATCATCATCATCATCATCATCATCATCAATCTGAATTTGATTCGGTCCGGGTCATCAACAATTGTACAAATCAGAGTAGTCGTATCAAATTCCTTATTACAAGCCAATTCGTCAACAATCAATAAATCCACTTTCAAAAATAACTCCCCAAAGGAGGAATCACGGCCTGCCAAAGTAAAAAAGAAAACACTTATGAACACTCCTAGCTAACTAAACTATTGCACTATAATCAAAGATAAATAATAAATTGTTCCTATCATTCACAATCACGACAAGCAAAGATAAACAAAATTGTACTTACTTTTTAAATAAATAAACACTTCCACGCTGGTAAAATAATAATGAAGTAAATCCAGCATTTACACACGCAACTGCCTTAAGCTGCAGTCAAATCAAAATAAGCATTCACCCAAGACATTCACCACTGTCGTAACCTAACTAAAAACATAAACAAACAATCTCATTTAAACCAACAGTCTTTCTCACAACAAACAATCGATTCTCTCTCTCTCTCTCTCTCTCTCTCTCTCTCTCTCTCTCTCTCTCTCTCTCTCTCTCTCTCTCTCTCTCTCTCTCTCTCTCTCTTGGCAAAAAACAAAAATAAATCCTCCACACCGTTGCCCCATTCCCCTCCTCACAAACGCATAACAATGCGACCACTGGGAAAGAGGGAAAGGGCACTTCTGGGGAATTTAAGATCCCAAAACTACCGGCGCCTAAGGCGGACTCACATAAACCAGATGTTCCAGATAAGACTTCTCAAAGGGAACCTTTGGTTTCCTTCCCTTCGACCGATCTGCCAGACAGTGCTAGCGTCAGCAAGCAGCCCTGGTTCGGAGCCATCGTCAGGGCAGTAATGCAAGCTTTCGGGCCTGCCCTTTCAGCCCACACCTCGATAGCCTCTGAGAACCTCCAACATTCACTGCAAAGGACCTCGGCTGTCTCTCCCCTGAAGAGGAAAAGAGGAGTTCCAGAGATCGAATCTTCATCTAGGATGAAACGGACTCCTGTTAGGTCATCGATGACAAGGTCGACCCCCCCCCCCCCCCCCCCCCCCCCCGGTCCTCCTTCCTCTACTGGCTCCCTGCTACCCACAGCCAAGGGAATCTTAGAGGAACCTGTTCCAATGTCCTCTCTACCACCTTCGGAGGAAGACTTCCCTCGTGGCGAAAGCGTCGCGTCTCGGAAGCAACTAGGAAGTCCAGACCATGCAGGCTTTCTATGGTGGAAGCATATTGTCTTCCTCGCAACGAGTTAAAAGACTCCAAAACGATGCTTAAGTCCTCTTCGAGGACCGCCAGACCCTCAGATGGGGTCAGGACAGTCAGCCACCCTACAGACGATCGCGACCCACCCCGAGAAGTAGGATGAGGGAGACTTTGTTGCCAGTCCCGCTTCAGAGGGAGGAACAGGAGTCAGAACAGGCCTTCTTACAGGTACTGACTCTGTTGAGGGTTCTCAATGGGTTTTCCAACCCAGAGGTATTTCCTCCAGGAGGGCAAAGACACAGTCTTAGACCGTGTCTTTGGCACTCAGAATGCAGAAGCCCACGAAGTCCAATGCAGCCTTGCTCTGGTCTCAGGGGCTAAAGAGTGCCCGGACTAAAATGGCCTCCCAGCTCTCTAAGATCTCCTCCTCCCTTCGTTCGGCTCCTCCACCAAGCTCCTCCCACCTCCTCGCATTGAGCAAAGGAGGTATTACGAGGTCTCGGATGAGCCTCGACCAGCTCTTCCTCTCCGTCATTCTCCGTAGGAGCTGACTAGGGGATCTCCCTAGAGAGACTTCAGCCGTCAGGTCACGTTCTTGGCGGCAGAGATCCTCAACCAAGATAAGGTCGTAAAGTATGTCATGCAGGCTACTTTGTGGCTAAATCTATGGTTAGGGTCTTTGGCAATCCTGGTACGGACCGAGGATTTCTCCAAGGAAACTACCAAGTAGGCGATGGAAACCTTCCTTCTCTCGGATACCCGGACCATCGAGTTCCTGGCCCATCAAGTATCGAACTTGTGGGCCAACACCATCCTCAAATGCAGGGACTATGTATCCGAGAGATTACATCAAGTCCCTAACGCTGAGATCGCGAGACTCAGGAACTCGTCTCTTGAGGGTTCCTCGTTGTTCGAGTTAAGGGACGCTGAGCAGGCTGCAGAGAGATGAAGGAAGTCCCACCAGGACTCTCTCCTCCATAGGGCCCTGACATCCCTGCCCTACAGACCACCAGCTCCTCCGCTGCCTAACCATCTCAAAACTTCAATGAATAAGACAGCAGCTGAGAAAGTGGTGTCTAAGAAGCCCTTTCCTACCAAAGTCAAGAAAGGCTCAAAGTCCTCCAGAGGAGGAAAATATCCTACAGGGAGCGGCTGTGGCTGTAAACGGTAGGATAGGCGTTCTTGTTATTATTGTGAATGATATACTGATGATTCAATGCTGTAATTTTTTTTTTTTTTTTTTTTTTTTTTTGACTCGTCATCCACACTTTGGTGGCTGCTAAACTGTCTGTTGCAGTTGTTGTGATAATGGAATACGAACTCATATATGTTATTTTTGTGAATGATATACTGATGATTCAATGCTGTAATTTTTTTTTTTTTTTTTTTTTTTTTTTTTTTTGGTAATTTCTGATGTACTGTATGTAACCTTGTTTGCCGTCGTTGGTCGTAATAAATTTATTAAATAATCGTAAGTGCCAGGATAAGGGTGGGATATGCCACACTACACCTCATGTAAACTCTGTAACCTTGCTAATGCCAATAACCTTAAACACTATTGCCTTCATTGCCCTACTGTCAGGAATCTGTTACCTCAAGGACAAAAATTTATTTCAAACCTGTCAATAGTTACTCAAAGATGATCACCTAGACGTAATTTTGACTCGTCATCCACACTTTGGTGGCTGCTAAACTGTCTGTTGCAGTTGTTGTGATAATGGAATACAAACTCATATATGTTATTATTGTAACTGATACACTGATGATTCAATGCTGTAATTTTTCTTTTTATGTTGATTTTTGATGTACTGTATGTAATTGCCAATATGTAACTTTGTTTGACGTCTTTGGGCGTAATAAATTTATTAAAATAAAAATATCAATTAGTAGGGGGATGCCTACAAAGTTGCTGGAATAGGTGGAAGCAACTCGGGGCCGATCCCTGGACAGTCTCCGTGATTCGTTCAGGGAATCACGTACCGTTCATGTCATCTCTCCCTCCCCTAATCAAGGATCCATTGATGATAGACTCCTCTGCCATGGGATCAGCAAAGGGGCTAGCTCTTCTGGCAGAATTCCAGACCATGTTGGAGAAGGGCGCTCTCTAGGAGGTCTTCGATGACTCCCCAGGCTTCTTCAGTCAACTCTTTCTGGTGAAAAAGGCGTCTGGAGACTGGAGACCAGTCATCGACCTCTTGGCTCTGAACAAGTTTGTCAAACAGACTTTGTTCAACACGGAGACGGCAGACAGTCAAAAAAAGCGGTAAAACCACAGGACTTTATGTGCACACTGGACCTAAAGGATGAATACTTCAAGATCCCAATCCAGCTGTCTTCAAGGAAGTCCCTAAGATTCAGCCTAGACAACAGGAAATACCAGTTCAAGGTACGGTGGTGCTTCTGTCTTTTCATAGCACCCCAAGTCTTCACCAGATTGTTCGCCCTAGTATCATCCTGGGCACACAGGATCGGCATCCATCTCCCCCTGTTATCTGGATGACTGGCTGATCCTAGCAGACTCGGTGGCAACCCCTCTTCAGCACCGATATAAACTTCTGAGGCTTTCCACTAAGATACTGTTATACAGTACCTGGAAATAATTTTAGACACCAATCTCCACTAAGCCTTCCCATTAGATGACAGGGTAATGAGGCTGAGAAAGGTCGCAAGACCTTTTCTCAGATGAGAAGAACTCCCGGCCCAGAAGTGGCTATGTCTCCTTGGACTCCTATCAGCCTTGGCCCATCTAGTTCCCAAGGGCCACCTCAGGATTCGATCCCTCCAGTTGCGACTCAAATCCAGGTGGAATCAGGCTTTCGATTCCCCGGACATTTTGATCCCTATGGGACCAGCGGAACGGACGGCCCTCGAATGGTGGATGGCAGACGAGAATCTGCAGAGGGGAGTAGATCTCGTCCTTCCCCCGAACTTGATGCTGTTATCAGACACATCAAAAGAAGGGTGGGGACCCCACGTGTGGCACCACACGACCTCAGGCCTTTGGTCCGAGCCCTGGCGTGTCACTCAGTGGTGGTGATGAGTGACAACACCACAGTAGTGGGTTACATCAACAAACAAGGAGGTACTTTTTCGCAGCCCCTATCCCATCTAGCAGTAGAAATACTGAGATCTTCATTCCCGGCAAAAGGAATTATGCCCTTCCCCCGTTCTGTCTGATGAGGAGGATACTCAACACGGCTAGAACATTGGTCAACCTCTTAATGACCATCATAGCTCTGCTATGGCATCATGCGGAGTGGTTCCTGGATATTCTAGAGCTCCTGACGGAGCCCCCCAAGAGAACTCCCTCCATGATACGGTCTACTTAAACAACCACACGTCAACATCTACCACAAAGCCGTAGCTTTGCTACGACTTCACGCCTGGAGACTATCCAGCATCTCACTCAGAGAGGATTTTTGCAACAAGTTGCAAAGAGGATGTCTAGATACCTGCAGAAGTCATCAGCAGCAGTCTATCAGGCAAAGTGGAAAGTCTTATGTGGTTGGTGTCGTGGAAGGGGTAAAAGGCCTTGGCCCTTACCTTTAAACTGAAGGGAATGAACATTTCCTCATCGCTAGAACTTTCCTTACTCATACAGAGTTACGAACTTAACTGTCCTCAGTCAGAAGTGAGACCTCCCCTGTGGAACGTGGTTCAAGTTCTCAGGTCTCTAAAGAGACCTCCCTACGAACCATTACGCCAGGCAACAAATAGCCACACCTGACTTGGAAAGACAGTGTTCCTGCTCGCCTTGGCTTCGGCCAAACAAGACAAGTCTCTCATATGACATCGTCCATTTAAAGGGATGGGGAGAGGTAATGTTCAGCTTCGTCCCTGAGTTTGTTGCCAAGACTCAGAATCTAGGGGTGTCGGATCCTAATTTAGATTCGACTCCTTCTGGATAACAAGTCTCCGCTCTGTAACAGATGACCCAGATCATCTGTTACTTTGCCCAGTTAGGAGTTTGAGGCTCTACCTTAAGAGAACAACAGCAGCCTGCCTTCGAGTGACCGCACTCTTTGTCAGCACAGGAAGGAACAAGAGGAGGATCACCAAAAGCACCATTTCTGCATGGATTGGCAGGGTCAGAGATCATGCGCTGAATCCAGATCCTCCTCCATGTCGTCCCAGAGCCATCGATGTCAGGGGCGTAGCTACGACCCTGGCTTTCAAGAGAAATTACTCCGTGACTCAGGTTCTACAGGCTGGGATGTGGACCCGCCAAACGACCTTCACAGCCCATTACCTGCAAGACGTGACCCAAAGGAGGCTCAATATGTTTTCTATCGTCCCTGTGGTGGCTGCACTACAGCTGATTTAATACCTCAAGCTCCTTATTGGACAAGTAGCAGAAGGTTGAGGGCACTGTTACCCGGTTTCAGTCTTCGTAAATGAAAAGGAATGACTGGCTCTTTTCCTTTTCTTCATCCTCCCCTCTCTTGGCGAAAGCAGCAGCCTAGGTTTTCTGCACAAGCTGACCTCAATCACTGCAGGTAAACCATGCTCCCTTGTGTACCTAGTATTGTGTCAATACTATTGCGTCCCCATACCCTGGCGAGGTGGTACGGTATTGGGGAAGTCTTGGTTACAACAGTTTTTCCTACAAAGACTCTGAATAACTTTTACTTTGATAGTCACACACACCTTATCTCAACACACAGCTTGTGGAGGCTGCAGATCTTGCGTAGCAAGGTTTTAGCAAGGTGTTAGGGGCGCCTTATTTATGGTACTGACCCATTCAAGAAAAGGAGTCCCCGGCTAAAGCCAAAAAGCGAGATTGTCAGGGAAGTCCACCCTCCGAATGGGTGAGTCACTCCTAATAAATAGCGTAGGTTTGTATTCCAGTTACAAAACAAATGACAAATTCGTAGATAATTTGTATTGTTCCTAACGATACAAACCTTTAGCTATTTGTACAAACTTACCCGCTGACCCTGTTTCCCCTGAAGTCCTACCTCCAAGCAAAGTGAGCTCAGTCACAGGTGTGTGAGTGAAGGGGGTAGCTATCTACCTCCCCTACCCCCTCTGCTAACTAGCGGAACGGGTAGTTAACCCTCGCTAAATTTAAATAGCTCGTCCGTTCAGCATTGCCGAAAATAATATCCCTAATAAATATCTAAAGGTTTGTATCGTTAGGAAAAATACAAATTATCTCCGAATTAGTCTTATATTTAAAGTAGACTTTTGTTATATGTTTTAAATCTAGATAACTATGCCTTCAGCAGAAAACTCTTTATTCCTAAGCAGATACAAACTTCTGAGTCATTTATATGGTTACTCCTAGTCTCGTTTTCTCTACGACCAAACAATCGAAATAAAATTAGTTTGATTGCATCATGATTCACTACTACGCAACTACTGTGCACGATGCGTAACACTTTTTCACAGTGCTTCCTCATAACATTACTGGTCGTGAAGTGAGTAAGACATGCCCACTTCCTCTTTCTGTGATCAGACATCCGCATCTCCCTCACCGTACCCTTATAGTGCTTAGTGCGTGAGTCTCTTGCATCTTTGATATTCACTCTAACTTGGGTTCTATCATTATTTGTGAGATTACGAGCGTATGCCCTACGGCTAGTATGGTGGATCTGATATATTCCAGCCCTGGCCGTGATGGACGACCCTGTGGTACATTATGACCTGGGTAGAAGTAGATCCACACCCGGTTTGTCCTTCTTGTCGAGGTAAACGATGTTCTGTGGAATTACCGTTTGAGTATTGTAGCGAGTGGGTGGCGTTTATTATTATTATTATTATTATTAATTGCTAAGCTACAACCCTAGTTGGAAAAGCACAATGCTATAAGCCCAGGGGATCCAACAGGGAAAATAGCCCAGTGAGGAAAAGAAACAGGGAAAAATTGAATCTTTAAGAAGAGTAACAACATTAAAAAAAATGTCTCATTTATAAACTATAAACGGATTTTGAGCGAAGCGAAAAATGTATTTTTGGGTGAGATGGCCATGTCGTCCTGATGGAAGTTCCTAAAGGGTAGCTTCCTTGGGTATATATAACTACGGCGATATTCCCAGAGAATTTACCTTAAGGTACCCAGAATTCTAACTCCTGGAGCGAATATCCCTAATAAAAGAACCAGGGATATCGCGAAATATCAGAGGACGTATTCTTGACACGCCACATAGCAATCTGCACCCCGAACAGAGTTAACACTTCGAAGGGGTCAAATGGCAAGAAAACGAAAAACGAGAAAG
>NC_090726.1:150860341-150865341 GCF_036898095.1 Palaemon carinicauda | reverse complement strand
TTTCATGCCCCCAGCAATATTATTTCCAAATCCCCAACCCCTTCTGAGACCCTCCGACCTGTAAGTAGGCCGGACCTTATTGTCCGAAGGTCTCGGAAATCCCAAGTTAGTAGAATCTAGGGATACAGCTCGAAACAACTTACGCAATTGGGTGTGAGGTTTCTAAAATCTCTCCGAAACCATACCTACCAATATTACAGCTTCCTAAATGTGCGACATCCTGTCCCTTATCCCTCCTTTCTCCACTCCAGTTCGAGGGGAGGAGGTGGGGATGGGGGTACACCCCCCCCTCGCTGCCAGTGCATACACGTTGGTAGTCTCAAGCTGTCGAACTACGGTTGGTTTGGTTTCAGGTGTTGTCTGAAACAAAAAGGCAGTTCAGTTACGAACTCGTGAAAACACGGAAACTCTACAGGAATTGGACCGAAGATTTCACTTATTCATTGTGGTAACTGGCAAATTGGTGATCTTTTCACTGGCTTGTAGTGATAACAACGATGGCAGTCATTGATTCACTGTCACATCTGACTTGGCCGCCGAGAGCTGGCAGTGTGTGCCCTTGGTCTCCACCCAGTCAATGGCTGGGTTGGTATGCCTTCAGTCGGCAGCCCGCCGACAACCGGCGGCCTGCCGATAGCCCGAGGGGTCGCCGACGATTCAGTGGGCTGCTGGCTATGCGTAGAGTTTTCACCACTAACTAGTCACATTGAATGCTGACTAGGATGGTGTGCCTTTTGTTGGCGACCCGCTGACGACCGACGAGTCACTGACATGCCGGAGAACTGCTAGACATTTCGGTACTGAAGTACTGTGCCAGTTGACTTATCCCCAAGTACTAGCCTTGACGGTAGTATTCCAGTTGTATAGGTGTATACAATACCCTGTACATCTGTGGTATAGGACCATATCACAGACAGAAATCTTTGGTACATAACCATACAATAGAATAGTTTTCCAATACTCTGTGCTTCTATGCACAATCTCTTGCTGAGACCTATCTGATTTGGGGACTCACTTCCCCCCTTTCTTACGCTGACTCTTCATCAGTCCCTTTGATTCTCATTATTAATTCTCTGGATGTAGGCGCTGTTTACGTTACTCTATCCCTATTGGCTAGAATCTTCCATTGGGCCCCCTTAAAGTGGATGCCCTAGAATCAATAGTTAGGAAGGTCGCAGCAGTTGGCTGGAGGGATTCACACGTATTTGTCTCTCCTATTCTTTTCCAGCGTACTTATCCTAAGCTTTATACAATAGAAAGGAATCTTCTATTACAGTGAAACACAACACTGGGAAGCTGTTATAGGCAAACAGTCAGGTATGACCTAAAAGGAGGACGGAAAAGTTTCTTAGTTCTCCTTGGGATGTTCAACAGCATCCCACAGTCACAATGACCGTTGTTCCACAAACGGTCAGATATGTACACCTTCTGATCATGCGAAGCAAACAAACGCTTCTGGTAGAAGGGAGGTTCCTTCCGGATCGCTGGACCTTCGATCCTTGGGTCCAAGGCCTAACCAAGATGAGACTAGAATGGAAATAGACATACCTCCACCATCCTTTCCTCAACTCTTCCTACATTCCAAATCCCCCCCTGGAAGAGTATACCTTAGAGCTCTAGAGCATACTAGCGGTAAGGAAAGTAGAGTCCATCGATTTCCAGGGAAGGCTGTTTGGTGTTCACGTGAAGGACTCGAGAAAACTCTGAGTCATTCTGGACTTGTCGCCACTCAACAAGTTCCAATAACTCAGCAAGTTCAGAATGTTAATCCTTCTGAACATAAGGACCTTATTCAATAAGGGGTGTTCGCAGTCTAGTCAGACCTGAAAGATGTCTATCGGCAACTTCCAGTCAGTCACCCCCTCCCCTCCTACCTATGATCCAAGTTACAGAAGATAACATATATCCTAGACAAGATTCTCGTCGGACTAGATTCAGTACTAGGATCTTCACGGGATTGGCAGACACAGTCAAGCGAAACCAAGCCTAGAAAGAGTTCAGGCAACAAAGGACCTGGACGACAGGCTGCGGTGGGCAGCACTCGAAACGGCTGGTCTATGAGCATCCATGGAGATGATCTGGCCCCCGGAACATTGGGGATGCAAGATAGCCTCAAGAAGTCTCGATTCTCTCCAGCTCAGGGGTTTCAATGTTTTTAAAAAACCATTGAAACCTGTGGTCACCCCAACTCTCCTTCCCCTTGGGGATGTAAAAGGAGATCGCAAGGTCGGTCAAGAGACTATGGTAATCAGTCAGGATTCCAAGACGCTACAGGGAGGAGTTTCGAACACTCTCCAGTTCACGCTAATGACAGACCCAGTGCTACGAGCACAGCTGTAAGATGCGTTAAGAGGCTGGACAAGATATGCATCAAACGCTCGAAGAGATCTAAAAGGACCAATTATGGTCGTCCCTTCTTCGCTTACCCTACAATGACCAAAGGCCACAGGCCCGTAGGCCATGTTAGCCCTGTAATGGGTGGGGAAACTCTCTCCACGCAGATCAGACCTCCTCAGGCTGATCTGGGGCATCGAAGCGATAATGAGGCGTCGAAACTGTCGAGGATAAGGGACGTCTCATTTCATTAGGTGACGTTAGCCATCCCTTCCCTAAGGGAATGGCACCTATCAACAGCTCATGTATAAATGATCCGCAAGGTGACAGCGGATGCTCCTCTCGGGCTCAAGCCAATAGAGTTGGAATGGTCCACGGATGCAGACCTATTCCCTCCCAGATGGGAACAAGTCCACGAGCTGTAGATCGATCTCTTCATCACGAGCGTCATCAAGATACTATCTCGATATATAGCCCCATACGAGGATCCTCTATTGGAGATAACAGAAGGGATGGACTTAGGAATTCCTGTTCAGCCCATCCAATCTCCTACGGAAGGCCCTCTACATGCTGAGACCCTTCCATGGAAGAGAGGCTCTGTTGGCTCCCAGGTAGCCCAAGAACACCCCATTCCCTGTAATGAAGGAACTGAGGCTGAGGCTGGTCTTAGTTCTTCACCTAGGATTATCCAGGAGGTTCAGAAGTTTTCTGCCTTTAATTTATCACAAAGCACCCGATCCCTTCATCTTTTGAATTCCTTGCCCTAACGGTTAGGAAAAAGACTTGGGATCTCAAAAAGCAAAATAGAATTCCTAGAAGAATACAAGTCTAGTCAACTAGAAGACAATACGAGTCTTCTTGGGAAAAGAAAGTTGCTTTGTAAAAGCAAAAGGACCGAAAGGAATCTCATGATCTTCTGCCTGTCCTTCTCTGTCCACCCTTATAATCAAGGTCTGGCGGCCAACAGCACGATGGCCTTTGAGAAAGGAGGCAGTGCATCCTTGGATACTATGAGAAGATTGGTTCCTCGGCCCTGTCCCCATAAGAACCCTTGAGTAAGCACTAAGAGGTCAGTTGATTGGATCTTTGGATCCTTAGACCAATATCTACGTGCAAGTCAGCCATGACTAGACCTCTTCTATATGCCCTTTAAGTGGATCTGACGAATGAAATCTTTAATAATATTCTGAAGACATATGCAGGCTTAGGCCTGCAGCACCACCAAAGCCCATCTCATGGTCTTTGGACAAGGTCCTACATTATGCCTCACCTGTGAACAATGAGGATTGTTCCCTCAAGGATCTAACCCAAAAGGTTGTTTTTTCTGTTCGCTATAGCCTCTGGGCCTAGAGTTAGTGAAATAGTGGCCCTATCTGGGGATGAGGGCCACATTAAGTGGGAGAACTGCATCTCTTTCCTGATCCAACCTTTCTCGCTAAGGACGAGCTACCCACTAAGAGGTGGGGTTCCTGGAGAATCTGCCCACTGAAGGAAGATGTCTCTCTATGTCTGGTAGAGTGCCTAAGGTCTATCTTTGTAGAACTTCAGACTTCAGGAGAAACAGCTCTTTACAGGAGAAACCTCTGGATCAAACTATCCCTATAACGGAGGCCAAAGCTCACCTACCTTTCGCGGAGCGGATCCTGACAGTAATCCTGCCAATAGTGATCCAAGAAAAATTGCTTCATCACTGAACTTTTCAGTGTGTGGACTTGAGCCTCTTCGCCCATTTAATGGATGGAGGTTGTCCAGAGTGTCTTACAGACACTATGCTAAGCAAGTCTATGAATTGAAGCATTATGTGGTGGCGGCAGGTGGTATTTTGGACCCTGTCGTCTAGCTCTGCGATGAACAGTCAATTGATTGGGACTATCAATTAAAAGGAGAAGGGGTCAGCATTTTTTGTGTGACCTCCCTTTGAATAAGTGTTGCCAAGGTAACACCAAATCTATTCAGAATCTCAGGTGTGAAATTATACAGATAACACTAGTGCCGTGTGTACATAGTACACAGTGTTGTTAGACTATATCATGTACAGAAATTATGAAGAGAAGTCTTATTAAAAGAGCTTTTCTTCAGTCTGAGAGTGGCACTCATCATTTCTTCCCCTTTCAAAAAAGGGAACATTAATTTCTGTATATGTCTCTTGTATAATTTCCTTATCATGCTACATTCATTTAGCATGTAGTCATTTATTAGAAATAAATGTCTATTAAAATGCAATTGCGTCCTAATCCGCACGACAATTGCATGTTTAAGATGCCAGAGTTCCTTGACTTACTCATGTAAGTATTTCTCATATCATTGTATGCTTGCAAACAACGGATGGGGACACTGATATTGGTTCGGCAATATATACAAACCTTGAGACCGTTTGTATTCTCAGTGTACACTCATGTTTGTTCATACAATATATGCTACCTTGAGGCCCCTTTTCTACCGTCTAAAATGACTCTTCCCTGCAGGGGGCAGGAAGCACTAACACTGTTATGCTTAGCGATAATGACGGATAACGGTAACGTCATTTGTCTCAATTGGCCCTTTTGGCCGTAGAAATATTATCCCAAGGTTAAGGCACTGATGAAAATCCACAGATACATTAATTCTCTGGTATGCTTCCATCAAACGGATTTTGAGCGAAGTGAAAAATCTATTTTTTGGTGAGG
>NC_090726.1:150835341-150852841 GCF_036898095.1 Palaemon carinicauda | reverse complement strand
CATAATTCAGTCAGGCTTATCGTTCACGGAGACAAAGCTGTACGCACGGCCTTTACTACGCATGATGACATCACTACTCCCCCGCCATCTCTAAGCATGATAGAATTTCTTCACCTAGGACAGCATGAACTCGAAAGCAGCTCCTGATTATCTTGTTTTGCCTAGATCTCCCTCCTTCTATGAGTGTGTTTAGTGGAAGTCCATATATGTCAGATTGTGCTGATAAGATCGTTCTGCTCAGGAAGTATCTCCAATTAGGGCTATGAAAGCCTCTCTGCATTCCCATCAGAACCATAGAGTAGAGCATGCCATTCACCCTCGTACTGAAGCAGCCTTATTGAAAGACACTTATTACCAGTCTCCAGTTTGAGATAACAAGCAAGGCCTGCCTCATACGCTTAGGGGTCTTTGGTAGAGGTCTCCTCATAAGAGTTCCCACGACGTGTCAGAATTTTAATGACATACCAGGTAGTAGGTTGGCCTGGGCACCAGCCGCCCGTTGAGATACTACCGCTAGAGAGTTATGGGGTCCTTTGACTGGCCAGACAGTACTACATAGGACCCTTCTCTCTGGTTACGGTTCTTTCCCTTTGCCTACACAGACACCGAATAGTCTGGCCTATCCTTTACAGATTCTCCTCTGTCCTCATACACCTGACAACACTGTGATTACTAGACAATTCTTCTTCACCCAAGGGGTTAACTACTGCACTGTAATTGTTCAGTGGCTACTTTCCTCTTGGTAAGGGTAGAAGAGACTCTTTAGCTATGGTAAGCAGCTCTTCTAGGAGAAGGACACTCCAAAATCAAATCATTGTTCTCTATTCTTGGGTAGTGCCATAGCCTCTGTACCATGGTCTTACACTGCCTTGGGTTAGAGTTCTCTTGCTTGAGGGTACACTTGGGCACACTTTTCTATCTAGTTTCTCTTCCTCTTGTTCTGTTAAAGTTTTTATAGTTTAAATAGGAAATATTTATTTTAATATTGTTACTATTCCTAAAATGTTCTATTTTCCTTTTTCCTTATTTCCTTTCCTCACTGGGCTATTTTCCCTGTTGGGGCCCCTGGGCTTATAGCATCCTGCTTTTCCAACTAGGGTTGTAGCTTAGCATTTAATAATAATAATAATAATAATAATCTCTTTATTAGGGGTTAAGTCAGACTGTTCGGCTATGTCCATCCCCAAGACTTGGTAATGCTAAGCTGCCCTATATCTCCTAATCCTAATAATGCTTCAAAGTCTGGTATAACAAATCGTGCTTTACCCAGAATTTTAGATTGTCAGACAGACTGAACGTTCAGAATAACAAGTCTGAACATGCCTCTGTATCTACGTGTGGCGATGTCACTGTATGCACCACCATCCCAACAAGTGAGGTAAATCCTCTGCATCTTGGGCAGGTCAACAGGCCTGAATGGGTTTTCACTCCCAAATATCATGATGTCATAAAATGTGCCGCCATTTTCATGCGTGAGAGTATTCCTCCGCAACTTAGTAATGCTAAAGCTCAACATATCTCTACTAGAACCCCATAAACTTGTTTAAGATCAACACAGGGTTGGTAGAGCTTCACCCCACTACTTTAATTGTTCCCTCCCCTCCCTGAGTTTTCTAAACTTCTGGTTAGGACACGGAATGAAAAAGCCTCGACTTATGTTGATTTGTGGATGATCTCCATATCATTTGCTGGAGCTGGAATGGCAATGGTCGAGAGAAAACTACAACTTGCAATTGACAAAATTTTTATGTGGGCTGATATGAATGAGTTCAAGTTTAAAACAAACAAAACTACTATTGTCTATTTCTGTTGTATCTGGGGATTACATCCAGATCCGGATATATACATGATAGGTCAACGGATCAAATGTATAGGTGAAGCTAAATTTTTAGGATTGATTTTTGATTCTAGGCTTACATGGGTTCCTCACTTAAAGGCGTTGAAAGCTAAATGTCTTGAGGCACTAAATCTTTTAAAAGTATTGTCCCATACATCTATTTTAAGATTATACAAGACCTTAATTTTTTCCAAAATTAGTCATGGGTGTGAAATATACTTCTCAGCCACCCCAAGCCAATTGAAGATGATAGATTCAATACATCATGCTGGTATCAGGTTGTCCAGAGGAGTGTTTAGAACCTCGCCTATCCCAAGTCTCCTTGTTGATGCTATAGAGTTACCTCTAGAACATTATTGAATGTCTTCCATTATTCGGTATTGGTTTAGGTTACAAAGACTCCCTAACTCTTTAGCCTTTCAGACTGCAAGCCTTGTAAGGCACTCAACATACTTTGAGTTGCACCCAAAATCTCCTCATCCTTATGGCTTTCAGGTAAAATAATTATTAAAGTCTTGATATAATTAGAGATAAGGTGCTTCCATTTAAGATATCATCAACCCCTCCGTGGAAATTACCAGATATCTTTTTGTAAATATTTTATTGGTGTTAAAAAAATGACTGAATTAGAAGCTAGGTCTCTTTTTATATAACATGTTGAAGAACATAGGGAATCAGCTTTTATATATACCGACGGCTCCAAATCTGATGCTGGCGTTGGTTTTGGAGTATATAGTAGTTCTTTTAACTGTAAAGGTGCACTTTCTCCAATATCTTCCATATTTACTGCTGAATTATATAGCATAATAACCGCTATTGAGAAAATAGCGGTAAAAGAGGAGGGCACTTTTACCATTTATAATGATTCAAGAAGTTTCCTTCAAGCTTTAGAAGGTTTTAATTCTTGTAACCCTTTAGTTTTAAAGATTTTAGAGTGGCTTTTAATTATTGGCCTAAAAGGTATAACAGTTCGATTTGGCTGGGTTCCAGCACACGTAGGTGTGTCTGGAAATGAAGAGGCAGATTCACTGGCAAAGAGTTCTGCAGCCGAATTGCTACCATGAAGGTATCCCATTCTCTTTAATGATTTTTTTTTTTTACCAGCAATTAAGAATTCTATTTATAACAATTGGCAAAAGCATTGGGATAGTTTAACCGAAAATAAGATGAGGCAAATTGCGATTGTTATATCCCCTTGGAGGTATAATGGGATGCCCTGAAAATGGGAGATTACTCTTTGTTGTCTCCGCATTGGTCACACTCGGATGACACGAGTTTCTGCTGGCTGGGGGCTGACACCAACCATTTTGCGACGACTGTTTGATACCCTTGACAGTGAGTCATTTTTTGACTGAATGCCCCACTTGTAGCATAGAAAGAAATAGATATCTATTCGAGGCTTGTGGTGAGGATGGTAGGTTCATCCTTGCCAAGATCCTTGGATATGATGTGTCGTACAACGCTAGTGGTATTTTTAAATTTATATCAGAAACAGGTCTTCTTAAGGTTATTTAACTTTTATAATATATATATTTTTCTGGTTTTAATTGAATATTCTTTGAATCTTTATTTATGATAAATAATATCGACGTCAATGACCTTCGATGTCAGAATGCCAAGGAGCTTCAAATCATTTATTAATTGACGTTGATAGCAACCTTTGTTTCATGATAATGGCAAACTTATTAATCAACATGATCAGCCATACACTAGCTCCTGGCTTGTTTTTCATAATGCTGAAATCATGCGTTCTACAGAATGCCATTTTATCTATGGTAGATAATTCCTCGTAAGTACAGAAAACAGATAAGGGTTCAAGGAAAGTTTCCCTCTTCCTATGAGTCACTCCCCATCTAACACAGATGAAGTGACTTTCGGTAGACGACTTAGACGTGGCCCACATCATGGGCGTTCTATGTGGCAAAATTTTGGTAACTCTTTTGCCTCGTAAACTGAACTTTGAGAGACTTCATTTCTCCCGCCTCACACTGCGTTGCTAGAGGTCAATTTTCTTATAACGGGAGTAAGCTGTACTCCTCCCGTTCCTTTTCTACCTCCTTTTCCCATCACAATATGAATGACGGAAGGGAAAAGAAGGATGTCATTGGAAGAGTTAAAAACTCAGTTATTGTTGAAACCAAACAACCAAATTAGGACATCATCATAATTAATGACCCTCTAGAGAACCTCTATGCTCACGCTAGTACTAGTGCTGCTGATGTACTCCCCCTTGAGGTCCCGATGCCAGGCTTAGAAGCCTCGCACTTTATTAACTGTTAGCATAGATTACATCTCCACTAACTATTTTGATGAGGATTGCAATTTAATGAATTAGTCCCCAGCTTTAGACGGCCTCTTTCGCAGGTGTATCCTAATTCCGGTTGGGGGCAGGAAAGGAACCTGGTTTGAGCCTTCAGTTCCCTCAGCATTGTAGTATTGGTTGACAAACCTTTGGGAGGTGAGAATTCTTTTAGGGCGATTGTTACCCCAAAGCTTCTACTAGGGTATCAAATTTGAGGAGAAGACTACTTTTTCAAACCTTTACCCCTGTTCAGAAACGATCGTGACAGAAATATGGGGTGTTTCAAATATGGGCCGTTTTATATCTAAGAGTCTGTAATGCAGCCAGCCCAACCCAGTGACTGTCAGAAGACTGACCATTAACAGAGTCCCCAGCCTTTTTTTTTTTTTTTTTTTTTTTTTTTGTTTTTAGAAGGAATGGTCTTCCTCAAAGCCAGATATCTTGGATGGCAGAACTTGACTTCTCCAGGAAAATAATTACCTGTTCTGAGAAGTAATGTCTCCGCTAGATACAATTGTATCCTCAGTATGAATGGTGTTAAGCATCAGAGTGGACATGATAATTAAGAATATAGCTAAATTTTGAAGTCGGAAACTTGACCTCCTGTCTTTCTTGTCCATCAGTTAAACTGGACTTTGGTACTTCCTCTCCATTTCTAGAGTCTAGAAAGCCTCTCCAGGAAAGATAAAGAAGTCACTTCGTGATAAAAGACTTTTAGAGCAAAAAGATATGACTTTACTCCTGTCAGGCGAGGCAATGGAAGTTTACAAGTTGGCCTAAATTAGATGCCCCCTAGCGGAATGAAGTCCTCACTATCTATGAGTAGGAACCAGGTATGGTTATGAAAGCTGTCCTCCATACCTCCTAACAAGGAAATCTTTGCCTTAAATAATTTCTTCTCACGAATCGTTTAATTTTGCCAGATATTTTTTTAGCCACTATTTTCACCAATACTATGGTAATAGTCAATGTCCTCCTGTCTTGATTCCGGAGTATAAGACCAGGAGATTTAAGGGAGTCAGATGGATACCACAAATTCTTATGTATAAGAAACGGTCCTCGGTACTGGAACTCATGATAAGCCCGAGAAGACCGTCAGACCGAGTAAGCTATCACTCTTAAACTAGGTTGCAGTAAGTTTGCTTGATATATCACAATAGAAATCTAACTGATGTCTTCCCTAGGAAGAGTTTAGTCAAGAGAACGTGGACTATTCAGGTTAAATAAAACCTTTATACTCGGGGATACTCTAGAGTTTGGAGCTTTTCCAAAACTTCTTATTCTCGAATATGGATGGTTTGAAAATTTTGAGAAACATCCCATATCAGTCTTTCAAGTTTAGATCTATATCTGGAGCTTGAAGCAGGCCTTGTTTGAGATAGATGGAACTCTCCTCCTCAGAGGAAATATCGACGCCCTCGTTACCAAGGTATCTAGAGGACAGACCTGTCTCCCAGGAGAACACCCTCCCCTCTTCCTATTGAGTTATGAGAGGAAGGGACTTATTATCTCACGAGATTGTCATCACAATCCCAGACAGGAGGGGTTAAGTCAAGGATCTGACACTTTTTCCCTTGGCTTTACTATATTACTAGCCAAGGAAATCAAGTCTACAGTACCTCCAGGATCTTGTTACCCAGAAAGCCAATTCAGAAAATGCTATATTTTTGGGGGATACCATATTCTCAATTTGATAATGAAAAACCAGATCCCGAAAAATTTCAGTTGGACTTCACAATCATGTCTCTCAAGAAGTATTTATGAACAGGGTGCTTCAACCCCTCTGCCCAAAGATACCATGTATCCCCTTTCATTTGGTGTCCACAGATCAGAAGTAAAGTTCTTCATCCTAGACATGATCACCTTATTGGTCAAGACCTAACCTGAAAACTCAATATCCTCATGGGAAGCGTTGTCAGGCACCCCCCCTCCTCTCGATTACATTGCACCAGTGGACCTGCCACTTTTTCCCGTTTCTAGTTCATTGAACAAAAACCAGACTCTAGTTGGAAATAATATCAGATTTAACTCTCTCACGATCTTGTCTCTGAAAGCGGTTGCTGGCTATGCAAACAACTAGTTACTCTGTCCTGTAAAGCAGTAGAAGATTTCTACGGGAACAAATATCTGGAGACATGTTTGCGAGCTCTGGCCGCTCCAAAAGAAAATATTCAGAAAAATTTTCTCTCTCTGGTTAAGATAAACTATCAAGAGAGCCTATACATCCTCGGGAAGTGTTGCTAGGGCCCCCCCCCCCCCCTCGAGCACATGATATATGTGGGCTTGCCACAACCATAGCATTCTGCAAAACCACTTGGTAGTACAAGTCCTCAAACACCACTTTGTTTGCGAGCTGTAACTGCTCCAAAAGAAAGTATTCAGAAACACACTTTCCTTCTGATTAAGAGAAACTATCATGAGAGCCTATACATCCTCAGGGGAAGCATTGCTAAGAGCCCCCCTCAAACACATGATACATGTGGGCTTGCCACAACCTCAGCATTCTGCAAATCTACTCTGTAATACAAGGCCTCAAAGCTGGTGAATGGAAGGGAAACCCCACCTTTACTGACAGTTATCTTAAAGATGTCACATACAGGTTTTTGAACACCCTCTCAGTAGGTATTATGGTTGCAGCGCAACAAATAATCTGTCAGCTCTCATGGAACATGTGCCGGTTCTAGCCTCAGGCCTAATTATTCTCTGCATTATATGGTATAATGGACAGAGGTGGATGGTGATCTTGATTGGACTTTAATCCTTCCATTGGTTTTCAATCTAATGCAAGTAAGAATACCTCGAATTTCTTTAGTATTTGATGATATACCGAAATTGCATATTTATTATGTAACACTTGATGTTCATACCATTTCACCCCTGGAAAACTTTTTCTTGTCTCCTTACGAGCCAGCTACTCTGTTCACTGGCATTTCTCTTTGCTCTCTTGCTATTGCTTATAGTAACTGTATCAGAGAGGATGGGTATACCTCTCAATGTCACTGAGACCTTACTCCTGGAAAGAATTTTAACCTGAACATTGAAAGTACGGTCTTGCCTCTTTACAAGCCAGCTACACTGTTCACTAATGATTCTTTTTTATATCTTGTTATTACTTATAGTAATTGTATCCTTCAGAGAGGAAGGGTATACTTCTTAACTTCATGAAGACTTCCTGCCTCCTAAGGAAAACTTCTATATAACTGACTCAAAAGTTTGTATCTACGTAGGAATAAACTACAAATTTTGATACATTTTGTATTTTTCCTCACTATACACACCCGAGTCATTTACCAAAGTTCCCACCTCAACCGCCTCGCAATTTTTTGACCAAGTGAGTGTTGTGAAGAGGCGAGGGGAGCAAGAACTCTCTTGCTCCCTGTGCATGCACTATGGTTGCCCAGCAACAAAGCATGGTGCAATCAAACCAATTTTTTGATTGGCCATTCATAGAAAATATGACTAGAAATAACCCTATATAGATGACTCAGATTTGTATAGCTAGGAAAATTGTATTAAAACATGTTGTATGTATAAATTTTTTCTGGTCATACAGAGTTCTTCTCATCCCTCGGGTAGGGGGAGAGAGAATAGTCACTCTTAGTGATAGGGTGATACGTGTGTGTGCATATTGAAATATTTGGCCGTCATTTTTGACTGATCACATACACTAGTAGTACATAATTGTTTTTTACATGAATGAAAATATTTTTTTTCCCCACTGATGGACTGGATAAAATTACTTGTACTGTACCAATATTTGTTGTAGCGTAATGTTGATCTTTCCACTTTATAAGAGTATTGGTAAGATTTTGAGTTTAGTGAAGTTGGAAATGAATTTAAGGAATGGTAAAATAAACTAAAGTAAAGCAAGTGAATGAATGTTGCCAAAATTGCAATGATACTTATGTTACTTTATCCTCTTTTTGACATGCTAGTCATAGTGGACCCATTATCTTGAGATACAACAGGTAAGTGTAAAAGTATTTGTGGAATATATATGTATTATTTGCTACAATAGAGTGGACTGGATGCATATGGTAGATATTTTATGCAAAATTTATTATGTAATATCTGGATGTAATTTCCCCACAACATGCTTTATGCCAATTATCCATCAAGTATGTCATGGTATTTATTTTTTATTTTTACTATATTCTTTGTTAAATCTTTTACATTATTGTAAAAAGGTATTGTATCAAAATATATATTAGATCTGGTAAAGAAGGATTTGGCAGAGGTTGAATATTCCTTCTTTCATAGTGACAGGTGGTTATTTACTGTGTGCACTGTTTCTATGTTATGCCATGAAGAAATTCTGCTCATAGGTGCTTTCAAGTAAATGATAGTGCAAAATGTTGACAGAGTAACTGTGCTAAACTTCAAATGTTTTCGTCAAGTAAGGTTTTTGAAAAATCAAAGGAAAATGATATGGTTGTAAAGGCTGACACTGTTGTTAAATGAACAAAAAGACAGAACGTTTATAGGTCCTGATGTAAAAGTCAAGGTCTGCAAGATTAGTGCAGTTTTATTTATATCTGACCGTTAAATTGATACAAAACACTTAATATTCAGTTATTTGATTCAATTTTTTAAACTTTACATGAGGGTAATCTGGGTTATTTCAATTTTTTTTACATTTTGATTTGGGTGATATATTCACTCATTAGCTTAATGGTTTGTAACTTTGGTTCATATTTTAGATATCTTCTTAGTTCTTAGTCAAATACCACATCTTTAGTTTGGAATCAAAGGAATTATTTTATCAAAAAGGATGTTTGTGATTATTAAAACAAGTTTTAAAATGCAGATTTATTTTTCAGAACAGTATTGTACCAGGTAATCATGATAAGAATGAAATGATGTCCCCATGATTTATTAATTGAATGGGTATTGCTTTTGGTTTCATGTACAAAATAATTGTTTTAAATTATTGATTTGTTGCAAGCTGCTGCTTTTGCGTTTGATTGGATATGCAGATTACTCTCTCTTTTATATTGTACTACAATTATTATTCTTATTTTATTGGGTGTTATTTTCTTTAAAGGAAAAACATTATGTAAACGGACCACTGCAGTTCATTCATGTTCTAGTGTTGTATTTTTCAAAATATCATTGATGTATTCAAGGCATACAACTCCATCAACACAACTACCACCACCACCACCACTGCCTCCTCCTAGAAGTTCCTCTACCAATGCATCTAAAGGGCCTGCAGCTCTGTCTTACACTTCCTCGTCCCCTAGAAACTTAATGGTACCAACAGTGATGGTTAGTAGACCCAAGTCTCATGACTCCAATCTCAGATCTGCTGATCAGCATCCTAGTGTAAACTTGACTGAAGGCAGTCCAAACCTTTCAAATTCCAACTGCAGTGGGATAAGAACAATTTGTCCTGCCAGACACCAGAGTTTATCACCTGCCAGATCTCCGCAAAACCTGTCACCAGCCAGACCTAGAAATTTATCTATAGGGGGTCTTCAGAACTCCTCAGGAGAAATACAGAACTTTCATTATGGTGTTTCACAGAATCAACCAACTGGAAACCATTCAAACATGCGAGAACAGAAAAAGAAGCATCTGATTCTACATTTGCCGCCACCCCACAATCACCCTCCTCACCATCACCACAATCAGCATCACCGTCATGGCATCCATCATGATGGCCTAAGGGAACGTGGCCATAAGAGGTGAACGGAAATTTGTCATGGCTTTGGGATTTCCTGATTAACTTTTATTAGAAGTTATGCCTGGTGTTTTGGTTCTGGTATTTTTACATAGTGTGAAGTTAATGCAAAAGTCATTTTATTTACTGTAGGACAGAGCTTCATTTCTAGTTTAGCTTACACTATTTATAACTAATGGTATAATATCCTTGTAATTGTCATCAGTCTTTCAATAGTTAGGGAGGAGACCCTCTTTCAAGCAGGTATTGTTGAGGGTAATCGGCGCCTCAGGGACATTATTTTATAGAAAACCTTTTCATGTTTCTTTTACTTTTTTTCATTGTTGCTGTATTCTGCCAGTAATTCTGCACATCACATCATAGGTGGATAGATGTAAAACATTCATTGAAAAACTGCTTGTTTACTTCGAAACAATGTACATGAATGCAAATATGATCTAATGTCTTTAGAAAGTTTAGGGAATAGTTCTAAGATCATTTTACAAGTCATAATCAGGTGTTACTCATTGTTGCAACATTTCCACCAGTAAACTTTTACTCTGTTCATCATAAGATACGATGTAATACTGAAGAGCTGATGCATCCACTATTTATGTAAAATTTGTGGTAGGTCTTGGTCAGTGGATGGGGTTGTGGGTAGGGGTGTTTTGTTAGCTGATGTTATCACATGGGCACAAGAAGTACTGTACCTGCTAATATTAGCCGAGATGGGAATATGGCTAGGTGAGCTGTTATTGTAGTTGTTAATCACAAGGTAGTTGTCGGAGTTGGTGATGGATTCTGAGATAAGCATTGGGTCACTTAACCTGCTTATATTTGTGTCAGCTGAATATTCCAGTTGATTACTGGAGCATTCTCTGGGGGTGACAGAAGATTAGGCGTGTTGTTATCTTGTTTATTGTCATTCTCCTGGAGTTCATCGAAGTCAATAGGGGTATCCATAGCAAGGGTTAGCCAGCTCTCCTTTGTCAGGTTGGCAGAAGAAACATTTCTTGTCTATTATTCAAGGTCAGTTTCTCCTGCTGGGTTGATTGCTTCTAAGATCAGAAGTTGCCTCCTATCAGGGGTGCTGCCTATGACTTGTGCTAGTTACAAGATTTCTGTGTAATATCCCAATTATGTGCCTGTATGAAGTAGGCTTTGATGGCACCTTGCTGGACATAACAGGAAAAGACTGTCCTGTCACATCCGGCAAGGCGTCATCAAAGCCCACTTCCTACAGGCACGTGATCAGGAAATTATGAATGAAAATATTGTAACTAACAATGTCTTGGGCTACGGAACACCTGAAGAATAACAATGAAAAAAATAACAACCTGCTTGATCTTGTCACCTTCTGTGAACCCTTCAGCTAATTACTTAGAATATCCAGATGACACAAATGTAAGCAACTTATGGGACCCGATGCCTATCTCAGCATCCATTACCAACTCTGACAACTACCGGGCCAGATTCCTGTCTAAGCTAATCCTATCAGGTACTACTACTTTTGCCCTTGTGATAACATCAGCTAATGAAACAACCCCCACCCCCCCAACCAAGACCAAACACAAATTTCACATAAATAGTAGATGAATCGACTCTTCTCTTCAGTATTGCATTGTGTCTGATGATGAACAGAGTAAACGTTTACTGTTTGAAACATTGCAATGAATAACACCTGATTATGACTCCAAAAATGATCTTGGAACTCTCCCCTGAACTTTCGAAAGACATCAGATCATATTTGTATTTAGGTAAACTGTTCTGAAGTAAAGAAGCAGTTTTTAATGTATGTCTTTATATCAACCCACTTTTGGTGAGATATGTAGAATTACTGGCAGAATGCAGCAATAATGAAAAGAAAACTATAAGAACCATTGGAAAGGTTTCCTAAAAAATTAATGTCACTAAGGTAGCAATCACCTTGAAAAATACCAGTCTTTCAGTACTAAATTTTCAGTGGAACGCTTAAGAAACAGCATTGAAGCCCTAAATAAAATGACTTTGTATTTGTTATTTTAACCATATTTTCAGTATCTGGTTTTGTGACTGGTTTTTGCAGAACTAATTTTATGTGGTTGTTTGAACTTGTGTATATACTTCAGCTTAAGATTTTTATGCAGTACACAGTTTATCCTGTTTTTATTTATCTTCCTTTTTATGGATACAATAGTTGATAACAAACTGATAGAATTTATTTTGAGTTTATCATACAAATTGTGTGATTTTAGATTAAGGGGTAAAATTTTTATATGATTTGCATGTACAGTATATAAATGTGATTGAAAGTAAAAAGCAAAATAGTAGGATTTGATTAAAGGGATTGGAAACGGTATGTTTTATATTTATAGTATAATGGAGAATGCATTATCATATGAATTTTTAAGATTCATTTTTTTTAGAATCAACCATTCCCATTTTTCTTGAAAATTTCATGGGGTCCAGATAATTCTGTTGGCACAACTATATTTCTTTAGCCTTTATTCAATAATTGTTCCTCTCTGGCTTTTCTGGATCTTCTTTTTTCAGGGCAGCTACAGTAGTTTGTGATAACAGCACCTCAAAACAATGATATTAAAGTAGTTTTGAAGAAGGGAAAAAACGTATTTTTTGGGGGAAATGCTGTGTGGTCTTCATGGACTTTAAAGAGTAGAACAGGAAATCCAATATGACGTGATTACCATAGAAATATTTTATCCCCTGCTTCAAGACCTGAGTGTCAATGTGTGAAACACAGACTCAGTGTGTATAGAGGAGACCCTCAAGTTCACGCTATTTTGAACTTGACACAGCACCTCACTAACTGAAGGTTGTCTGCTATGAATGACATCATGCGGGGCATCCTAGAAAAGAACCATCCTCTTAGTTATCAGCGGCATATCTATGTTGCAACAAACCCTCCACTACCATTCATGAGTAGCCATTCTTGTGGTAACATTGTATCTGGTTGAGTATTTTTGTAACTTTCAAGATTAATATGAAGCCGAATTCAAGTGTTTTCTTCTTTTTAAAGCCTAAGTAACAAATATAAAGCATACCTTGTATATGAGCCCGCATTTGAGTAATCATGAGTTAGTTTACCTTTTGTTGGTGGGTCACCAGCATGGTCAGTTTTGTTAACATTCATGCATGTCTGTCCCCTTCCAGTAGCATCTTGGTTCATGCCCTCCATACATTTGTTGCTGTGTTTCTTATAAATTCATAGTACATTCCGTTATACATTAACTGTCCACGACATGGAGTCTCTTACTTTGTAATGGTAGTAATGGTAAAAGGAGGGTTGTTGATTGCCAGTGCCATTCAGAAACTTCATTTGACGAGTCGGTTAGTTCCAATTATTACATCAAGTTATGGATTACATATAGGTTATCATAATCTTTATTGGAGGTTGTTTGTCTGGGTTAATGGTGAATATTACATATAATTGTAACTGTATTTACAGTACTTGGTATTGGAGGGTGAGAAGAGAGGTATGATAGAATCATATATTGTGCAATTTTTTTTTCTTGTTTATTTAAGAAGGGGAAGGCTCACATTAGTTATAAATATTCATTGGGTCTGTTATATTGCCAGTGTTCAGAATTGTAAAGTAAATTTCTTATGCTCTCTTCTTTGAGGATTCTTCTACTCTCAGGTACTGAAATTAAGAGTGCATGGTGAATCTCCATCCTTCGGTTCTTCATGACAGGGATAAAATTCTAATTTCCCTGGATGTTTTTGAAAAGCTTTGTGTCATACTTTTGACAAGCACAGCTAATTATGCATGCCAATTAGTGTAATGTTTAGGAAGATTCCTGCTCCTGCTTATCTTATTCCTTCAACTTGATGGAGCATACTGTATTAGCTCATCCATTTTCATTTCATATGTTCCAGCTTGTTGACATGTGTTTTATGCTTGAGACACTTAAGTATGCCCTGCAGTTTGCTGGGTTATCTTCAGGAATTTTGCTGAAGATTGATTGAATGGTGGTTCACCAGTTTTGGATTTTACTTCAAGACCTCAAGACCTGTTTGCATTTTTATGTTGGCTTTAGTAGACTTTATTTTGAGGAATCCAATGAATTAATTCTCTCCAGAGTTGCTGCTTCAGTAGAAAGGAACTGAATATGCAGCCTTTTTGGATTGATCCAACAGGTCTAGGTGTGTCTTGTATTTCAGAGGTCCTCTAATGGACTTGTACAATGAAGTGGCTTTCCTTCTGACTTGGTAATACTACTCCAGTCAATTCTTTAGTGCAAGACAAAATTAAAAATTTGTGATTATTTTCTTTGATACAAGTCTACTCTTAAAGATTTTTTTTCATTGATGATATATCGCAGCCCTCCACCCATTTTCAACCAAAGTTTACTTAATAATTTCAATTCCATGGAGCATTTTTATTCTGTGAATATCAAACAATTTTGATACTTTTCTCCTTTCGGCTTTGGTAGATCATCATTATGTGAAGTCTGCTCATTTGGTTTTACTACTATCCATACCACTTGGATTCGTCAACATCTTTAGGAAAAGATTGCATTCCTACTTCTATGTGAGTTCACAAAGCTTTTGGGTCTCAGTTTGTTGGTCCTATTGTTGTATCAAGATGAGCTTCCTCTGCATAGAGTTATCTTCCCCATCCCATTAACTATTGTAGTTGGGTATAGTTTTCAAATGGACACTACATAAACATGATTATGGCATTACATGTTAATTCTTAAATTCCTCTGATTTCCAGATAAGTATTCCAGTCCTATTCTTGATTCCTTATTCTACTTTGAATCTTGAATTTTTTTTTTACAAAACTTTGCTTGGGAGTCCCCTGTTACTTTTAGGTCTTTTTTCATCTTGTAAGCATTAGCAGTTCAACGTGCCTCTGTCTTGAGTTGCTATATAGTCTTAAGTTGAACAAATTTATGAGGTATCAAATTAAATTTTTCAAAAACATGTGCATCTTGTTCATACCTTATTAACCCTTTTACCCCCAGGCTATTTGGAAATTTCCAACCCTTAACCCCCAGGGGGTTATTTTTTTCCCAGCACATTTTGCAGTATATTTTATTTAAATTGTTCTAACAGGATTAATTTTTGTCACAGAGAGGTCAGGTTGGTCTCATTCTCTTGGAAAATGCCTGAATTTTCTCAAAAAATGATAAAAAATATGAAAAAAAAAATTTTATAGCATTTTTTTTGCAAGGACGTACCGGTACGTCCATGGGGGTAAAGGGATGGCTTTTGTGAAACGTACCAGTATGTCCTTTGGGAGTAAAAGGGTTGCGAACAGTATAGTTGAATATCAAAGTGTATATGTTAGTCCATGAAAGTTTCTTGATTCTTTTTTTCATTTTGTAAGTGAAAAGATTTGTCTGAGATTCCTGTGTTTACATGAAAGCCATGTGTGAAGTAATGGTTTGCATTAAAACTTGTCTTATTAAAAAAATGCTTAAATATTTAGTTAAATTTGACAGAGTAATTCACCTTGAAAACCAAAAATTCTGGCCCTTGAAAGAATTGAGTTGTACCACTAATACTCAGAGTTGTAGGACTCTTGTAAAACTTAGAAAATGAGGAAACATTTTGATGATGTATAGCACTCAAGTCCCCTCCCTAATGAAAAAAAAGAGGTATTGTGAAAATTTTGGTGTATATGAAGATAATATACTATTTCAACATTTCCAAAGATGTTTTGTTAATGTTTTGAATTGTGTTTAGCATTGCTTTGTTTTTTATTTAGCATGAACTCTATAATAATTACTGTCATCTTGATAACAATCATCACCCAATCATTAATATTTTATTGTTTTATACTAATGGGCATGTGGTGTATGGGTAACTAACTTTTCACCTTCACAATATATTATGAGGGATATTTGCTTTGTGTAACCAACAATATATTATACAGTAGTACAATATTCTTTCTTAAATTATATAGTTGTTTATTTTAGAAATAATTCCAGATTATTCATAAAAGACTTGGAATTTATGACAACTAGTGAAGTACAGTAATATATTAAACCGAGTCCATTTGTTGTTATATTACAGTATTGTATTGACCTACGACAGTAGCCTATTAAATGTTTATCAAAGTATTTGTGACATATTGTTCATATCATAATGGACTAAAGTGGTTTTATCAATTTTTAGAAATTGTTACTGCATGTGTCTTCCATATTCAGAAATATTTTTTTTTTCTTTTTTTTTAAATATCTGAAGTAGTTTTGCTTCATCTTTGTTTAAATAGTTGAATTGATTTGTGTTGCAAGAATCACAAGAACTGCCTACAAAATATTTCTTGTAATTCTTTGAATATCTTCAGGAATGAAAAATTACAAGAATTGTTTTTCTAAGACAGTTATCTGATAAAGGTATCCTCTATGATATTAGAGGCTGGAATTGCTTTGATGCATTGCCTTGGGGCCAAAATTGGAGGATTTACCTGAATCACTCGCCACGTCCATCCCACAATTTACTGGTCTATTGCTCACCTACATTGCTTCATATATTCACTTATTTTGTTTTTATTGTTAACAACAGTATCATGTTATGCTACTATATTAGATGCTGACAATTTGAAATTTTATGTCACTTCAAGTCATTTGGCAACCCTGGTGGGTAATGTGTGCAATCACTGGAAATTGCGACCACTAAGGAAAAATGTTCAGTGTGTTTTATGTGTTGATCGCAATTTTAGGACCAGTTGCTCTTCTCATCTCTTTGTTAGGACTGACAAGAAAATATCCATCATGGCGCATTTAGCATTGACCTAGCACATGCCACGTTCCACCAATTGACCTGAGACCATAAGATTTCCTAGATGCTGGCACATCGAACTATGCTATTCCCATTGCGATCGGCCCAGTTGTTTTGCTTCCAGATCTGAAAGTGCTTGAAGACACCCATATACTAACATCTTGGGCTCAACTTTTCTTTCGCCACCGTCTCAATAAGAAATTTCCGGATCTATTCTTCAAATTTTGAATGAGTGATTGATTGGTTCTAAGGGCCACGATTAAGATTTAAGTGGCTTATATAGTAGTAGTGAACCCAATACTTTAGATTGTTTTACTTATTTATTTTAAAAGTTGAACACGGACATTAAAAACAGTAAGAAAATATAATGATTATTCTCCCTAGATTAGATACATTATTATTTGATATACTGAGCAAGAATTTTCATTCTCTTTAGGATATAAACAGCAACTTCATGATGAAATGAAACAAAATTATAAAACTGAAATTTGTGATATACTATGTTGAGTTGTGAGCTTCCTGATGATATGTCAGAATGACCATCTGCTTTGAAAATTTGAGGTACTTGTAATGATATCAAGAGAGGATGAAGGGAATTGGATTTCTTTAGTTCACAAAATGTAATTACCCCAAGTACCTGGACGTTTTTACAAATGTGGGAACACGAAGAATCTCTTAGGGAAAATAAAAATAGGGCGTTCACTAAGAATAAGGGCTATTTAGTGGGAACAATTCGAATTCATGCCAGGATAGGTGAGAATGGAGAAATATAGAGGAAATCAGAAGGGACCATATTGGGTATTTGTTGATTTGGAAAGAAATCATATGAATGAGTACCAAGGGAAACTTGTGTGGAGATGAATGAAAGAGAAGGGTGTTTCTGAAGAGTATATTTGTTTGGTTCATGATATGTATGCTGAGGCAACCACAGAAATAAGAAGCTAGGTTGGAACTACTAAAAATTTTTAGG
>NC_090726.1:150628461-150830961 GCF_036898095.1 Palaemon carinicauda | reverse complement strand
GAAAGCCAGTTATTCTTACGCATTCATCCCAGACTAATCCAGGGTAACCTTCGCCCTCAACCCTCTTCTACTTGTCCATCACAGAGACCGACGTGTTTAAACCACTTGTTTTGCAGCCACCACAGGACCAATGGAGAACTTCTCCGAGTTCCTGTAGGTCACGTCTTGCAGGTAGTGGGCGCTGGAGGTCGTCTGAAGCCTCCTCATGCCCACTTGCAGTACCTGCGCCAGAAGGTAGTTTCTATTGAATGCTAGGGACGTTCCAATGCCCCAAACATCATAAGCTCTGGGTCATCATGTTGGAGAAGGGTCAGGATGTAGAGCCAGGTCAATGATCCAGCGAATCTAAGCAGCAGGGATGGTGTTCTTTGTGACCCTCCTCTTGATCTTCCCTTGCTGAAGAAGAGTACTGACACTCAGGGGCAAGGTGTAAATGTTCTTTTGAGATAACACCTCAAACTCCATACTGGGCATAGTAACAGCTGATCTGGATCATCGGTTACAGTACGAAGACTTCCATTCCGGAAGGGACCGAAACTAGGACCTGCTACTCCCGGATATTGATCCTTAGCTATAAACTCAGCGACAAAGTCGAAAATTACCTTCCCCTTCCCCTTTAATGGGTGATGTCATAGGAAAGGCCATACAGTTCACTAACTCTTAAGGCTGAAGCCAAGGTAAGTAGGAACACCGTCTTCAAAGTGACCAGGCGAACTGTTGCCTGGCGTATTGGTCCGTAGGGAGCACCCTTCAGAGCCTGAAGAACGAGAACCATGATTTATGGAGGAGGTCTAACTTCCGACATGGAACAGGTAAGCACATAGCTTTGTATAAGGAGAGAAAGTTCCAAGGAAGAACTATCAACTCCTTTCAGTTTAAAGTCAAGGCTTAAGGCTGAGCAATAGGCTTCTACTACCGAAACTGAGAGGAGCATTTCCTCCCGAAGGTGCACAAGGAACTACGCTATTGTTGGTATAGTGGCATCAATGGGAGAGATACCCCTTCCACGACACCAACCACAGAAGGGATCGAAACTAGGATCTGCTACTCCCGGATATTGATCCTTAGCTATAAACTCAGCGATGAAGTCGAAAATTACCTTCCCCCTTCCCCTTTAATGGGTGATGTCATAGGAAAGGCCATAAAGTTCACTAACTCTTTAGGCTGAAGCCAAGGTCAGGATGAACACCATCATCACAGTGACCTGGCGAACTGTTGCCTGGCGTATTGGTCCGTAGGGAGCACCCTTCAGAGACTGAAGAACAAGAACCATGATCTACGCTATTGTTGGTATAGTGGCATCAATGGGAGAGATACCCCTTCCACGTCACCAACCATAGAAGACAGTCCACTTAACCTGGTAGACTGAAGCTCAATATTGTTGAAGGTGTCCAGCCATCCTTCTCGCAACTTGTTGCAAAATTGTTCTCTGAGTGAGGAGGTGCTGGACAGTCTCCAAGCGTGAAGTCATAGCGAAGCTACAGCTTTGTGGAAGATGTTCGCGTGTGGCTGTTTGAGTAGATATGTCGAGGAAGGAGCTCTCTCGGAAGCTCGGTCACGAGTTGCAGAAGGTCCAGGAACCACTGTGTGATGCCATAGCAGAATTATGAGAGTCAGATTGTCAGATGCTCTGGTCTTGTCGAGTACTCTTCATATCACACAGAACGGGGGAAAGGAGTAGACATCGATGTTGTCCTACCGTTGTTGGAATGCATCTCGCCAGAGAGCCTGGGGATACCCACAAAGTCAGGACTTTGTTGGCTTCTAGATGATTCAACATCAATTGGAGCCCACTATCTGACTTGCTCTGCTCAGATTGTGCGTGAGCACATTCCTCTTGCCTGGAATGAAGCGAGTCGATAGGGACACCGAGTTGTCCTCTGTCCCTCTTGGTACTGTATCTCTAATGCTAGATGGGACATGGGCTGCAAAAAGGTACTGCCTTGTTTGTTTATGTAAGCCACCACTTAGATGTCACTCATCAACACCACGAAGTGACCCGCCAGGAACTGCAGAAATTGTTGGAGGGCTGCAAAGGCTGACCTCATTTCCACAAGATTTATGTGCTGATATCCTTCGAACTTGGATCAGAGGCCGGAGGCCATGTAGTGCAGCATGTGGGCCACCCACCCTTCTTTTGATACGTCTGAATAGAGCATCAACTCCAGGGGAGAACAAGAAGGCCGACACCCCTTCAGAAGTTCTCTTCTGCCACTCACCACCTGAGGTCCGTCTGCTCCTCTAGTCCTATGGAGACTAGAATGCCCAGGAATCGTTGGTCTGACTCCATCTAGACTAAAGGTGCCATTGGAGAGATCAGATCTTGAGGAGGCCGTTGAGCACTAGACAGGCCAGAGATGAGATAATAGGTGACCTATGAGACACAACCATTGTTGGACTGGAAGCTCTTCTCGTCTGAGGAAAGGTCTCTTGCTACCTTCCTCAGCCTCTGTACCCTGTTGTCAGATGGAGACTTTCTGTTGATTGGTGTTGATAATCATACCTAGGTATACCAATCTTTGAGAGGGAAGCAGGAATGACTTCTCAAGGTTTACCACGATCTCCAGATCTTAGCAAAACGCTAGGAGTCTATATCGGTGTTGAAAAAGGGTTGCAGGCTAGGATCAGATATCTTAGGAGACGGATGTCGACCCTGTGAGCCCAGGAGGACACTAGAGTGAACACTCGCAATGACCTGAGGTGCCATGGAGAGACTGAAGCACAGCACCTTGAACTAGTTTTTCTTGTTGTTGAGTATAAAGATGGATAGACTGGGATCTAGAAGTATGCTTCCTTGAGATCTAGTGTGCAGATGAAGTCCTGTGGTCTTACAGCTTGTCTGACCGAGCCTGCCATCTCAATGCTGAACGGAGTTTGTCTGACAAACTTCTTCAGTGCTGAGAGGTGATCGATGACTGGTCTCCAGCCTCCAGACATCTTTTTCACAGAGAGTTAACTGAAGCAACGTGGGGACCTGTAAAGGACCTCTCATGGAACTCTCTTTCACAACATGGTCTAGACTTTGGCCAGAAAGGCCAGCACCTTCACAGATCCCTTTGCATAGGAGCTTGATGGAACTGGCTCCCAAGTCAGTGAAGGGAGAGATTGAATGAACTAGACCCGATACCCTGAACGAATCACAGAGACTGTCCAGGTTTCGGCCCCGAGCTGCAGCCACTTCTACCGGCAGCATTGCAGGCATCCTAGTGGGCGCGGCCAAGCCTCTGCTGCTCTTACCTCCACGAAAGGACTTAGAACCCTTCCACTCTCTAGCTGGGAAGGGCTTCTTCAACACCCTTTATGGACACTGAAGTCCTGTTCGTCGGTGGTTTTACTGGCAGCTGCCGTTTCTTATATGGCAGCCCGATAGGGCCGAGATGTGAGAGCCGTCTTGAGAAGGGAGTCCTGATTAGACTTCCACCATCTCTCTGCCACCCGCTCAACATCTTCCAGCTTAAACAGAGAGGAACCGTCAAGAGTCGAGTTCCTAAGTCTCGTCACCTCTGCATGTGGGACCTGTCGGTAGAACCATTCTATTACCGAGTCATTTCACCAAAGGATCGTGTTAGCCCAAAGGTTCACTAACTGGTGGGAGAGGAATGAATGAATGAAAGATTTGAAGTTCTCCGGCATCCTGATATCGAAGTCATTGACACCGATATTGTTTATTATACAGTAAATAAATAAACACTAAAAAGAATATTCAATCAAAAGCAGAAAAGTAAATATGTTATAAAGGTTTTTAGCATTAAGAAGACCTGCTTCTGAAATAAATTTTAAAATGCCGCTAGCATTGTACGACACATCATGTCCAAGGATCTTGGCAAGGATGAACTTGACATCCTCACATTGAGCCTCAAACAGATATCTATTTCTTTCTGTGGAGCATTCAGTAAACAAATGCCTCACTGTCAAGGGTATCAAACAGTCGTTGCAATATGGTTGGTGTTGGCCAGCCAGCAGAAACTCACGTGTCATCCGAGTGTGACCAATGCGGAGACGACAAAGAGTAGTCTCCCACTTTCGGGGCATCATGTTATACCTCAAGGCAGAAACTCATGTGTCATCCGAGTGTGACCAATGCAGAGACGGCAAAGAGTAGTCTGCCACTTTCGGGGCATCATGTTAAACGTCAAAGGGGGTATAACATTCGCAATTTCTCTCTTCTTATTTTCACTTAAACTATCATAAATAAAATTCTTAATAGTCAGTAAAAAATTATTACAGAAATGGGATACCTTGTTGGTAGCAACTCAGCTGCAGCAATTTTTGCTAGTGAATCTGCCTCTTCATTTCCAGACACCTACATGTGCCTGAACGCAGCAAAATCGAACTGTTATACTCTTCAGGTCAATAAATAAAATCCACTCTAAAATCATTAAAACTAAAGGGCTATTGGAATTAAACACTTCTTGCATCATTAAAAATGTCAAAATTGCTCTCCTCTTTTAACACAATTTTCTCAATAGCGGTTAGTATGCCATATAGTTTGGCAGTAAATATGGAACATATTGGAGGAAGTGCACCTCTATAGTTAAAAAGAATAACTATATACTCCAAATCCAACTTCAGCATCAGATTTGAAGCCATCAGTATATATAAAAGTTGATTCGCTTATGTTCTTCAACATGTTCCATAAAGAGACCTAGCTTCTAATTCAGTCATGGTCTTTATAACACCAATAAAACATTTACTAACATATCTCTGGTAATTTCCACAGAGGGGTTCATGATATCTTAAATGAAAGCACCTAACTTCTAATTACATCAAAACTGTTTAATAACTGTTTGACCCGAAAACCATAAGGTTGAGGAGATTTTGGGTGCAACTCAAAGTATGTATAAGGCCTGCAGTCTGAAAGGCTAAAGAATTAGGGATCTTTGCAACCTAAACCACTACCGAACAATAGAAAACATTCCGTAAAGGTCTAGAGGTAATTCTTCAGCGTCAACAGGGAGACTTGGGATATACGAACTTCTAAACGCTCATGTGGACAATCTAATACCAGCATAATGTATAGAATCTAATATCTGACACGACAGAAATGGACAATAATAGTTTTGCTTGTCGAAAACTTAAACCCATTCAATTGAGAGTTGTAGTTTTCTCTCAACCATTGTCATTCCAGTTCCAGCAAATGATATGGAAATATCTTCTACAAATAGTGTTGAGAGAATAAACTGAAGAATAACAGAGGAAATCCCAATGACTATGGTGGAAGAGGAACTCAATGATTCTAATTCCTGATAACAGAAAGGCTCCACTGACTTCCTCCTGGTCTCCTTGAACCATTCCCTAGTCCTGATGAGGTGTCCCAGAAACCCCAACCAGAGATCTAGCTATGAAGTATCCTGCATGGCATACTTTGCAACCTTCTCCTAGTTAATTCTCTCCAACACAGAGAAAGAGACGGAGAGTCTGGAGTCTCTCTCGAAGGAGATTCCTCTGGTTAAAACCTCTATAGTGGTCGAGGCAAGGCCGGAATGAGCTCGGAGACCTCATAATACCTCCTCTGCTGCACAAATGGCAGCAGAAGCAGCTAAGAGGATGAGCCTGCTTGGAGAGAGCTGGAGGAGCCAGCTATCTGGGAGAACGCCTTCCATCGGGCACTCAGCAACCCCTTAGACCAGGGGAAAGCTGCACTGGCCTTGGGAGGTTGCTGAGTCCCATAGACATGGTCCAGGACCGTGTTTCTGCCCTTTTGAGGGGCCATCACTGGATCATACAACTCATTAATGGCCCTCATGCAGGCCAAGATCATCCAGAAGGCATGTTCTGACTAACTCTCTTCTGCCTCCGTTAGCTTAGGTCTTGCGGGCTTAGGGAGATACTCATCCTCATCGTAGTCATCTTCCACCCACGATCTCTCATCGTCAGGAACGTTTGTAGAAAGCACGTCGCTTGCTGGAACTGGGAAAGATTTTCGGTGCTTCTCTTGTGGAGGCCTTGATGCCTTAGCTGAGGTCTTAGGAACCTTCTACGAGTCTTTCAACTCCTTACACTATGGAAAATACTCCTCCAGGAGTGAAGGTCTAGGGTGTTCCTCCCTTTGTCCCTCTCTTGACGAGGGAACTACGTCCGAGTGGGATGGCTTCTTTGAAACTGGGCATTGTTCCGGGGTGAATCACATCGATGGGGGAGTAGCAGAATGATTCTGCAAACAAGATCTCTTTGGGGAATAGAGAACCTTGGGTTAGGTGATGATGCTTGGTTGTCATTACCGGTGTCAACTGTACCTGCAATAGATCCTATTGTCATTCCACACCCAACTCTGCTGCTCCTCGCTTCTTCTTGAGAGGAGAGATGATCATCGAAGAAGAGGGCCTATGTTGGTTTGTCCCTGCGGACATACGTCTGGGGTCAAACAGAGCGGAGGCTGTAGACTCGGGAGCTGACCTTTCAAGAGAAATCCTTGGCGTGCTGGTCACTGACTGTTTAGGAGGAATTACTGTACCCCTGTACCGGCCTGACGCACTGCTTTGATGAGGACATCAAACCAGGAGGGTTCCTTCCCGAACACAGTACCGGCCAGAAGATCGTTCAAGCAAGAGCTTCAGGAAGAGATTGCGGGGTCAAGGAAGAAGTCCGAGGTTTCTTCTACTTCGAGGAAGACCCTGAAGGCGAAGACTCTCTCTTGGACTTCTTCTTGCACCGGTGCCC
Organism: Palaemon carinicauda; assembly: GCF_036898095.1. Taxonomy (NCBI): domain Eukaryota; kingdom Metazoa; phylum Arthropoda; class Malacostraca; order Decapoda; family Palaemonidae; genus Palaemon; species Palaemon carinicauda. The sequence goes on along the minus strand of NC_090726.1, from coordinate 150,824,301 downwards.
AAACCTCTTCCACTGGGAGGATAGTCACTCCCGGCATTCAGGGCAAGTGTTGTCCTGATCACAATGCCGCCCTCAGCAGGACGGACACAACTAATGCGGGTCCGTATCAACGGGACATGAAAGTCCTGCAGGAGTGGCCCTCAGGTCCTGTACAAGCCCGCATGAGGACGGTCAAGGAAAAAGCACTAACACACTGAAAAGAAAACTTAAAAAAGTAATGAAGTCAACAATGGCAAGTGAAAATAGAGGAGAGCAGCAACGTCTGTTCTCCACAGAGCCAAAGCAAAAGTGTTTACTCAACCCAGGTGTGTGAGTGAGCGGGGTAGCAAACTAACCCTCATCCCCCTGCTAAAAGTCTTATGGCTCGTCTTTCAGCTTAGCCAAAATAAATATCCCTTATACATACCATTGGTTTGTATTAGTGGCGGAAAAAATACAAAATATTGTAGTAAGAATTTGTTACTAGTTCCGATGCAGTATACTTCCATGAACTACATTCATAAGACTCATGCTTACGAGGAGGGGAACGGGTAAAACATGTAAATAGGGAGAAGGGAGCACCCTGAAAAGAGGGAGGGGACCGCCCAGATACAAACTCAACAAACAACCCAAACAAAAAGGCAGGACCATACCCATACCAGGAAAGCCTACCATGAAGATAACACTCACCAAGGCCGGTTGATTCTTTGTCTGATACTCTGAACATGCTCGTGAAGTGGGGAGAGATGATAGGGAAAGTTACATTGGCAACTCAGGGTATGGACACTAAGAATGGGGATTCACACCCTGCCAGCTGATAAACCTGCAGCTATAGTAGCAAGGTTTACCTGGTCACCCCCACATGCCTGCATGTGGATTCTCCATCTCAAGCAAAATCAGTCAACTTGAAAAGAGAAAAAGAAATGTTAGAGAATACAGACAATCTCTGTTTAGGCCAGAGTACACTATGTACGTCCATACTGCTCTGCGGCTGAAATCAAAGAGACTACTTGGTGTGCTGCCAGTAACTACCAACAATTTACAATTTGTTATAAATTTTAACAGCCAAATTCCAACTTTGCTGAAACCATACTCCTATTAAAGGACAAGAGTTTGTATTTGTGTAGGAACAAATGCAAACTATTCAAAAAAATTTTAATTTGTTCCCATTAAAAAAACAAAAATTTCATCATTTAAATATGAGACATACTTAGTGGGAGTAGTCCCGATGAACAAAATTCTAGCTGGTTTAACTTCTCTGGAAAAGTCAATCTGCCTGATTCTATATAGGAGTACAGTAATGGTGATGATGTGGAAAAATGACAAATTCATAGATAATTTGTATTTTTTCTAACCATACAAACCTTAGCTATTTAAATAGGGTATTACTTTCGGCGTAGCTGAAATGACGAGCCATTAGAATTTTAACGAGGGTTTACTACCCCCTCGCTAGTTAGCGAGGGGGTAGGGGAGAGGTAGCTAGCTACCCCTCCCCCCTCACACACCGGTGAACTAGTTCACTTTGCTTAGATGTAGGACTTCCTGGAGGACAGGGCTGGCGGGCAAGTTTGATTAAATAGCTAAGGTTTGTATTGTTAGGAAAAATACAAATTATCTACGAATTTGTCATTTGTTCCGTAACCGTAATACAAACAACGCTATTTAAATAGGGTGACTTAACCCTTAGGAAGGGTGGTAAGTCCCAGCCGTTACTGGCTTTGGCTTTGCCCGGGGACTCAGTATCTGAGTGTGTAGTACTCAAGATAAGGAGTCCCTGCACCTCGCAAGTGCCTTGCTCTGCAAGGACCGCGGCCTACGTAAGCTTGTGTATGAAGGGATGAAGTGTGACTCGTCCTAAGAAGTTGACCTGGAGTCCTTTAGATGGAATTCTAGGTTAGGACGTTCCCAATACCACCTCGTAAGGGTATGGGGGACGTGACAGTATTATCTTAATACTAGGAACACAAGGAAACATGGTTTACCTGCAGTGGTTTGAGGTCAGCTGTGCAGAGAACCCAGGATGTGCTTTCCCCAAGAGAGGGGAGAATGAAGAAAAGAATAAGGGCCAGGCATACCTTTTCATTCATGCAGACTAAAACCGGGTAACAATGCCCTCAACCTTCTGCTACTTGTCCATTAAGGAGCCTGAGGTTTAAACCAGCTGTTGTGCAGCCACCACAGGGCCAATAGAGAACTTATCAAGCCTCCTGTGGGTCACGTCTTGCAGGTAGTGGGCTGTGAAGGTTGTTTGACGCTTCCAAACCCCTGCTTGTAAAACCTGCGTCACTGAGTAGTTTCTCTTGAATGCCAGGGATGTAGCGATGCCCCTGACATCATGTGCTCTAGGGCGACGTGACGGAGGAGGGTCTGGATTCAGGGAATGATGGATAACCCTGCGAATCCATGCTGAGATTGTATTCTTAGTGACCCTCCTCTTCGTCCTTCCTGTGCTCACGAACAATGCTTGCACTCAAGGACAAATTGCAGCTGTTGTCTTAAGATAGAACCTCAGACTCCTTACTGGGCAGAGTAGGAGATGGTCTGGGTCATCTGTTACAGAACGGAGACTCAAAATCCGGAAAGAGTCGAACCGAGGGTCCGGCACTCCTGGATTTTGAGTCTTAGCCACAAACTCAGGGACGAACCTGAACGTTACCTCCCCCCATCCCCTTGAATGGGCGATGTCATACGACAGACCATGAAGTTCGCTGACTCGCTTGGCCGAGGCCAAAGCAAGTAGGAACATCGTCTTCTAAGTCAGGTGACGATCAGAAGCCTGGCGTAATGGTTCGAAAGGAGGTCTCTTAAGAGACCTGAGGACTCGAACCACGTTCCATGGAGGTGGTCTCACTTCCGACTGAGGGCAGGTAAGCTCATAACTTCGTATGAGTAGAGAAAATTCCAGCGAGGAGGAAATGTCCATTCCTTCGAGCCTAAAGGCAAGACTTAAGGCTGAGCGATAGCCTTTCACTGCCCAGACTGAAAGGTGCATTTCTTCCCGCAAATACGCGAGAAACTCTGCTATTGCTGGTATAGTGGCATCGAGTGGAGAGATACCCCTTCCACGACACCAACCTGGTAGACCCCTGCGGATGACTTTCGCAGGTGTCGAGACATCCTTTCCGAAACTTGTTGCGAAAAGCCTCTCTCTGTGAGGAGATGCTGAATAGTCTCCAGGCGTGAAGCCGTAGCGATGCTACGGCCTTGTGGAAGATGTTGGTGTGTGGTTGTCTGAGTAGCTCGTGTCGAGGAGGGAGTTCTCTCGGGAGTTCTGTCAGGAGCTGCAGAAGGTCTGGGAACCACTCTGCGTGATGCCATAGCGGAGCTACTAAGGTCATTGACAGGTTGACCGATATTCTGGTCTTGTTGAGTACCCTTCTCATCAGACAGAACGGGGGAAAGGCGTAAACGTCGATGTTGTCCCACCGTTGTTGGAAGGCATCTTGCCAGAGTGCCTTGGGGTCCGGTACTGGGGAGCAGTACAGCGGAAGCTTGAAATTCAAGGCTGTTGCGAACAGATCCACCGTCGGGGAACCTCACAAAGTCAGGACTTTGTTGGCTACTAATGGATCCAAAGACCACTCGGTACTCACTATCTGGGATGCCCTGCTCAGACTGTCGGCGAGCACATTCCTCTTGCCCGGAATGAAGCGAGCCGATAGTGGAATCGAGTGGACTTCGGTCCATCTCAGTATCTCTACTGCAAGATGGGATAGCTGTTGTGAAAAGGTACCTCCCTGCTTGTTGATGTAAGCCACTACCGTGGTGTTGTCGCTCATCACCACCACGGAGTGACCCGCCAGGTACTGTTGGAACTGCTGAAGTGCCAGATATACGGCCTTCATTTCTAGCAGGTTTATGTGGAGGAACCTTTCTGATTCTGACCATAGGCCCGAGGTCCTGTGGTTCAGAACGTGGGCCCCCCACCCTTCTTTTGAGGCGTCCGAGAACAGCATCAAATCCGGGGTGAGAACGAGAAGAGGCACTCCCTTACGTAGGTTTTCGTCTGTCACCCACCACTGAAGATCCGTCCATTCCGCAGGACCCATAGGGACCAAAACGTCCGGGGAATCGTGACCTTGATTCTACCGGGACTTGAGTCGCCACTGCAGGGATCTCATCCTGAGGCGACCATTTGGAACTAGACGGGCCAGAGAAGAAAGGTGACCGAGTAGACGTAACCAAGATTGGGCTGGGAGTTCTTTTCATCTGAGGAAAGGATCTGCGACCCTCCTCAGCCTTGCTATCCTGTCGTCTGATGGAAAGGCTTTGTGGAGATTATATCCAAGATCATGCCTAGATATACCAGTCGTTGAGTTGGAAGCAGAGAAGACTTCTCGAGATTTACCATGATCCCTAGATCTTGGCAAAGTCCCAGAATCTTGTCCCGGTGTCGAAGAAGGGTCGACATCCGAGTTGCCAGGATCAGCCAGTCATCCAGATAGCGGAGGAGACGGATGCCGATCCTGTGTGCCCACAAAGAGATCAGGGTGAACACTCTGGTGAATACCTGAGGTGCTGTGGAGAGACCGAAACACAGTACCTTGAACTGGTAGATCTTGTCGTCTAGGCTGAATCTTAAATACTTCCTTGAAGACGGATGGATTGGGATCTGGAAGTACGTGTCGTTCAGATACAGTGTACACATGAAGTCTTGTGGTCTCACTGCAAGTCTGACCGTGTCTGCTGTCTCCATGCTGAACGGTGTTTGTTTGACAAAACTGTTCAGAGCTGAAAGGTCGATGACTGGTCTCCAGCCTCCAGACGCCTTCTTTACAATAAAGAGTCGACTGAAGAAGCCTGGGGAACCGTCGACGACCTCTTGGATAGCATCCTTCTTTAACATGGTCTCGACTTCTGCCCATAGGGCTAGCCCCTTTGCCGATCCCATGGCATAGGAACTCAACGACACTGGATTCGCTGTCAGGGGAGGTAGAGATGTTGTGAACGGGACGCGATATCCCTGACTGATTACGGAAATCGTCCAGGAATTGGCCCCGAGTTGCTGCCACCTGATTGAGCAACTTTGTAGGCATCCCCCCACTGTTGGACATGCAGGGGGACTGCCAATCCTAGCGTTTGCGGCCTCGGCCACTCCCTCTAGGATTTTTGCCTCCCCTGGAGGACTTTCTGCCTTTCTTGTCTTTGACAGGAAAGGGCTGCTGTTTGGACACCGTCGTCTTTGCCTTCACTGCCGGTTTCATCGTCTTGGACGGGCGAGGTTGTTGAGGTGCTGGAGGTTTGTAGGGCTTCCTTGTGATAGCCCTTTGGAGGAGAGAGTCCTGGTTGGATTTCCTCCACCTCTCAGCTGCCTGTTCCACATCTCTGGGCTCAAACAGACTCTTTCCCAAGAGGGAAGAGTGTCTGAGCCTGCTGACTTCGACGGTAGGGACCTTCGAATGGAACCTTTCGGCCACTGCATCACGTCGTTTCAAGATTGAATTGGCCCACAAGTTCGAGACTTGGTGGGCCAGAAACTCAATGGTGCAGGTGCCCGAAAGGAGGAAGGTCTTCAGGGCCTTCCTGGTGCTCTCCTTGGACAGATCCTCGGATCGCAGCAGGATGCCAAGAGTCCCCAACCAGACGTCCAGCCACGAAGTAGCCTGCATGGCACACTTCGCGACCTTCTCCTGGCTTAGGATCTCTGTCGCCGAGAAAGTCACTTGCCGGCTAGAGTCTCTCAAGAGGGACTCCTTTGGCAAGCTCTTCCACAGAGTGGTGCACTGGAAGAGCTAAGCAAGACTCCTCCATGATCTCGAAATACCTCCTCTGGTGGACACGAGGAGGTGGGAGGAGCTTGTTGCCAGCAGTGGAACGGCTGGAGGAGGCGAGCTCGGAGAGCTGGCCCTCAACCTTATCCCTGGCACTCTTCACCCCTTGGGACCAGGGCAAAGCCGCACTGACCTTAGCGGGTTTCTGAGTGCCAAAGACTCGGTCCAGGACCGTGTCCTTGCCCTCACGAGGAGGAATCTCTGGATCCGGGAACCCATTGAGATGCCTCATCAGGGTCAAGACCTGCCAAAAGGCATGCTCTGACTCCTGCTGTTCTCCCCCTGGAGAACTGGCACCAAAGTCTCCCGTCCCCGAAGGCTCTACTTGGGGGGACACGTGGACGCTCTCCGTGGGCCTCGTTGGCTCCGGTCGAATCCTGGAAGAAGACTTAGGGATGGTCTTAGAGTCCTTCGGTTCTCTCCTAGGAGGGATACAGGACTCCAATAACGAGGTCTGAGGTCTCTTCTCCGCCCCAACATGGGACGATTCTCCAGCTTGAGGTAGGGTTTCTCCCACTGGTGCGATGGGAGAAGGCCTCACCTCGGTAGACTCGCCTGAGGACGGAAAATCCTTGTCCACAGGAGATGGAGAGAAAGTCTGAGGGGGGGAAGGAGCCTTCCTTACGGATTTCTTAGGAGCCAGCTTGACCCTTGGAGAAGTCACCACGACTTCTACTCCTCTCTTCCTCTTCAGTGGGGTCGGAGCTGCCCTTGGTTTGAGGCCCAACTCAGAGAAGGCAGGCTTAACAGCCTGGACGACAGCTCTGATAAGGGACCCAAACCATGGCTACTTACTGACAGACGCAGTGTCAGAGACTCCCTCTGGAGAGAAGGGGATCGGGCGATCCTTCGGAGTAGATAATACAACAGGTGCCAGAAAAGAAAGGGAAGATTGGTGCCTGGACCTATCTGAGGACCTCCCCTCCTCCTGTGAGCGTGCTGATCTGCGCTTGCGGGGGGGGGGGGGGGGGGGGGGGGAATGTGAAGAAGACGACCTGGCTGCTCTCGTTCCTGAAGTCTCGCTCGGGGCCTCACGCTGCGAAACCTGGTGGGAATCGCGTTGGGGCTCGCGCGATGGGATAATCCCAGGTTCGCGCGTGGGGCGAACGCTCGGTGTGCGCGCGGAGATGCGGGCGCGTGGGCGCGTGGGCGCGTGGGCGCGCGGGCGAGGGAGCGCAGGGGAGGGACCGCATGGGCGCAGGCGAGCGATGGTGCGTAGGTGAGCGACTGCGCACAGGTGAGGGTGGGCGCGGGCGCACAGGCGATCTATGTCGAGCAGACTCGTGGGCACGTGGGCGTGCTGGGGAATGATGGCGCGCAGGAGATCGGTGGCGCGCAGGTGCGCGATCGGGCGAAGGCAGAGGGCACGCAGAAGGACCAGCAAGCGCGGTTGCGCGCGAAGGAGACTACTCGTGGGCGCGTGGGCGCACAGGATCTCGGAGGCCTCTGGAAGAGCGCACAGTAGGAGCTGAAACATGTGCGCGCGAAGGTGCACAGGCGAGGGCTGGCGAGTGGGCGAGTTTTGAGGGTGCGCAGGAGATCGCTGGCGAGAAGGCGAGAGACGATTCTTCCTCCCTGCGCCCAGATCCGGGGATCGTGGGCGCGCAGGCGAGCGATGGTGCGCAGGTTTTGAGCGCTGGCGAGCTGGAGGTCGTGGGCGCGCAGGAGATTGTGGGCGCGCGTGGCGCGTAACAAGATCAGGGCGCGTAACAGGATCAGGGCGCGTAACAGGATCAGGGCGCGTAACAGGATCAGGGCGCGTAACAGGATCAGGCCGCGTAGCTGTGCGCTGGCGAGGCGAAGATCGCTGGCGTACAGGAGAACGCTGGCGCGCAGGTGAGCGCTGGCGAGCAGGAGATCGATGGCGAACAGGAGAGCGCTGGCCCGTCGACTCTGCAGCAGGAGATCGCTGGCACGTTGTTCCTGGCACAGGATGACTCTGGGATGTTGTCTCAGGAACAGAAGAAACAGGCGAGCCCTTGCGCTCAATTGCGCGCGAGTGCGCAGGAGAACGTGGGCGCACAGGGGATACCTGGCACTTAAGGGACTTGCTCACATTGTGAGAAAGCCCCTTTTGCCCCGAAGGGACCGGTGCCCGTTGGATAACGGGGTGCGTGGCGCCCACAGCGCGTCAGCTGCCAGGAACGGAGAAGGAAGGTCAGCAGGTCTGGCAGGCATAGGAGATCGCGAACAATCTGCAGAGAGGTCCAATGATGTCGCTGCAATGGTCAATGCACGGCGAGGAGGATCCTCTGCGGGGGACTGCGAGGGCGAGGAACCGAAGAGGCGCCTCCTAACTCCCTTGTGGGGAGAAGGAAGGCCTCTACGGCGAAGAGGAAGACGAGCCTTACGTCGGATACGTCCTCTGAGGGCAGCAGGCAGACCATCATCAGTCCTCCGAAGAGAAGTCTCTGTTAGTCGGGGGAGAATCACCTGCAGGAGAGACCGTTGGACTTAGCTCCTCCCTCGAAGGATGTTCGGAGGGGGGAACTAAGCCTACAGCAACATCAGCACCCAAGGCAGAGGTTTGACCTAACTCGTCGGAAGCCTCTGCCACAACAACGTCGACGATAAACAGAGGGTCAACCTCCGCTATCGCCAGCGACTGTTTGACAGCAGCTCCCAACCTGATTATGTCAAACAGGGCTTCCTTGGAGGGCGAACCCTTAAGCCCCAAGGAAGCCCAAAGCTGCAATAAATCATCATTAGCAACAGTGTTCGACAAATCCTCACCCGGAGGAGGAGGAGGAGCTGCCTCGCTATGGGAGGCAACTCCCTCTCCCGAACCCCGAGGTCGGTCAACAACAGTACGGCCTACGCTACCACTCGACGACCTCTCGGAAGAGACCGATTGAGCGGGAGCTTTGGAGGAGGTTCGGGCTACGAAAGAAGAGTCCTTGGAAATTTCCTTCTTCAAGGAGATCCTTGAAGGAGAAAGATCCCGTTTGGACTTCTTCCGGCGCCAGGAAAACCTCTCCCACTGGGAGGTAGACCACTCCCTACACTCACTACACACTTTGTCCTTATCACACCGTTGGCCCCTGCAGAACGGACATAAGGTGTGAGGGTCCGTTTCGACTGCCGACATATATGTACCACAAGGGCGGTCAGGTAATCCGGGGCACTTCCGCATGATAGAGGCCAACTTCCAAACACACAAACTGCAAGGAAAAAGCAAAAAAGATCAAAGGCTGTCAAGCGAGGGTGGGAGCAGACACGTCTGTTCATCACCCGAGCCAAAAGCAAAGTGAACTAGTTCACCGGTGTGTGAGGGGGGAGGGGTAGCTAGCTACTCCTCCCCTACCCCCTCGCTTTAATGTCTTGTCATTTCAGCTACGCCAAAAGTAATACCCTATTTAAATAGCGTGGTTTGTATTTCGCTTACGGAACAAAAATGTATGCTAGGAAAAATACAAATCACGGTACTTACAAATTTGTCATTTTATTTCTTATTTTTTATTTTTATGCATAGCTTGTATGTATACAATGTTTTATTTTCATTGAATATTTTTTGCACTGTTTAATTTGTTAATCTCCAGTACATCACTCAAAATCCTTTAGTTCACTTAACAGGTGGCTGGCGATACGCCCTACTCCCTGTAGAGCTTGGAGATGGTAGCTAGAATTACAGTCACGCAGTTCAGTAGTTCCTAATTTGTGCATATCCTCAACCTGTGGGGCATGTGGAATACTGGACTGACATAAGAGCATCCAAAAGTGAAAAAAGGTGTTTGTTGATTCCATGTACATTACAGACAGTAAGTGAAACTTGAGGGGATGTGGTGTAATGAGTTCAAGGTTGTGATTAGACGATGGATGCGATGTGTAGAGATTTCAAGCTTGTGATCAGATGTTTTAGAGTTTTTCACTGTGGGGGATTCTTAGGATATTAGTGAAGTGGACACTCTAGTGAAAAAAAACCCCTAAGGTTGTGTATCAATTACCAGTAGGTAGTCGGAGATTAATGTCCAGACCCTGTTGTCTCACTGTGTAGGTTGTGAACCGCAATGTTGTGGGGTTCTCCTACAAGCTTGAAGTTTTCTTATGTCACAAGCTTGGAACTTTGTCTTCACTATGTTGACCTTGCCCAAAAAGGCTTTGTCTTGATGAACGTTGCTAGAAAATCTGCATCACAAACCAAATAGGACTTTATTTGGAAAAGGGACTTATATCTTATATCTCATTTTTGTCTGTGTGACTATGCAATCAAGAGGAAGGGCCTCTTTCTGATGTTCAGGTGAGAATGTAGAGATAGGTAACATTGTTTTACAATCCCTTTGATCCTAACTGAAGCAACCTGTCAAATTACACTAGAATTTAGCCCAAATATTTACACTTAAGTTGGTCTTTATTTATACTTGTATATGTAGATTAAATATTTAGAGGATTGATTCCTAAGAGGTTCTGTATGGAGATATTTATGTCTCTCCTTCTGGTTTTGTAGACCAGTATTTTCTTATTATGGTAGTTATTTTCTTTTTCCTTTCCAAATAAAACTTTTTTTATTTTTGTTAACAGTAGGCAGTTCTTTCCCCCATATAATCTGTCCCCTTCTCAGCCACCAACTTAGAGATTTTTTATATACTTTTAATGTCCTTTTTTTCTCCTAACATTCTTAAAGTTTACTTAAGCTTGAAGAGATCTTACCAAAAGAAGATAGAGCTATTTATTATAGATTGCTGATTTTCCCCAGAATTAAATCAACGGTCATACTACCTGTTTATTCAGCAAGCTCAAGGCAAGAAAAGATAATAGGGAAATTAGAGGTTCTAGCTGGGTCCCCTTGCCCAGTATAAAAAATCGAGGGGTGGTGCCCAATGCCACGTTCTCTTGACTGTTTACCTTTTGCCAAGATTTCTGGGTATTCCACCATCTTATCTTTTAGTGTAGTGAACGTTGGAATGTAGTCGCCATTCGGACTCTAGGCAGTCTGCGTGCTACATCTGGTCACAGTCCGCAAACCACTACAATGACTCTGGCAATCTTCTAATGGCTGCAACACAAAGATCCAAATAAGTAGGTTAAGCCCATACCAAGACATTGTCTGGTATTTGGTCAAAATAGGAACCTATAGCCCTTCTGTGATATATTTTCAAGATGTATTTTGTACGTAACAATTGTTAATCCTCCTCATTCAATACAGGAAGATGGGGGAGATACCTCTCCACAGATCCTGTCTGAAAAGAAAGGTTGCTAGGTTATGATGCTTACCTAAATCCTCATCCAGTAAGGCAAATAATGACTGCAGTACTGCTCCCCAAAAGATGCGGAAGCAGAAGGAGCAATAGAAGTCATTCATCTTACTTTCATTCTAAGACTTATGCAAGAACCACATCTTAGACAAGATCCTTCTTTCCTTTCATGGAGCTGGGCTGGCTACACAACTTGGTGAGAAGCCATCACAGGCCCAAGGATAAAGGAATCAAATGACTTGTGGGTACACTAACGCAGATAGAGGGCAGTGATAGTCGTCTGGTATTTCCATTCTTGCCATCAATACCTACACCACTTACAAGTTCTTACTGAAGGCTAGCATGATATCAATACACCCCAAATTTGTGAGGTCTCACCTGAGCTGGGCCTGTAACCCACTCACAGGTTGAGGGATATGCATGCTTGATGACTTCACAATTAAAAAGGAAGTGTTATGTTCTTTCTGACCTTCTCTGTGCTAAGAAGAGCTTCTAGTACTCGGACCTGAAGTTCTCATTTCTTTTCAGATAGCACTGCAAAGCCCTCACAGGACAGAGAACCAACTCATCTTGATTACCTGAGGACACTTCACCAGTAAAAAGATGGAGGACTCAAACCTTATGTTATGCACTTCTGGGTTCTTAGGGGCAAAGGAATATTCCCTTTACTAGGGGAAGGTGATACTTCCAATGTCTTCCTCCACCCATAAGTACTTCCTGAGGACCAAGCCCAAGATGAACGCGCTTGAGACACAGCAAGTTGGATTCCACCAGGAGAGAAGAAAGACCTATAAAGCTTCTTTGACATAAACAAAGGAGTTTCAAAAGATGACTGCAAATAGTCTTCCTCAGCCCTTTTCTTCTTATAAGCAAATTCTTTCCACTGAAAAGGAGGCCAAAAAGAGACTTCATACAGTATTATTGGCTGCAAAGCAAACACAAAATGACAAATTCGTAGATAATTTGTATTTTTGCTAACTATACAAACCTTAGCTATTTAATAGGGGTATTACTTTCGGCGTAGCTAAAATGACGAGCCATTAAAATTTAACGAGGGTTTACTGTACTACCCACACCGCTAGTTAGCGGGGGTAGGGGAAGGTAGCTTGCTACCCCCCCCCTCCTCACACACCTGCATTTGAACTCACTTTGCTTGGAAGTAGGACTTCAAGGGGGATAGGGCTGGCGGACAAGTTTGGTTAAATAGCTAAGGTTTGTATAGTTAGGAAAAATACAAATTACCTACGAATTTGTCATTTGTTCCGTAACTGGAATACAAACCATGCCATGTAATAGGGGTGACTCACCCATTAGGAAGGGTGGGCGTCCCAGCCAGTTCTAGCTTTTTGGCTTTGCCCGGGGGCTCGTTATTTGAGTGTGTAAGCACCCAATAAATAAGGAGCCCCTGCACCTCGCTAGAACCTTGCTACGTAAGGACTGCGGCCTACGCAAGCTGTATGTGAAGGTATAAGAAGTGTGATTTGTCCTAGGAAGTTATTCTGAAGTTCTTTAGATGGAAACTTGTAGACTAGGACTTTGCCAATACCACCTCGTCAGGGTATGGGGACGTAACAGTATTAACTTAATACTAGGAACACAAGGGAGCATGGTTTACCTGCAGTGGTTTGAGGTCAGCTATGCAGAGAACCCAGGATGCTGCTTTCCCCAAGAGAGGGGATGATGAAGAAAAGAATAAGGGCCAGTCAAACCTTTTCATTCATGCAGACTAAAAACCGGGTAACAATGCCCTCAACCTTCTGCTACTTGTCCAATAAGGAGCTTGAGGTTTTAAACCAGCTGTTGTGCAGCCACCACAGGGCCGATAGAGAACGTATCAAGCCTCCTGTGGGTTACGTCTTGCAGGTAGTGGGCTGTGAACATTGTTTGATGCTTCCACACCCCCGCTTGAAGAACCTGCTTCACAGAGAAATTTCTTTTGAAGGCCAGGGACGTAGCTATGCCCCTGACATCATGTGCTCTAGGGCGACGTGACGGAGGAGGAGGCTAGGGCGACGTGACGGAGGAGGATCTGGATTCAAGGACAGAACAATGACCCTACAAAACCATGCAGAGATGGTGTTCTTGGTGACCCTCCTCTTAGTCCTTCTTGTGCTGACAAATAGTGCTGGCACATGAAGACAGACTGCAGCTGTTCTTTTGAGGTATAGCCTCAAACTCCTTACTGGGCATAGTAAGAGATGGTCTGGGTCATCTGTTACAGAACGGAGACTAGAAATCCAGAAGGAGTCAAATCAAGGATCCGCCACTCCAGGATTCTGAGTCTTAGCAATGAACTCAGGGACTAAGCTGAACGTTACCTCCCTCCATCCCCTTGAATGGGCGATGTTATACGAGAGACCATGAAGTTCGCTAACTCGCTTGGCCGAGGCCAAAGCTAACAGGAACACCGTCTTCCAGGTTAGGTGGCGATCTGATGCCTGGAGTAATGGTTCATAGGGAGGTCTCTTAAGAGACCTGAGAACTCAAACCCCATTCCATGGGGGAGGTCTCACTTCCGACTGAGGGCAGGTAAGTTCATAACTACGTATGAGTAAAGGAAGTTCTAGCGATGAAGAAATGTCCATTCCTTTCAGCCTGAAAGCTAGACTTAAGGCTGAGCGATAGCCTTTCACTGCCCAGACTAATAGCGCATTTCTTCCCGCAAATACACGAGGAATTCTGCTATTGTTGGAATAGTGGCATCGAGTGGAGATACACCCCTTCCACGACACCAACCACAGAAGACTTTCCACTTTGCCTGGTAGACTGCTGCAGATGACTTTCGCAGGTGTCCAGACATCCTGACAGCAACTTGTTGCAAAAATTCTTTCTCAGAGGGGAGATGCTGGATAGTCTCCAGGCGTGAAGTCGTGGTGAAGCTACGGCTTTGTGGAAGATGTTGGCATGTGGTTGTTTGAGCAGATTGTGTCGTGGAGGGAGTTCTCTTGGTAGCTTCGTTAGGAGTTGCAGAAGGTCCGGGAACCATTCCGCATGATGCCATAGCGGAGCTATGAGGGTCATTGAAAGATTGACCGATGTTCTGGTCTTGTTGAGCACCCTCCTCATCAGACAGAACGGGGAAAAGGCGTAAACATTGATGTTGTCCCACCGATGTTGGAAAGCATCTTGCCAGAGCACCTTGGGGTCTGGGACTGGGGAGCAGTACAGCGGGAGCCTGAAGTTCAGGGCCGTTGCGAAAAGATCCACAGTCGGAGAACCCCACAAAGTCAGGACTTTGTTGGCTACTTGATGATCCAAAGACCACTCGGTACTCACTATCTGAGATGCTCTGCTCAGATTGTCGGGGAGCACATTCCTTTTGCCTGGAATGAAGCGTGCCGATAGTGGTACCGAGTGGATTTCGGCCCATCTCAGTATCTCTACTGCTAGATGGGATAGCTGCTGCAAAAAAGTACCTCCTTGTTTGTTGATAGGCAACTACTGTGGTGTTGTCGCTCATCACCACCACAGAGTGACTTGCCAGGTACTTTTGGAACTGACCAAAGGCCTGAGGTTGTGTGGTGCAGCACGTGGGGCCCCCACCCTTTCTTTGAAGCGTCCGAAAACAGCATCAAATCCGGGGGGGAGGACGAGAAGATCCACTCCTTTTCGTAGGTTCTCGTCTCGCACCCACCACTGGAGGTCCGTCAGTTCTGCAGGTCCCATAGGGATCTGGACGTCTGGGGAATCGTAACCTTGATTCCACCGGAACTTGAGTCGCCACTGGAAGGATCTCATCCTGAGGCGACCGTTGGGAACTAGACGGGCCAGCGATGAAAGGTGACCGAGGAGACGTAACCACGATTGGGCTGGAAGTTCTTCTCGTCTGAGAAAAGGACTTGCGACCTTCCTCAGCCTTGCTATCCTGTCGTCTGATGGGAAGGCTTTGTGGAGATTGGTGTCTATAATCATGCCTAGATATACCAGTCTTTGAGTGGGAAGCAGTAAGGACTTCTCAAGATTTACCATGATCCCCAGATCTTGGCAAAGTCTCAGAAGTTTGTCCCCGTGTTGAAGAAGGGATGACACCGAGTCTGCTAGGATTAACCGGTCGTCCAGATAACGGAGGAGACAGATGCCAATCCTGTGTGCCCATGAAGATATTAGGGTGAACACTCTGGTGAAAACCTGTGGTGCTGTGGAGAGACCGAAGCGCAGTACCTTGAACTGGTACTTTTTGTTGTCTAGGCTGAATCATAAGTACTTCCTTGAAGACGGATGGACTGGGATCTGGAAGTACGCGTCCTTTAGGTCCAATCAGTGTTGCCAAACCCGCGGTTTACCCGCCCAATTGGGCTACTTTTGAACACCTTGCTGCGGGTTATAAAAGGGTACCGCTACTTGCCTGAAATTGGGCTACTCTGGAAGGAATCAACCGCGGCGCCAATAAATTGTTAAAATGGTCTTTACATATACAATTTCTTTAATAATAATTTCAAAGTGGAAATGTAGACCGATTATTCTATTTCAAATTTCGATAGTTTACAGACAGTTTAAAGCATCGTTGTAGATTGCTTGGACCTTCCTTCCAGGTCAGCCAGACACGGGCTAAGGATTAAGATTTGGATAATTGGTTTCCCCACACCTGCAAGTCAAAAGCAAGGTTATTCCTACTATTGGAGGAAATACCTTTACTCCTCAAAGGTGTGACACACTGACAACACGCTAAATCAGTTAATCTACAGGTCAGATTCGTCATCCATAGCTTCATTGTTCGCCGAAAGCATTTCCGACCTTTTTTTTTCTTTTGAGAGAGAGAGAGAGAGAGAGAGAGAGAGAGAGAGAGAGAGAGAGAGAGAGAGAGAGAGAGAGAGAGAGAGAGAGAGAGAGAGAGAGAAGTTTATGGTAGGCCTACATTGTACAGGCATTATTGTTCATGGTAAGCAAGCCCTGAATAGTACATGTACCATAATTATGGTACTTTTCAACCCTGCATACAATGTTTATCAGTTTTTTTTTTTTAAGTCATAAAAGGACAATGAAACTTAAATTTGTAACTGACCAAGCAATGAAACGTGTCACAGATGCGACCAACATATAAAAATCGACTTTGTTTCAGATTTGCGAGGAAAATTGGGTCAAGGCTATTAAGCATACTGATAACATTGTAAAGGAAGACATGAAAAATGACTTCTGTATTAACTAATTCATTTTATCTTTTGTGATAGAACTAACTTCATCTGACGAAGAGTCACCATAACCACGTTTGCTAAATGAACCTTTGTTGTAAAAAAAAATTTCCATTAATTGAATAAATTCTAAAACAATACAATCACCAATGTAAATATACTATATTAAACTTAGTTGATTAAATCCTTTTATGATCATGTTGAATGAACAACAAATCTCTTTATTTCTTTTTAATTTTCTCATTTTAATTTTGTCAAATATCATTCAACTAGTATTTAATTTTGCAAAAAATACACAGCATTATTTTATGTATTTTGGAATGAAAATTATATAAATTTTTCGTTATTTTACTCTTTTACAAAAGCTTAGTTGATTGATTTCGATCACCGCCCTCCTAATTCATTTCTATCAAATATCATATCAATAGTTTTTAGTACCAATTTAATGATGGCCAAGTTACTATAATTGGGCTACTTTTGAAGCAACTGCCGCTACTTTTGAGGCTTTGCACCGCGGTTTGGATGTCAAGTTATTTGGCAACCCTGGGTCCAGTGTACACATGAAGTCTTGCGGTCTCACTGCTACTCTGACCGTGTCTGCCGTCTCCATGCTGAACGGAGTTTGTTTGAAAAACTTGTTCAGAGTTGAGAGGTCGATGACTGGTCTCCAGCCTCCAGACGCCTTCTTTACAAGAAAGAGTCGACTGAAGAAGCCTGGAGACTCGTCGAGGACCTCTTGGAGAGCGCCCTTCTTCAACAGGGTCTGGACTTCTGCCCGAAGGGCTTGCCCCCTTGCCGATCCCATGGCAAGGGAGCTCAATGACACTGGATTTGTCGTCAGGGGAGGTAGAGATATTGTGAATGGGACGCGATATCCCTGACTGATTACGGAAATCGTCCAGGAATCGGCCCCGAGTTGCTTCCACCTGTCTGAGCAACTTTGTAGGCATCCCCCCCACTGGTGGACATGCAGGGGGACTGCCCATCCTAGCGTTTGCGGCCTCGGCTGCTTCCTCTAGGATTCTTGCCTCCCCTGGAGCACTTTTTGCCTTTCCTATCCTTGACAGGAAAGGGCTTCGACACCACAGTCTTCGCTGCTGTCGTTGGTTTAGCGGTCTTGGTTGGACGGGACTGCTGGGGTGCGGGAGGCTTATAGGGCTTAGATGTTAAAGCCCTATGAAGGAGGGAGTCTTGATGAGACTTCCTCCACCTCTCAGCGGCCTGTTCCACATCCTTAGGCTCAAACAGGATGGATCCTTCTAAAGAAGAATGTCTGAGCCTATTGATCTCGGTGCTAGGGACCTTCTGATGGAATCTCTCAGCCACCGCATCCCGACGTTTCAGGATGGTGTTTGCCCACAAGTTCGAGACTTGGTGGGCCATAAACTCGATCGTGCGAGGGCCTGAGAGAAGGAACGTCTCCATAGCTTTCCTGGTACGTTCTTTGGAGAAATCCTCAGAGCGTATCAGGATACCTAAGGTTCCTAACCATTTGTTCGTGGCTTGCATAGCACACTTCGCAACCTTCTCCTGGTTAAGGATCTCGGTTGCCAAGAAAGAGACCTGCCGGTTGGAGAGTCTCTCAAGAGGGACTCCCCTGGTAAGCTCTTCCAACGAGTGGTGGAGAGGAAGAGCTAAACAAGGCTCCTCCAAGATCTCAAAGTACCTCCTCTGCTGTACGCAAGGAGGTAGAAGGAGCTTGTTGGTGGCACTGGAACGGTTGGAGGAGGACATCTCGGAGAGCTGTACAGCGATCTTGTCTCTGGTACTCTTAACCCCCTGAGACCAGGGCAGAGCTGCACTGGCCTTAGAGGGTTTCTGAGTACCGAATACACGGTCCAAGACCGTGTCCTTGCCCTCTCGAGGAGGGATCTCTGGGTCGGAAAACCCATTGAGAGCCCTCATTAGAGTCAGAACTTGCCAAAACGCATGTTCTGACTCTTGCTGTTCTCCTCCTGACGTAGGACTTGCAGCGAAGTCTCCTGTCCCCAAAGGCTCTTCTTGGGGAGTCGCGGACGTTCTCCGAGTGGCTAGTTGGCTCCGTCCTGGTTCTTGTAGAGGACTTTGGTAATGTCTTAGAGTCTTTAGATTCCTTCCTGGGAAGGATGTAGGACTCTAACATTGAAGATGGTAAGCTCTTTCCAGCCCCCACTTGATAAGAAATCTCAGTGCGAGAAGAGGCTTCCCTCATTGGTGCGATGGGGGAAAGTCTCACCTCACGTGATTCCCCTGAGGACGGGAAGTCCTTGTCCGACAGGGAAGGAGATAGTCTGGGGGAAAGAAGGACCTGCCTCGAAGTCTTGCGTGGAGTCAACTTAGCCCTTGGAGAAGTTACCGCGTCCAAAACTCCTCTTTTTCTCTTCAAAGGGGTAGAGACAGCCAAAGATCTGTGACCTAATTCAGAGAAAACAGGCTTGAACGCCTGTGTCACTGCTCTGATTAGTGCACCGAACCAAGGCTGTTGGCTGACAGACGCGCTGTCAGACACCCCCTCTGAAGGGACAGGGATAGAAGGATCCCTGGGAGGAGTTCTCATAGGTGGGTTCGCCTGGAAAGGCTTAGGGATCCTGGACCCCTCTGGATGTTTCCCTTCCGCCACAATACGCGCTGTTATGCGTTTGCGGGGAGGGGAATGAGGCGATGGCGACCTTGCCGTGCGTTATTCAGCAGTCTCACGCGGGGGCACGTAATGGTGTTCGCGCGATGGAGAATACCAGGAATCGCGCGCGGGAGACTGCTGGTGCGCGTGCGGGCGTGCGCGCACGCGGGACACTGATGGCGCACAGGAGCGCACACGGGAGACTGTGGCCGCACAGGAGCGCACGCGGGAGAGAATATTTGCGTGCGCAGGATCAGGGCGTTGAGTGCGCAGGCCCGCGGGCGAGAGCTTGCGTGTCCCTGAAGAAGTCGTAGGGCGAGCGCGCGCAGGAGAGATACCCCTGGCACGCGGGCGCGCAGTTGAAGCCTGTGCTGCTCGTGGGCGTGCGTCAGAATGATGGCGCGCAACTGCAGGAGAGGATGGGCGAGGGCGCGTATCCTCATGGATGCGTGGTGCATGTGAATGCGCGTGTCGGTACGATGGCGAGCGCTGGCGAGCTGGAGAAAGCTGGCACGTAGGCGAGTGCTGGAGCGTTGGCGAGCGCTGGCGCATAGGAGAAGTCAACTTAGACTTCCCAACAGCGCCCAGATCAGAAGATCGTGGGCGCGCAGGAGAGATGACTGCTGGGCGTGGGCGCTGGCGCGCAGGAGACCACTGGCGCGTAGGAGGTTGATGGCGCGCAGAGGAGCGCTGACGCGCAGGTGAGAGTTGGCGCGCAGCTGGGCGTGGGCGAGTATCTGTTTGCTCAGGCAAAGCCTGGCGTGCAGGAGAACGTGGGCGCGTATGCTCAGGTGCATAGCGCGTATGGGAAGTATGCGTGCGTTGGCGCATGCGCCCTTGATAACCTGTATTAGGGTTAGATGACGAGGCCTGACGAGCGTGGAGGTCAGGTTTCGTGGGCGTGTCAAGCGCATCAGCATCCAGGAAAGGCGACGGCAGATCGGCAGGTCTGACGGGTGGAAGGTCGACGTGTCCTTTAAAAGGACGACCTTCCACCGAAGGGGATCGCGAACGATCCGCAGAAAGGTCCAGGACTAAAGCAGGAACAGTCGGTGATCGATGGCGAGGCTCCTCTGCGGGGGACTGCAACGAATATGTAGAACCAAAGAGGCGCCTCCTCACCCCAGGTGAAGGAAGGTCTCTCTGGCGAAGAGGAAGGCAAGCCTTGCGACGAATATGCCCTCTGGGGGCCGTTGGATCAGCAAGCTGACCTTCTGCAGTCCTCCGAAGAGGAGTCTCTGTAAGTGAACTCCCCCGAGGGGGAGAAACACTAGCAGGAGACTGTTGGACTTAGTTTCTCCCTCGTTGGTTGAACAGGAACGGGAGAAACTAAGCCAACAGCTACTGTAGGGTTTGAAGAGGCAGAGGTGATGGGTGATAACGCATTGGATACCTCTGACACCACAACGTCGAGAATCAACAAAGGATCAACCTCTGCCGGAGGCGGCGATTGCTTGACAGCGGCACCCAATCGGATGCAGTCAAGTAAGACTTCCTTGGAGGGCGAACCCTCGAGCCCCAAGGAAGACCAAAGCTGAAATAAAGGGATTAGTGACAAATCCTCCCCGGGGGGGAGAGGTGGAGTTGTTTCGCTAGGGTAAGCAATGCCATCTCTCAAACCCTGAGTTTGGAAAACAGTACAACGGTCTACGCTACCACTCGACGGTCTCTCGAAAGAGACCGACCGAGTGGGAGCTTTGGAGGAGGTTTGAGCAACGGAAGAAGAGGCCTTGGGTTTTTCTCCTTTCAAAGAAACCTTCGAAGGAGAAATATCCCGTTTGGACTTCTTCCGTCACCGCGAAAACCTCTCCCACTGGGAAGTAGACCAATCCCTACACTCACTATACTTGCTATCGCTATCACACCGTTGACCTCTACAGGAAGGACAAAGGGTGTGAGGGTCGGTCTCGACCGCCGACATGAATGTTCCACAGGGGCGGTTGGGTAATCCAGGGCAGGTGCGCATAATAGCAGAGGCCAACTTCACACACAAAATTGTCAAAGAAAAAGCAAAAAAGCATTAATGGCTGCCAATGAGCGGCGAGGATGACAGCGGACACGCCCGACTACCATCCGAGCCGAGAGCAAAGTGAGTTCAAGCACAGGTGTGTGTGTGAGGGGGGAGGGTTAGCAAGCTACCCTCCCCTACACCCGCTAACTAGCGGTGTGGGTAGTAAACCCTTGTTAAATTTTAATGGCTCGTCATTTCAGCTACGACAAAAGTAATACCCCTATTAAATAGCGTGCTTTGTATTCCAGTTACGGAACAAAGGTGGTGATCAATGGCAGGTTTTGAGAAATTTGATATACAGGTATCGCATTCCGACCAAAATTTGAGAGGCAGAATAATTCAATGCATATTGCTTGCAGCCAGTCAAAAGTGACTTGTCAAAAGTGACTTGTCTAAATTGACTAACAGGTAGAAGATACTTCCCCTCAACTATCTCATTAACAATCAAAAGGGTGTTCCACTCTGGGCTGAAGTCATACAACTATTTAAAGGATGAAAGTTTTATATTTGCATAAGAACAAAGGACAACAGCAATACAATCTATCGCACTATTTGTATTAAACATTCATTCAATTTCATAAAAAGACAGATTTTACCTTAAAACAGCAATAAGACCGGGAGGCATGAATTTCCCAGAGTTAAGATATCGCATTCCCATCATGCCGCCTAAAACTGTGCTTGTGCCTAGAGTAAGGTAGTAGTTGGAAGGATTTGCACTTAGCTGGTATGCTCCATATCCTAACACTGAGCCAAAAAGCAGGCCTGCTCCCAATGATGGCACACTACCTGAAATCATACCAATATCAAAGATTTAAATATAAAAAAAAGATTTTTTTTAAAGTGATGTTAATTTACCTAACGACACAAACTTGAGTCCTTTAATAGGAATATGACAAATTCGTAGATAATGTATATTTTTCCTAATGATACAAACCTTAGCTATTTATTTAGGGGTATTACTTTCGGTGAAGCTGAAATGACGAGCCATTAAAATTTAGCAAGGGTTAAATGCCCATACCGCTAGTTAGCAGGGGCGGGGTGGGGGGGGGGGGGGGGGCTTGGTACCGCTCACACACCAGACATTTTGCTCACTTTACTTGAAGGTAGGACTTCAAGGGGGATAGGGCTGGCAAGCAAGTTTCTATAAATATGATATTTTAATTATAAAATAAATTTTTGAATATACTTACCCGGTGTATATATAATAGCTGCAACTCTGCGGCTCGACAGAAAACACACTCAAAAAGCTCGCTAGCGATCGCTATAAAGGTTGCGGGTGTGCCCACCAGCGCCAACTGTCGGCCAGATACCACTCTTGTATGTAAACAAAACCTTCAATTCTTCTCGTCCCGCTGCGTCTCTATTGGGGAGGAAGGGAGGGTCATTTAATTTATATATTCACCGGGTAAGTATATTCAAAAATTTATTTTATAATTAAAATATCATTTTTAAATATTTAACTTAGCCAGTGAATATATAATAGCTGATTCACACCCAAGGAGGTGGGTAGAGACCAGAGTTAATTATGTTTACAGCGTATAAGCTAAGAGTTTTTTCATTTTGACAGTTATCAATATAACAAAACCAAAATATATAGGTACCTGGTAAGGAAGTTGACTTAGACGATTACTCTGCCTTGTAAGTCTGTCTTCCTCACGGAGCCCAGCGATCCTCTTAGGATGCTGAAAGACTCCCAGGAGCTGAAGTATCAAGGGTTGCAACCCATACAACAGGACCTCATCAAACCCCTAATCTGGGCGCTCTCAAGAAATGACTTTGACCACCCGCCAAATCAACCAGGATGCGAAAGGCTTCTTAGCCTTCCGAACAACCCATAAAACAATATTAAAAACATTTCAAGAGACAGATTAAAAGGATATTGGAATTAGGGAAGTGTAGTGGTAGAACCCTCACCCACTACTGCACTCGCTGCAACGAATGGACCCAGTGTGTAGCAGTCCTCGTAAAGAGTCTGGACATCTTTTAAGTAAAATGACGCGAACACTGACTTGCTTCTCCAAAAAGTCGCGTCCATAATACTTTGCAGAGATTTATTTTGCTTGAAGGCCACGGAGGTTGCTATATCTCTAACTTCGTGCGTCTTAACCTTAAGCAAACATCGGTCTTTCTCATTCAAGTGAGAATGAGCTTCTCGTATTAAAAAAATCTGATAAAATATGACAAAGCATTCTTTGACATAGGCAATGAAGGTTTCTTAACTGAGCACCATAATGCCTCAGATTTCCCTCGTAATGACTAGGTACGAGCTAAATCGAACTTAAGAGCTCTAACAGGACATAATACTCTTTCCAGTTCGTTGTCTACGATCTCTGATAAGCAAGGAATATCAAAAGATTTAGGCCAAGGACGAGAAGGCAGTTCATTTTTGGCCAGGAAACCAAGTTGAAGTGAACAAGTGGCTTTTTTCTGTAGAAAAGCCGATGTTCTTACTGAAGGCATGAAGTTCATTGACCCTTTTAGCCGAAGCCAAGCACACTAGGAAAAGTGTCTTGAGGGTGAGATCCTTCAGGGAGGCTGAATGTAATGGCTCAAACCTGTCTGACATGAGGAACCTTAGGACCACGTCTAAGTTCCATCCAGGAGTTGCCAAACGACGTTCCTTAGAGGTCTCGAAAGACTTAAGGAGATCTTGGAGATCTTTATTGTTGGAAAGATCTAAGACTCTATGTCGAAAGACCGAAGCCAACATGCTCCTGTAGCCCTTAATCGTGGGAGCTGAAAGGGAGTGAACCTTTCTCAGATGTAAAAGAAAATCTGCGATTTGGGCTACAGAGGTACTGGACGAGGACACAGATGCTGACTTGCACCAGTCTCGAAAGACTTCCCACTTCGACTGGTATACTCTAATGGTAGAAGCTCTCCTAGCTCTTGCAATCGCACTGGCTGCCTCCTTCGAAAAGCCTCTAGCTCTTGAGAGTTTTTCGATAGTCTGAAGGAAGTCAGACGAAGAGCGGGGAGGCTTTGATGGACATTCTTTACGTGGGGCTGACGT
Organism: Palaemon carinicauda; assembly: GCF_036898095.1. Taxonomy (NCBI): domain Eukaryota; kingdom Metazoa; phylum Arthropoda; class Malacostraca; order Decapoda; family Palaemonidae; genus Palaemon; species Palaemon carinicauda. The sequence continues at coordinate 150,800,607 of NC_090726.1, read as the reverse complement.
AACAGATCTACCGTTAGAGGAAGACTTCTTGGAAAGTCTACCAGCCATTGAAGTACCTCGGTGCACCACTCTCTCGCGGGCCAGAGGGTAGCAACCAACGTCAACCTTGTCCCTTCGTGAGAGGCGAACTTCTGCAGTACCTTGTTGACTATCTTGAATGGTGGGAATGCATATAAGTCCAGAAAAGACCAATCCAGTAGAAACGCGTCTATGTAGATTGCTTATGTATCTAGGACTGGAGAGCAATAGATTGGTAACCTTTTGGTCAACGAGGAGGCAAAGAGGTCTATGGTGGGTTGACCCCAAGTAGCCCAAAGACTCTTGCCCACGTCATTGTGGAGGGTCCATTCCGTGGGTATCACCTGACCCCACCGACTGAGACAGTCTGCCAAGACGTTCAAGTCCCCCTGGATGAATCTCGTCAACAGGGAGATGCCTCGAATTCTTGACTATAAGAGAAGGTCCCTTGCGATCTCGAGCAGCGTGAAGGAGTGTGTGCCTCCTTGCTTGGAGATGTACGCCAAAGTTGTGGTGTTGTCTGAGTTGCCTCTACCACTAAGTTTCGAAGAAGCCTTCTAATATCATCAAGGCCAAGTGGACTGCTAAAAGCTCCTTGCCGTTGATGTGCATGCTCTTCTGACTTGAGGTCCACAGACCCGAGCATTCCCGACCGTCCAGGGTCGCACCCCAACCCAAATCCGACGCGTCTGTGGACAACACGTGGTTTGGGTTCTTGACTGCTAGGGATAGTCCCTCTCTCAGACTGATATTGCTGTCCCACCATTTCAGGCATGCCTTTACTGGTTCGGAGACAGGGAATGATACCGTCTCTAATGTCTTGTCCTAGTTCCAGTGAAAGGCTAGATGGAACCGGAGAGGCAGAAGGTGTAGTCTCCCTAGTGAGACAAACTGCTCCAGGGATGAGAGAGTCCCTACAAGACTGTTCCAACTCCTGACTGAATAAACGTTTCGTTTCAGCATTAGTTGGACTTCGAGCAGGGCTTGACTGCGAATCTCCATCCCCAAATATAGAATAATCTGGGATGGGATCAGTTGGGACTTTTAGGTTGACCAAAAGTCCCAACTCCCTGGCCAGATTCAACGTCCAATGTAGATCCTGCAGACAGTGAAGACTGGACGATGCTCTGAGAAGCCAGTCGTCCAAGTACAGGGAGGCTCGGATCCCCGATAGATGGAGGGATTTTGCCACATTCCTCATGAGCCTCGTAAACACGAGAGGCGCAGGACTGAGGCCAAAGCACAGGGCTCGAAACTGGTACCCCACATTCCTGTAAACAAACCTCAGAAACGGTTGGGAATCCGGGTGTATAGGAATGTGGAAGTATGCCTCCTGAAGGTCGAGAGAGACCATCCAGTCGCCTTCCATAAATGCTGTCAAGACAGCCTGGTAGACTTCATCGTGAAATTTGTCTTGACAAAGAACACATTGAGCGCACTTGCCTCTTACGTTCTCCTGCAGTGAACATGGCTGCCAAATCATGGAGCCATCCCTGAGGGACTTGTTCCTGCAGAGAACGTGGCTGTCAGATCATTGGAGCCATCCCTGAAAGCCTTGTTTATGCATGACATAATTGTACAGCAAAACTTCAAAGGCTCGAAAATAGCTGTGAAGTCGACCTGTAAAATCTTGGAGCGTCTCATGGCCAGGCGCCAGGGAGAGTCTATGAGGTTTGAGAAGTCTATCTGGGCAGAGGCAGGAACTCCCAAGCCGAGAACTTCTCTCGTGTCATATCAGACTCTCGCTCTATAAGCCAGTTTAAAAGAAGGGAAAGCAAAGGCTGTCTCCCCCAAACTCCTCCTGGTGATAAACCAGTCGCCTAGCCAACGTAAAGCTCTCTAAGAAGAGCGAGAGAGCACTAGCTTATAAAACAACGGCTTCGAAGTAGCTAGGCCTAGTGTAAGCTCTGACGTTTAGGCGAACGAGGAGCAGCAGTTACAAAAAGATCCGGACAAAGATCCTTAAAAATCAGCATGATTTATTTAAAGTCCATAGAGGGCTAAGCAGCTTTAGGCTCCTCTCCGTCTGACAGAGTCTTCAAGGGAATATCAGTAGGAGGGGGAACAGCAACTTCCTCATCTGAAGGAACCTTGTCCGATAATAGCCGAGTCTCAAGCAAGGGAGAGACCTACCGTGGTGGCAATGCTTTACAAGCAGAGTCCACACGCACTGGTGCATTAGTAGCGGACCAGGACGCAACGTCATGTAACTGCTTGACAGTCTGTGAACTGTCAACAACAACAGGTGCGTGAGACCAGGACGCAACGTCATGTAACTGCTTGACAGTCTGTGAACTGTCAACAACAACAGGTGCGTGAGGACGCACAGCGTCCACTCGAGACTGCTTTGACCGCCTAGACTGAGCAGTCAAAACAACTCTAGAATGCGGAGGTTGACGCTCAGCGTCCAAACAAGTCAACTCCGATTGTTAGCGAACGTCCTGAACGTCAACAGGAGCATCAGCAAGTGGCCTAACGTCCAAATGTGCTGAAAATCCACACGAGACCGCATCGAGTGTGGTTCTAAACAACCTGACTGACGTGACTTGGCTACGCCAACGTCAACAGGACGCACAAAGGAACGTTAGGGTGGCTGAAGGCCAGGATCTCGATGAGATAAACGGCTAGGCTCAACGGACTTATTGGCAGAATAGTCTTCCATAAGGGAGGCAAGCTTATTCTGCATGTCTTGCCGTACAACCCATTTAGGATCAACGGGAATGGTTGCGGTAAGAGACGAGGGTAACGTCTGTGACCGCAAAACCTTGCCTACAAAAAGACTCTCGGAGTCTGTGTTACGCTTTTGTTAGGCGGCGAGCAGTCTTCCGATGACTGCATAGGGTCAGAGCTGTCCTAATGGTTAAAACCAGGACGCTGGACCTGTCCTGAAAGGACTGACTTTCGCTTAAAGGGCCTCGAAACCTTGTTCCACGGTTTCTTATGCGAAAAGCCTTCGGATGACGAGGAGAAAATCGTCTCTCTCGCCTTATGGTAGGGGTGATCTTGGTAAGATACACCCGATACCATAGAGGGAACGTCTGTTCGCTGATCAAGGCCTCTCGAACCCATAAGTCGTACGACATTACTTCTCCCCTGGGCTTGGGAGCTTGCAAGAGGTCCCGGACTAGGCGAACGACAGGCACGAACAGACGAACCCTCGGTCGCAACACTGATAACACTTTGCGCAATATCACTTTATCACTACGATTTTCTGTTTTGCACTTATTTCACTGAAATCGAATTTTTTAACAATTCACATCAGGTATGAATAAAACTGATTTCTACCTGAAGCACGCAATTCTACCCTCATCAAAAGGTTGTAATTGCGAAATCAGTCGTATAATGTAAGCACATTAATACCAGCAAAAAACAGTAAACATATTTTAAGATAAAAAAATCAGTGGCTGGGGAAGAGACTAAACACTAGTTCATTCAAAACTACGTTTTCAATCTCTCACCGTACATTGCCTTGGGACGAGAATAAAAAACTAAAAACGTTTTATCCTTTCTCCCCGTACAGAGACTAGGGACGAGAGTAACTCGAGAACAACGTTACCCGCTTGGGACGAGATAAAGATCGGAACGTTTTCTCTCCTCTCTCTCCCTCCGTCTCTATCTCTCTCTCTCTCTCTCTCTCTTGATTTCGCACCTAAGAGAAGAGCCCACTTACGTTTCGTCAAAAAAAACAGGTTATTTGACCAAAGGAAAAAACTGAAAGGTTTTTCAATTAAAAAGTTCCTTTAAAATAGAATTTAAAACATTTAAGCTTTGAAAGAAGAATGAACAAAACGTCAGAATCGATTTACTCTAACCGTGATACTCTCTCTCTCTATCGTAACGATAGAGCGCAAACTGCGTAGCATAAATAAACTAAACGTTAGTTCATCTTTGAAACAGTACGAAGACTATTCAAAGAAAATCTTTCATAAAATATCTATTAAAAAATATTCATTTAATAAGTTTTAAATCATTAGCTCTTTAAAAGCTATTGACGATTGAAAGGGCTCAACGTTGTTTAACTTCGGTTTCCAAGTTAGGACCGCCTACTCTCAGGAAAGGTCGCATATAAACAAATCATTAAAATTTATTTTGATGTTTATTATAAATGGAAAGCTAATCAAAGAGGCCTAATAAAGGCGGTTGAGATATAAAATATATAGAGGAAAATCTATAATTAATTTATAACGTGATAAGATAATTGCTAAAAGCCTAAACACACTTCCGTACTGAGGGAAGGGTCGGCCATTTAAAAGTCAAGGAAAGTCCAAAAAACAATCCAAAGTCATCAAAAATTAAATCTATCCAAAAACGAGTTCAAGATTTAAGTTGAAGATAAAACACCTGTACTGCGAAAGCTCAAACCAAAATGAAGTACTTCACCAAATATGTTAAGAAAACTCCAGGTTCTACAGCGAGTATGAATACGTCTTGTCGTCAACGTCGACAGAGAAGAATTGAAGGTTTTGTTTACATACAAGAGTGGTATCTGGCCGACAGTTGGCGCTGGTGGGCACACCCGCAACCTTTATAGCGATCGCTCGCGAGTTTTTTTAGTGTTTTCTGTCGAGCCGCAGAGTTGCAGCTATTATATATTCACCGGCTAAGTTAAATATTTAAAAAGCTAAGGTTTGAATTGTTAGGAAAAATACAAATTATCTACATATTTGTCATTTGTTCCGTGACTGGAGTACAAATATACGCTATCTATTTAGGGGCGACTCACCCATTAGGAAGGATGGACGTCCCTGCCAATCTGGCTTTTGGCTTTACCCGGGGGCTCCTTATCTAAGTATATTAGTACTCAAAATAAGGAGTCTCTGCGCCTCGCTAAAACCTTGCTACGCAAGGTCCGCAGCCTACGCAAGCTCTGTGTTGAGATATTTAGAAGTGTGACTGCTCAGGTAAACTTATTCAGTCTTTTTGTAGGAAAAACAGTTGTAACCTAGACTTTCCAAGTACCACCTCACCAGGGTATGGGGAGGCAACAGTTCACAAGGAAGCATGGTTTACCTATAGTGGTTTGAGGTCAGCTCATACAGAGAACCCAGGATGCTCCTTTCCCCAAGAGAGGGGAGGATGAAGAAAAGAATAAGAGCCAGTCAAACCTGTTCATTCACACAGATTAAAACCGGGTAACAGTGCCCTCAACCTTATGCTACTTATCCTATAAGGAACTTGAGGTATACAACCAGCTGTTGTGTGGTCACCACAGGACTGATAGAGATCGTATCGAGTTCCTATGGGACATGTCTAGCAGGAGAAAGGTTGTGAAAGTCACCTGGAGCATTTATACCCTTGCTTGTAGAACCTGCGTCACAGAGTAATCTGCCTAGAAAGGCCAGGGGCATATCTATGACCCTAACATTGTGGGTCGACGTGTTGGATGAGGATGTGGATTCAGAGTGTAATTGAAGACTCTGTGAATCTGGCAGACATGATGTTTTGATGATCCTCCTCTTGTCTCTCCCAGTGCTGACGACAAGAGAAGGAACCCGGGTGGGCTGTTGCCGTTCTCTTGAGGTAGAGCCTCAAACCTTACCCCGGGTACAGTAACAGATGATCTGAATCGTCAATTACCGAGTGGAGACTTGTTGTCTAGGATCCGTCACCTCTGGAGACTGTGTCTGGCAACATACTCGGGACGAAACTGAACTTGGCCTTTGACCCTTCTCATGAATGGGTGATGTCGATAGACAGACCATGAAGTTCCTCGACTCGTTTGGCCGCTGTCAAAATGTGTAGGAACACTGTCTTCTAAACCAGGTGAAAATTTGTTGCCTGGTGAAGTGGAACATAGGGAGGTCTCCTTAGAGACCGGAGAACTCGAACCATGCTCCGTGAGGGAGGTCTCAATTCCGACTGGGAAAAGGCAAGTTGTAAGTCCACATGAGTTAGTAGAGATCTAGCGATGAGGGGATGTCCCTTCCTTTCAGTTTGAAGGCGAGGCTCAAGGTTCAGTGATCGTCTTTACCTGCTGAAACTGAAAAGGGTGTCTTTTCCTCCTGCATATTTTCGAGGATTCCGCTATTGCTTGAATACTGTAGAGGTATCGAGTGGAGAGATATACTTTCCCATGACACCAACCACAGAAGACTTTATACTTTGCCTGGTAGACTGATGCTTAGGAATTCCTCAGATATCTAGACAGCCTCTTCGCAACTTATTGCAAAAAGCCTCTCTGAGAGAGAAGGTACTGGGTAGTCTCCAGGCGTACAATCATAGCGAAGCTATAGCTTATGGTAGATGTCGAAGTGTGGTTGTCTGTGACGTGGAGAGGGTTCTCTTAGAGGCTCTATCAGGAGCTGCAGGAGGTTTGGAAACCGTTCTACATAATGCCATAGAGGAGCTATGAGAACCCTTGAGAGGCTGACCGATGTTCTAGCCTTGTTGAGTACACTTCTCTTCAGACAAAAACAGGGACGAGACGTAAACGTCGTTGTTACACCCACCGTTGTTGGCATGCTTCTTTCCAGACAGCCTTGGGGTCTAGGACTGGGGAGTAGCGGAATCCTGAGTTTCAGGGGCGTTGCGAACAGATCCATAGTTGGAAAACCCCATAAAGTCAGGACTTTGTTGGCTACAAGGTGATGCAAAGACCATTCGGTACACCTTATCTGAGAGGCTGTGCACAGATTGTTGGCAAGCACTTTCCTCTAGTCTGGAATGAAGCCGGCTGATAGTGGTACCGAGCGGACTTTGGCCCATCTTAGTTATTATAATGTTAGATGGGAAGAGGCTGCGAGCAAGTTCCTTCTTGCTTGTTGATGTGAGCCCCTATGTGGTGTTGTCACTCATCACATCACTGAGTGGCCCTTTAGGAACTGATAAGGCTGTTGAAGGACCGGAAAGTTGGCCTTCATCCTTTAAGAGACTTGAGTGAAGGTATTTTCGGACTCTGTCCAGAGGCCTGAGGTCGTGTGGTGCAGCACTATGGTCCCTCCTCCCTTCTTTGGATGTGTCTAACCCTTTTACCCCCAATGGACATACTGGTACGTTTCACAAAACTCATCCCTTTACCCCAAGTTTGCAAAATACTACTATTTACATTTTTTTTTGCATATTTTTTATAACTTTATGAGAAACTTCAGGCATTTTCCAAAAGAATGAGACCAACCTGACCTCTCTATGACAAAAATTAAGGCTGTTAGAGCAATTTAAAAAATATATATTGCAAAATGTGCTTGAAAAAAAAAAAAAAACACCTGGGGGTTAAGGGTTGGAAAGTTCCAAATAGCCTGGGGGTAAAAGGGTTAAGCACAGCATCAAGAACGAGGGGTGGGGAAGGATGAGAAGGTTATACCACACCATAGATTCACGACTGACACCCACTCCGTGAGGTTTGTCCAAACTTCTGGTCCCATGGGGGTCAGATTGTCCAGGGAATTGAAGGCCTGATTCCAATCGGACTCAAGCTGCCACTGGAGAGAACAAATCCTGAGGCGGCTGTTGGAGGCTAGCCAGGCCAGAGATGATAGGTGACTGAGGAAAAATAGTCATTCTGGGCTGGGAGTTCTCATCTTGAGAAAGGGTCTTGTGACTTTTCTAAGCCTGTCTTTGATGAGAAGGTTTTGTGGAAAGACCGGAGCACAGTGCCCTGAACTGGTGTTTCTTGTTTGTCTAGACTGAATCTCCAACCCTTCCTAGAAGATGGATGGTTTGGGCCTGGAAGTATGCGTCCTTTAGGTCCAGCGTGCACAATAAGACCTGTGGTCTTAGCCTTTGTCCGAACTCCTCCAACATGGTGTGGACATCGACCCACAGGGACAGCTCCATGGGAGATTGCTGACGCTGGGGTCTTGACTCGTGGTGGAAAGGATGGGATGTGATACCCTATGTAAGGATTCTTCCCTGGGAAAGAACTCCTTTAACTGATAAAAGTAAGGCAACACTTATCCCTACCATGCGCCCTGATGGGATTGATGCTATTCCTCAGAACAACATCGGTCTCGCAAATGTTAATCAATGGTTAACGGCTGGGTATCATGGCTACTGTGCAGTTGGAGAGTGCTCGTGAGTAGTCACCTGTCGACAAACCGCTGATGGCGGCTGTCGATCGCTTTAGTCGATTGGTGTGATGGCGAACAGCAAGTAGCGAGAAGTGTGTTGTTTGCCTTCCGATCTAGGGAACCACGGGCAGAGGTTGACTAGTAAGTCTGACTGACGAACTGCTGGTGAACGGCGAACTGCCGATGATCAGTGAATCGGCGAACTGTCGATGATCGGTGAATCGGCGAACTGCCGATGATCGGTGAATCGGCGATCTGTGAGCTGAAGATGGTAACTGACAGGCAGAGGAAGGCTGTCTCGTTAGTCAGCCAAGGAAGGTTGGCGATTACTGAGTTGGTAATCGGCTTGGAGAGCCCTGAGAGACAGCAGAATGGTTTAATGATCGTCAGTTGGTGATCGGTGAGCCCTTGATGATCAGCGCTCGATCGCGGACTGGTGATCGGTGAGCTAGAGATCAGCAAGCTGACAATTGGCTGGTCAGAGATCAGCGAGCTGAGGTCAATGATCAAAGAAAAACTAGCTGGCCATTGGCGATCTAGTGATCAGCAAGCTGATGACTGGTTATTGACTAGCAATCGGTGATCGGCATGCTAGCAATCGGAGATCGTTAGCAATTAGCAAGACTGGAGGTCGATGATCAGAGAAAGATGAGCTAGCAATTGGCGATCTGGCGATTGGCAAGCTAGCGATCAGAAAACGGTGATCAAGCGATCATTTGGTTGATGATTTCTCATTGGTGGAAAATGAGCTAGAAATCAGCGATCAGCGGACTAGTGAACAGCGGTCGGTGAGCTAGTGATCAGCGTTCTGGCAATTAGAGATTTGCGAGCTAATGATAAGCCATTTGCAACGTTCAGATCATGTTTGCTGACAGTGGTACTGTCAGATAACCTCCTGAAGAGAAAAGGACCAAAGGTTCCCTGTGAGGAGTCCCGACTGATAGTAGATGCGGTTGATTCGCCTTGGAAGATGGAATCTTCGGGATCTTGAACCCTTCTGTGAAGACTCTTCCCTTTTTTCCCAACAGCCATTCTTTAATGTGTTTGCGAGGAGGGGAATGGGGCAATGGTGACCTGTCAAAAAGTTTTCCCTTCCTGAGAGATTTCGAGGCCTACTGTGCAAGTAAGTATACCGCGGGAAGCTCTGGCCGGTGGACTGTTGACCTTGGAAGATTTCTGAAGGGAGAAATCCATGAGGCCTTCTCAGCCATGGGGGGTCCCGAGATCTCATACCCCGTCATGGAGGAACGCCTCCTTGACTGGTGCCGTGAAGCCCGAGAGAGGCGTGATGCGGGCAGGAAGGCCCGGTTCAGCAGTGCCACCTGTGGCGAGGGCGAACTGCTGAAAATTTACGCCGTCCGGTTGGCCTCCCTGTACAGGTCTGCCTATTCTCGCCGTAGTTTGGACCGAAGGGAGCTTAGGCGGAAGCTCCTCAGAACTGTTCCAAGCAAAGCTGCGAGTTGGCTGGAACAGTCTCTGGCCACCATTAATGTCTCCGCTGGCCGTCAGGCCACTTGGCAGGATGTTTTGCACCTGTTGAGTGTTCTCGACGAGGCATCCCGTCAGCGAAGCCAGAAGGCACAGGATTTGGCCATCAGTCGTGTGGGACAGTCATGGCACGGCTCGTATGCCGACAGGGTTGCCATGGCTGCTCCCAGCCGTTCACCTGGACCTGACAGAGCGTATTCACGCACTCCTCCTCGACCTGTCCCAAAACCTGCACCTGTGGAAGTGCACCTGTCACCATCGCGTACCCCGGATAGATCTCTTCAGTTCCAGAGGAGGTACTGTACCTGGTGCCGAAAACCAGGGCACTTTGTGGACGAGTGTCGCAGACGCCTCAACCTCTGCCTACGTTGTGGCTCGTCCAACCATCATGTGGCACAGTGTGGACGACAGGCACCGGTTATGAGCAGATCACCTGTCCAGAATACAGCTAATGCCCGCAGCCCTGGGAGGGAGACTACCTCTGTCCAGACTCCTTCAAGGTGGAGAGTAGTACCGGTGAATGCTACTCCGACCCCGTCGTCCTATTCTGGATCAACCAGTAGCCGGGAGACCCGAAGTGGGAGCGAGTCCAGTGCTCCTTCTCGGACTGTGGGGAAGAAGAAGAAGAGCAAGAGGGCAAAGCCCAGGAAGTCAAGAACTGAGGAGTATCATAGGGCTTTAAACACCAGGCCTTCGATGTAGAAGATGGGGCTACATCGAAGGAGGGTGTGAGTGCTGGGGCGCATGCTCCTAGTATTCCTGCGGCAGCCTCGGAAATCTCGATTTCCAAGGTTACCCCTCAACCTGAAGAAGTCATTGCACCTCCAATGGCTCTTTCAGGATTGGCCTGTGATAACCTGTCCTCGACACAGTCCAGAGCTTCTCCAACTGACTCCTCCAGGGAGAAAGCAGAAGCTGAGGCAGTATTGAAAACCTTACGTAGGGTTAACCTGGCGCAGTTGGCTCCTGTACCACTCATGGTTGTCCCAGTGACCATGTCTGAGTTTCCATCGGGAGCATTGGATGCTCTCATTGACTCCAGAGCTGAGGTCAACCTCCTGTCATCGAGAGTAGTACAGGATTACCAGCTGCAGATGGTACCCAACACCATTGGACTGAAGCGTTTAGGGCAAACAGGACCTAAGACCCTAGGTACTGTACTGTTGACCTCTATACTGCATGGAATGACATTCGCCCCAGGTGTGTTCCATGTAGTGCCTTCAGGGACTATGGCTGAGCACGTAGTGCTTGGTTACCAGTTCTTGAGAGCAAATTGGGTGATAGTTGACGGAGCCCGAAATCGGCGGAGCGTTGGCAGTACTCCCCAAGAGCCTCTTTGGGAGTATTATGTCCCGATACATGGAGCCTGTTGTCAGCAAGTGCTTTACGCACTTGAGGTCCACGCAGCCGATTCAATGAGGATTGCCAGTATTGAGCCAGTACTTGTTCCAGTTAGTGTTAACTTTCCTAAGGGACTTGACACGTCTTTTAGGTGCCCTGCTTGTCCGACCAACTGTTGGCCGGGAATGTATTATGATGGCGACATCATAACCCCTGGTCTGTCAAGGAAAGTTACAGCAATTCCTGGCATCCTTGAACTGAAAGACAAAAAAGCCTCAGTTTTAGTCAAGGGTTCATCTGAAGAAACTGCCAAGATCAAGAAGGGCGATCTCTTGGGGAAGATGTTCACCATGGCAATGGTGGATGCTCCTCTATCCTGCCTGATAGCACAGGAGTGTGACATGACTCCTGAACCGAGCGTATTGGAAGAGATAGACAATCTGTCTATCTCCGACGAACTGGACTCTTCTCAGAAGGACCAGTTTTGTCAAATGCTTCGACGTCATCTTCCAGTCATCAGTACTGGTGATGATGATGTGGGAGAGTGTTCAAGCACACCAATACGCATCCACCTGTATGACGAGACGCCCATTTATCAGAGAGTTCGACGGTTTGCCAAACCCGTCGCTGACGCCATCGAGGAACAGTGCAAGGAGTTGCATGAACTGGGTATTATTGAACCCAGCATCTCTCCTTGGTCTTCACCCATTGTTCCAGTCCGAAAAAAGGACAATAGTACAGTGATACCTCGGTACTCGACCATAATCCGTTCGAGATCCGTGTTCGACCTCCGATTTGTTCGAGTACCGAATTTTTTTTCCCCATAAGAAATAATGGTATATATTCTATTCCGTTCCCAAGCACTCGAACAGGCCCAAAATATTAATAAAACGTGTACCTAAACAACAATAATTATCTAAATGTGTATGAAATTGGTCAGAAAATCCTATAAAACAATTTTAAACCATTTACTGTACTAAAATAAAACAATTTTAAACCATTTTCTGTACTGTAGTGAACATACCTTTGAGCAGCGGTTCGATGGCATACAGGGATGGATGTGGAGAGGATGGAAGGGGGAGGTTACTGCTTGGAAGGAGAGTCCCCTTCCATGATGTGGCGGGGTAGTTCTCCTTCAGGAGTTGTTTCTCTCTCCAATGAAAGGGTGGGCAGATCTATTTCAGGGGTTTCTTCTCTTCTTTGTCTCTTCTTTGGAGGAGAAACAGGCTTTGATGTAGCAGCTTTCTTTTCTTTTGTGAAAAACTGGTCTATTGTTAATTGTTTCTTCCTCCTCTGCAGTATTCTTCGAAAATGATACATGACACTATCATTAAACATATGCACTGCCCGGTTTGCTACTGCAATTTCTGGGTGGTATTTTTCAGCAAAAGCCTGCACATCTGCCCACTTGGAACAAATTTCATTGATGAGAGAACTTGGAACATCCTCCCTTACCTCATCCTCTTCTGAAGATTCCTGCTCCACAATCAGATCCTGCTGCTGTTGTTGTTGCAGGTGCAACAATTCCTCCACAGTCAACTCGGTAGAATGGCTTTCTACAAGCTCATCAATATCATCCTTGTCGACCTCAAGCCCCAAACTCCTGCCCATGACAACAATTTCCTCAACGACATCAGTGTCATCAGAAATTACAGGGGTAGCAGTGCTTGGACCCGCCTCTGGTTGGAAACCTTCAAACTCCCTCTCTGTGACACATGATGGCCACAGCTTACGCCAGGCAGAGTTCAATGTCCTATAGGTCACACCTCGCCAAGCTTGGTCAATCATGTTAACAGAGTTGAGGATGCTGAAGTGTTCCTTCCAGAATTCCTTTAGGGTCAACTTCGTGTCACTGGTCACTTCAAAACACTTTCTGAAAAGGGCCTTGGTATAGAGTTTTTTGAAGTTTGAAATGACCTGTTGGTCCATGGGCTGGAGTATGGGAGTAGTATTGGGGGGCAAGAATTTGATTTTGATAAAGCTGTATTCTTCTTTCAAGTCATCCTCGAGACCTGGAGGATGTGCAGGAGCATTGTCCATAACCAGAAGACATTTCATTGGCAAGCTCTTTTCAATGAGGTAAGCCTTAACCTGGGGGGCAAACACTTCGTTTATCCACTCAGTAAAGAATTGTCTTGTGACCCAAGATTTAGTGTTCGAGCGCCACATAACTGGTAGTGCACTTTTACAAATATTATTTCGTTTGAACACCCGGGGGTTGTCCGAGTGGTACACTAACAAGGGTTTGATCTTGCAATCGCCACTTGCATTTGCACACAGCAACAATGTTAGCCTATCTTTCATTGGCTTGTGACCTGGCATCTTCGTCTCGTCCTTGGTAATGTACGTATTGGCTGGCATTTTCTTCCAAAATAACCCAGTCTCATCACAATTAAAGACTTGTTGTGCGATCAAATTTTGTTCATTTATGTACCGATCGAATTCCCCCACGTATTTATCGGCTGCAATTTGATCCGAACTAGCTGCCTCCCCATGCCTAGTAACACGATGAATACCTGTTCTATTACGAAACTTTTCAAACCAACCCCTGCTCGCTTTAAATGTAAATGAATCACTTTCACTGGTACTCGGACTTTTCTTCACTAATTCTTCATAGATATGCAACGCTTTTTCACAAATGAACGCTTCACTAACACTTTCCCCGGCCAACTGTTTTTCTTTAATAAATATTAAAAGCAACTTTTCCATCTCCTCAATCACTTGTGGCCTTTGCTTAGTTACCGCCGTAACTCCCGTTGCAACATTCGCCTTCTTAATCATTTCTTTATGCTTTAAAAACGTAGAAATGGTCGACTTCGCCATTCCGTATTCTACCGCTAAATCGGACACTCGTACACCATTCTCATATTTCGCTATAATTTCCTTCTTCAACTCGATCGTTGTTCGCACTGTTTTCCTCTTCTCCTTCCCCTTAACACTCATTACTTTCTTGGGACTCATTATGAAAGCTAAAAAAGCAATTAAAAGCACTGAAAATCACTAAATCACAACGAATGCTGATCGCGCGTTGTCTGAGTGACGCTCTCGAGAGAACTGATGCTTCCCGAACAAGCGAGAGTGGCCGAGATGGCGCGATCATCACAAAGCCCATGCGGTCGTCACGTGTTCGGCTGGTCGAGTACCGAATTTTTGGTCGAGCACCGCAGCAAAAATTTCTCGAAAATTTTGGTCGAACTCCGAATTGTTCGAGTATAGAGTCGTTCGACTACCGAGGTATCACTGTATACGGTTGTGTGTGGACTACCGTAGACTGAATAAGGTGACTGTCTCTGATAAGTTCCCGATGCCTAACATGGCCGACTCTGTATTTGGACTTCAAGGAGTCAAATACTTTACAACCCTTGACCTGGTTCGTGGATACTACCAGTTACCGTTGGCAGAGGACAGTAAGGAATACAAAGCTTTCTCTACCGCCTTTGGACACTGGCAGTTCAGACACTTATCGTTTGGACTGAAAAATGCACCTGCAGTGTTCCAGAGAGAAATGCAGAGTATTCTCCAAGAGTTCACGAAAGCCAAGGTGGTTGTCTACATTGACGACATATTGATACTAGGGTCTTCTTTCGAGGAACACCTGAAACTGGTAGAACGAGTTTTGGCTACTCTCCAGAAGCACGGACTCAAGATAAAACTCGGGAAGTGTTCTTGGGTTCAAGCCGAGGTCCAGTATCTTGGTCATCTGGTTGGACGTTCTGGTATGTGTAAGCTACCAGAATACATCCAGAAAGTGGAAGACTTCCCTAAACCGACCACTGTGCGTGAGCTACGGGGATTCCTGGGACTGGTCAATTTCCAATGGAAGTTTATCATCATGTGCTCACAGATAGCCAAACCATTATCTGCGAAGACTGGAGGACGAAAATCTCAAGGAACTAGGAAACTGAAGTGGACTGCAGAAATGGACAGTGCCTTTATGCGCTTGAAGGAACTGATCAAAGAGGACATTATGTTGTCATACCCTGACTACTCCGCTGATGCTAAACCCTTGGAGTTGTTTGTTGACGCTTCGGGTGAAGGTGCTGGTGCTTGTCTGTGCCAGGAGTCCTTGGAGCATCCAGGGGAGCGTCGGGTTATAGCGTACGACTCTATGACTTTCCTTGACTGCGAGACTCGTTACTCTACCGTTGAGCGTGAGTTGGCTGCTCTGCGATGGGGAGTGAAAACCTTCAGGGCCTTCCTCTATGGTCAGTTCTTCGTGATCCATTCTGATCACCTTCCCCTGATGTACCTTCATGACATGAAGATGGTAGACAGTCGTCTAGCACGGACACTGGAGGACCTGTCCGAATTTAACTTTATTGTTAATTACTGTCCAGGAGATCAGAATGCCACCGCCGACTGGTTATCCCGCTGGCCTGCATTAACTGACTGTCTGTTAGCTACTGAACCCAGCACTCCCAAGTTGCCTACTGGACTGGCCTTGTATAAGGAGGTTTGTGGTGGTCCAGATTCTCTTATCGAATCCTTGGAGCTAGTCGTGAACTGCTGGACAGAAGGGTCAGGTGTCGCACCCGACTCTCCGCTGAAGGGAGCCAAGCTCCGGGATGCCTTAGTTCAGCAGTTTCTGAAAGACGCCAGTCGACTAGGCTTCAAACTGGACAAGACCAGCAGGAACAGGATCAAGGCAATGAGATTTCCAGGTACAGTCCCAGCTCTGGAGTTGCTATTGGCAGCATCAAAGGTATTGAACTTGGAAATCTGGGTCCATTGGGGTCCCACTTGTCCCGTAGTCTATCGTGATCTATCCGTGACTGAGCCTCAGTGTGTGCATCTTCAGTGTCTGTCTGGAGTGCATTTTAACCCTCTGATCGAGCTCCGCAATTACGTCCCTCCAACTGACGTGATTCTGGGCCATAAGGCGGAGGTAAAATCTCGTGTTCCTGACGCTGAGGGCTTGATCACGGATGATCAGGAAGCGCTGGAGGATGGTCCTGTAATCCAGTACGTGACAGAAAAGGCACCTCGTCAGTCCAGTTGTACCCATGTGTCTCAACACTCGGCAGTAGGTATAGTAATGATGCAGGAGACCTTATTTTGTGCTCTTGTTGATATAGGAGCACAGGTTTGTCTAGTAAGTGAGTCTGTACTGAGCCAACTTGGCAAAGAGTACCAGGTACTGTCAGGAGAACAGCTACAGGGGTTGACTGGTTTCTGCACCAGCATTCTAGGCTACGTCCAGTTAGAGGTGAAGTGTCCTTCTGGGTGGAGGCTACCACTGTTTAACTATGCGGTGGTAGCTGCCAAAGACATTAACTTTTGTTTTGTTCTTGGAAGGAATATACTGGACGCAGCCTACCTGACACTGGATTCACCCCGAGAACAGTTGGTGTATGACCACACTACTGTTCTTCAGTTGTCTCCCAAGGTACTCTCAGTCTCCTCCCTGCATACCGAGACCACTGTTATGAAGGTAACTGATCCTGAATCTGATCAGGGAGTGTTCTCCGGAAATGCTCTTCTGTCCTTTAGTCAGGTGTCCAAGATCCAAGGAGATCATCGACAGATTCAATCTGTCATTAAGATGATCTACTCTGGGGTTCCTGCATCTTGAGTTCCACGCTCCTGTCTACCCTATAGGAGATGTTGGTCAAACCTGGAAGTTCACCAGGGTTTGCTAGTGAAGCGGAATCCAGACGGCTCAGTAGTCCCAGTAGTCACCTTCAATGTCCTGATTGACCTAGTTGCCGAGAGACACCTCCAGAATGCTCACTGGGGGATCGGAAAAATGAGTGCAATGCTCCGTCGACTCGTCTGGCACAGATCTTTGATTAATGTAATCAGAGATATGTGCCGGACGTGTTGGGAATGTCAGACTTGTAAGGTCTCAAGGGAGGTGGTTGCCCCGCCAACCTTGAAAATAGTGACCTCTTCTCCCTTTGAATTGGTTGCTATGGATCTTGTGAGTCTCCCAACAACCAGTACTGGTTTTATTGGGTGTCTGATGGTAGTCGACCATTATTCCAAGTGGGTGACGGCAGTACCCATAAGGAATAAGAAGAGCAGTACGATATGCCAGGCGCTTGAAGACCAAGTTTTTCCTGTACCTCGGTACTCGACCATAATCCGTTCGAGATCCGTGTTCGACCTCCGATTTGTTCGAGTACCGAATTTTTTTTCCCCATAAGAAATAATGGTATATATTCTATTCCGTTCCCAAGCACTCGAACAGGCCCAAAATATTAATAAAACGTGTACCTAAACAACAATAATTATCTAAATGTGTATGAAATTGGTCAGAAAATCCTATAAAACAATTTTAAACCATTTACTGTACTAAAATAAAACAATTTTAAACCATTTTCTGTACTGTAGTGAACATACCTTTGAGCAGCGGTTCGATGGCATACAGGGATGGATGTGGAGAGGATGGAAGGGGGAGGTTACTGCTTGGAAGGAGAGTCCCCTTCCATGATGTGGCGGGGTAGTTCTCCTTCAGGAGTTGTTTCTCTCTCCAATGAAAGGGTGGGCAGATCTATTTCAGGGGTTTCTTCTCTTCTTTGTCTCTTCTTTGGAGGAGAAACAGGCTTTGATGTAGCAGCTTTCTTTTCTTTTGTGAAAAACTGGTCTATTGTTAATTGTTTCTTCCTCCTCTGCAGTATTCTTCGAAAATGATACATGACACTATCATTAAACATATGCACTGCCCGGTTTGCTACTGCAATTTCTGGGTGGTATTTTTCAGCAAAAGCCTGCACATCTGCCCACTTGGAACAAATTTCATTGATGAGAGAACTTGGAACATCCTCCCTTACCTCATCCTCTTCTGAAGATTCCTGCTCCACAATCAGATCCTGCTGCTGTTGTTGTTGCAGGTGCAACAATTCCTCCACAGTCAACTCGGTAGAATGGCTTTCTACAAGCTCATCAATATCATCCTTGTCGACCTCAAGCCCCAAACTCCTGCCCATGACAACAATTTCCTCAACGACATCAGTGTCATCAGAAATTACAGGGGTAGCAGTGCTTGGACCCGCCTCTGGTTGGAAACCTTCAAACTCCCTCTCTGTGACACATGATGGCCACAGCTTACGCCAGGCAGAGTTCAATGTCCTATAGGTCACACCTCGCCAAGCTTGGTCAATCATGTTAACAGAGTTGAGGATGCTGAAGTGTTCCTTCCAGAATTCCTTTAGGGTCAACTTCGTGTCACTGGTCACTTCAAAACACTTTCTGAAAAG
Source organism: Palaemon carinicauda (assembly GCF_036898095.1). Taxonomy (NCBI): domain Eukaryota; kingdom Metazoa; phylum Arthropoda; class Malacostraca; order Decapoda; family Palaemonidae; genus Palaemon; species Palaemon carinicauda. The sequence continues at coordinate 150,782,555 of NC_090726.1, read as the reverse complement.
GGCCTTGGTATAGAGTTTTTTGAAGTTTGAAATGACCTGTTGGTCCATGGGCTGGAGTATGGGAGTAGTATTGGGGGGCAAGAATTTGATTTTGATAAAGCTGTATTCTTCTTTCAAGTCATCCTCGAGACCTGGAGGATGTGCAGGAGCATTGTCCATAACCAGAAGACATTTCATTGGCAAGCTCTTTTCAATGAGGTAAGCCTTAACCTGGGGGGCAAACACTTCGTTTATCCACTCAGTAAAGAATTGTCTTGTGACCCAAGATTTAGTGTTCGAGCGCCACATAACTGGTAGTGCACTTTTACAAATATTATTTCGTTTGAACACCCGGGGGTTGTCCGAGTGGTACACTAACAAGGGTTTGATCTTGCAATCGCCACTTGCATTTGCACACAGCAACAATGTTAGCCTATCTTTCATTGGCTTGTGACCTGGCATCTTCGTCTCGTCCTTGGTAATGTACGTATTGGCTGGCATTTTCTTCCAAAATAACCCAGTCTCATCACAATTAAAGACTTGTTGTGCGATCAAATTTTGTTCATTTATGTACCGATCGAATTCCCCCACGTATTTATCGGCTGCAATTTGATCCGAACTAGCTGCCTCCCCATGCCTAGTAACACGATGAATACCTGTTCTATTACGAAACTTTTCAAACCAACCCCTGCTCGCTTTAAATGTAAATGAATCACTTTCACTGGTACTCGGACTTTTCTTCACTAATTCTTCATAGATATGCAACGCTTTTTCACAAATGAACGCTTCACTAACACTTTCCCCGGCCAACTGTTTTTCTTTAATAAATATTAAAAGCAACTTTTCCATCTCCTCAATCACTTGTGGCCTTTGCTTAGTTACCGCCGTAACTCCCGTTGCAACATTCGCCTTCTTAATCATTTCTTTATGCTTTAAAAACGTAGAAATGGTCGACTTCGCCATTCCGTATTCTACCGCTAAATCGGACACTCGTACACCATTCTCATATTTCGCTATAATTTCCTTCTTCAACTCGATCGTTGTTCGCACTGTTTTCCTCTTCTCCTTCCCCTTAACACTCATTACTTTCTTGGGACTCATTATGAAAGCTAAAAAAGCAATTAAAAGCACTGAAAATCACTAAATCACAACGAATGCTGATCGCGCGTTGTCTGAGTGACGCTCTCGAGAGAACTGATGCTTCCCGAACAAGCGAGAGTGGCCGAGATGGCGCGATCATCACAAAGCCCATGCGGTCGTCACGTGTTCGGCTGGTCGAGTACCGAATTTTTGGTCGAGCACCGCAGCAAAAATTTCTCGAAAATTTTGGTCGAACTCCGAATTGTTCGAGTATAGAGTCGTTCGACTACCGAGGTATCACTGTATTCCTCGTGTTCCAGTCCGGATATTGACTGATAACGGCCCTGAGTTTATTTCCCAGGAATTTACTGAGTTGTTGGAGCGGTATAATGTTGTACATGTGAAAACAACTCCGTATAAACCCTCTAGTAACGGTGCAGTGGAGCGAGTGAATCGTACCATTAGTGAGTTACTGAGGGTGATTTCTGGGGAATCTCGGAAATGGGACCAGTTCTTATCCCGAGCAGTTCTCAGCTACAACCATTCCCACCACACTGAGATTGGCTGTACTCCAGCTGAGAACATACTGAAGGGTGCTCACGATGTTGATAGTATCCCGTTGCTATCAGCAGAAACGAGAGACCCATGGGCTGAAGGACATCCTCGGGACAAACCGTTTAAAGAGGGTTCTCTGGTGCTTAAGAAGGTGCACCTGTTGGGACACCTTCTGACGAACAAGCTCATCCCTAGGTTTGAGGGGGTAGTCCGTGTTACTAAGGTACACGAGAATAAGGTCACCTATGAGCTGCAGAGACTGCCTGATGGTGAACTGGTAAAAGCTCACCATATCCAGTTAAAGGCCTGGTTTGAACCTCCAGTTTATCTTAGGAGGCACTTTCTCTGGTATCCGAAGGGTCCTGATCCTGTAACAGAGACTTTGAATAGTCCAGAACTCATAGATGACAGTCCTGTTTCTTCTGAAGTCTCTGAGAGTTCTAGTTCTAGTAGTGACGGCGACTCCTATGGGTTGGCTGCAGTAGTGGCGTCCTACCTTCTGTCTCGAGATTGTATCAAGTCCCGACGACAGAGGAAAAGTCACCATCCTACTAGAGCTATTACTCAGCCTAAGCCCATTCTTAAGCCAGCTAGGACTTACGAGAGAAAAAAAGCACTGGATGCTTGGTTATATCATCCGGAAAATTGTGATGAGACTCCTGTGTTAAAGCCTGAATCATTTCAAGATCATGTGGTCCTCCAACTGTGGGAGAACAGCCCCACTGAAATGTGCAAAACTCCTATTTTGTCTCCAGAGTTGGTGGTTCACTGTCCTGTTCCTGAATTGCCTACGCCCCAGTTCTTAGCTTCTTTCCAAGAAGAAAGTATCGTTCATCCACCGGGGAGTTGGAAATTCTGGGAAGTTTCCAGTATTCCATTATTGGAACTACCTTCTGGTGTTTCCAAGAGTTCCAGTCCAGATTGGTCAAGACCTGCTACTTTAGAAAGCCCTGTTTCTGAATCGGCAGTGTCTATTTATCCTGATAATGACTTTCTCGGCTTTTTGCCACCCGATTGTGACGACCGACTGTCGCCTGAAGATCCCACCTTTAGTGGATTTAGTCCCCCATGGACTAGGTCAAAAGGTCCTGTTCTTGACCTACCTTTAGTTCAGTCTCGAGTCCTGGAGTGGAAACCTCGTCTCACTGACCAGATGAATATTATGGAGAGGGAACCATCCTCCATTCCTGAGTCTCCTCAGAATACAAACCCTTTCCTACATTCTGATGGTGGATTAAAATACCGGTCAGAGCTCGAGGCTGAAGTGGCACAGTCAGGTATATCTAACCTGAACGTTACAACACTGTTTGGGTCGCCCGAAACACGTTGCCCCGAGTCATCGCCTGATTTTTCGGGATTTTTATTGTCCTCTTCTGAGTCTACGGATTCTGTTTCTGGTTTACCTAAAAGTGTGTCAATCACCCGCAGATACCAACTCTTATGCGAGGTTATCGATCGATTAAAGACACCCAGCCTGTATCTGGAGAGTCGCCGGCTTAGCCTGTCTCCTGTGCTGCGAGATAATAATATGGCTCGCCAGCAGATTGCTGAATCCCGGTGCATGTCCCGAGACAGAATTTTGAGACTCAGAAGAAGAACTATAAATCTCCCACTGAATTAATCTTGGTATGACAAATTCGAAGATAATTTGTATTTTTCCTAACCATACAAACCTTAGCTATTTACAAAGGGTATTACTTTTAGCGTAGCTGAAATGGCGAGCCATTAGAATTTAACGAGGGTGTATTACCCCCGCGCTAGTTAGCGGGGGGGTAGGGGAGTGGTAGCTAGCTACCCCTCCTCCCCCTCACACACAGGTGAATACTCACTTTCACTTAGAGGTAGGACTTGTCTTGGGGGACAGGGCTGGCGGGCAAATATGTGTAAATAGCTAAGGTTTGTATGGTTAGGAAAAATACAAATTATCTTCGAATTTGTCATTTGTTCCGTAACCGAAATACAAACCACGCTATTTACAAAGGGTGACTTATCCCTTAGGAAGGGTGGAAAGTCCCCAGCCATACTGGCTTTGGCTTTACCCGGGGACTCAGAATCCGAGTGAGTCGCACTCGAGAAAAGGAGTCCCTGCACCTCACAAGTTCCTTGCACCGCAAGGAACCATGTGGCCTACGTAAGCTTGTGTGTGAAGGAAGAAGTGTGACCCGTCTTAGGCAGTTGACCTGGAGTTCCAGAAGGAACTCTGGGTTAGGACGTTCCCAATACCACCTCGTCAGGGTATGGGGGACGCGACAGTATTGACTCAATACTCGGAACACAAGGAAGCATGGTTTACCTGCAGAGGTTCGAGGTCAGCTATGCAGAGACCAGGATGCTGCTTCCCCGTAGAGGGGATGATGAAGAAAGAAGTAAGGGCCAGACATACTTCTTTCGTTCATGCAGACTAAAACCTGATAACAATGCCCTCAACCTTCTGCTACCTGTCCAAAAAGGAGCCTGAGGTTAGACCAGCTGTTGTGTAGCCACCACAGAGCGATAGAAAACGTATCGAGACTCCTGTGGGTCACGCCCTGCAGGAAGCGGGCTGCGAAGGTCATCAGACGCTTCCAGACTCCAGCTTGTAGCACCTGCGTCACAGAGTAGTATTACTCGAAGGCGAGGGACGTTGCGATGTATCCAACATCGTGCTGTAGGGCGACGTGACGGGGGAGGGTCTGAAGACAGGTCGAGATGAATGTCCTTGAGTCCGGGCTGAAGAGGTATACTGGTGACTCTCCCCCCATGTCCTCCTTGTGTTCCCAAATCGGCTGCAACTGAGGCCAAACTGCAGCTGTTCCCAGCGCTAACCTCTCGATTCCTGTACTGGCAAGAAAGAGAAGGTCTTGGGACATCAGACACAGAATGGAGACTCAAAATCTTGAATGAATCGGACCGAAGGGTCGGGACCCTCAGATTCTGAGTCTAGCCAACAACTCAGGAGCGAGCCTGAATGTTGCCTTCCCCTCTTCCTTAGAAAGGGGGGGAGTAGTAAGAGACCAAGAAGATTGCTTACACACTGGCCGTGGCCAGAGTGAGCAGAAGACCCAAGGCGGAATACAATCCGAGGCCTGTCGTAAAAGGGTCTTGAGAAGATCTCTTAAAGGACTAAAAGTCCGAGCCATGCTCCAAGTTGGAGGTCTTCCTCCGACTAGGGCAGGGACGATCGTAGCTTCGCATGAGCGAGAATAGATCCAGCGGGCAGGAAAAAGTTATTCCTTTAAGCCTGAAGGTCAGGGAAAGGCTGAGCGACAGGCTTCATTGCCAAGAGCGGAAAGGAGTTTCCTCCCGCCGAAAGGCAATAAGACCGTTATTGCTGGAGAAGAGGCCTCACGGGAAGAGGTATATCTCCCACGGCACCAACCACCTTAGACTCTTCACTTTGCCTGGGAGACCCCTGTGGATGACTATCGCAGATGACGCGACCTCCGTACCGCGACTGTAGCGGGTTGTCTCTTCTAGAGGAGGAAGCGTAGTGTCTCCAGGCATGAAGCCGAAGCGACGCCCCGGTTCGGGAGAGATGTCGCAGTGTGGTTGCTTGAGTAGCCTGCGCCGTGGGAGAAGCTCTCCCGGGAGTTCCGTCAGGGGAAGCAGAGGGTCCAGAAACCGTTCTGCGCATAGTCCCAGTGGAGCTCTCCCATTGAAAGGTTGACAGACAACCTGGTTTTGTTGAGACCCATTGTCCGCAGACAAAAAGGAGGGAAGACGCAGGCGTCGAAGTTGTCCCACCATCACCGGAATGCATCTTGCCAGAGTCTCGGGGGAGAACTAGCGGAAGCTTGAGGTTCCAAGCTGTCGCGATCAGGTCCCCCAGATCAGCACTTGCTGGTTACCCAAGGTCAAAGACCCCTAGGTACACTCTCTCTATGAGGCTCTGCTTGGATAGTCTGAGAGAAACATTCCCCTGCCTGGAATGAGAGAGCCGATGGTGGAATTGAGAGAATCTCAATCATCCCGGTATCTCTACTGCAAGATGTGAAGGTGTGAAAATGCGTCCCCTGCTGGTTAGCATGAAGTCGACACGCAACGGGGCGACTTGGCAGGAGCGGTAGGACTGAAGAGGGGCCAGACTAAGGCCCTTAAGCCTGCCTGAATGATGGAGAGGTATCCTTCAGGTCTTGACCATAGGCCTGGACCGGAACATGCCCCCCCCCCTTTCCTTTGACGAGTCCGAGAACCGCATCAAGAATGTGGGGAAAGGACGAGAATATCCACTACCATCAAGAGGCTCCATAGGTCAACACCCATTGCAGGTTTAATAGTTCCGCTGGTCCCATAGGGCCAGGGAGTCCGGTTAAACATTGCCTGAAGCCACCGGAACTTGGATCGCCCCACATGGAACTTATCCTGAGGCGACCGTTCGGACTATAAACGGGTCAATGAGGAAAGAAGAACTAGGAAACGTTCCAAGGTAGGGCTGAAAACTCTGCTTGACTGAGAACAGGTACTGCGACTCTCCTCAGTCTTGCCACAGTCAACCGAAAGGAAGGCTCGGAGGATGTGGTAACAGAATCTGGCGTCCCCAGGTGGTCACCCATCCAAGTGCCGACGTTGCTTAACCTCGCTGGACGGACGAGAAGCGGGGTTTCCAACGTGGTAAGGCGGTTGACTCAATATCATGGCCAGATACTCCAGATGTTGAGGCAGAGGAAGAGAAGGCTCCAAGCAAAATACCATGAGCCCACACTCATGGTCAGCATTCGGAAGCTTTTCCCGGCGCTGAAGAAGGTCGAAACCCGAGCCTACCGGAGTTGACCAGCCCTCCAAACAGCAGAGGAGGCGGAAGTCTGCACCTGAGCGGCCAAGAGGAAGGCAGGGAGAGTTCTCTGGGGAAACAAACCTGCTATGCCACGGCGGGATAGCCACACTGCATCATAAGCAGGAATACTTGCAGTTTAGGCTGAATTCGACGAGCACCCTGGAAGATGGATGGAATGGAAACTGAAAGTACCCGTCCTTCCGATCCAGGGTTAAAGGAGTCCTGTCGCCTCGTTACCAGTCTGATCGATTCTGCTGGTCTACGCTGGCCGAAGTTTGTTCGACAAACTTGATCAGGGCTGAGAGGTCGACTATGGACATCCCCTCTCAGATCCTTCCTTACAAGAAAGGATCGACTGAGGGGGCCGGGGGTGAAGCCGTCGATGATCCTAAGGAAGACCTTCGCCTAAGGTATGGATCATTCTGCCCAACCGGGCAACTCTGCTGATGCTATGGCATAGAGGTTCAGAGACACTGAATTCGCTGACAGAGACGGCAGGCGCGATATCCTTGGCTACTCACAGAGATTGTGCGGGAATGGGCATCGGGAAGCTGTCATTCGGATGAGTAACCTTAAGCATCCTCCCAGCGAAAAAAACCTGCAATCCTAGAGTTCGTGAACTCCTTTTAGGACTATGCCCCCCCGGGGGAGTCTCCCGTGCCATCTGTTCCTGACAGGAGGAAACTGCAATTGGACACCTTGTCCCAGTTGTCGTAGCCGATAACTTAGGCCGACGTGGTTGAAAGAAAAGGGAGCTGGAGCCCTGCAGAGTCTGGAAGAAAACGCCTTGGAGGAGTGAAACCGGAAGTCGATTTACTCCGCACAGCAGATGTTTAAGTCTCTGTCCTTGGGCAAAGACAAAACTCTTCTCAAGGATGGAAGGGTGTCTGAGGTCGTTGACCTCCACAGATGAGACACCCGAAGGAAGCCTTCAGTCAGTGCGTCCAGATGGTAAAACATCGAGCTTGTCCGCAAGTAGATACTTAACGACGAAAGGCCAAGGTGCCTGAGCTCGAGAGGAGGAAAGTACCCTTGATCTTCCTGTAGCTTCCTTGAACCAAACCTCGGGCCGTAACCGAGGAGGGAAAGAACCTGGTAAGCTCCCAGAGGAAGAGGTAAGCAGTCACCCCTTGTCCGATGGAGAAATCTTCAACGGAAAGCCCCCCCGCCAAAAATCCTTCCAGGGCGGGAGAAGGAGAGAGTACTCGTGCAGGAGAGGGGACCCTCGAGACCGACCTCTTGGGAACCAACTTCGCCCTGGGGGAAGTCACCACGAAGTCCACTCCTCTCTTTCTCTTCAGCGTAGGAGAGACAGCCGCTGGTTTGTTACCCTGGCCGGTGAGTGCTGGTTTCATAACCCTCATTAACGCCCGTGCCAGCGGATCAAACCATGTCTGCTGCTCCAAGGACACAGAGTCCGAAATCCTCGCTAAGGTGAAAGGGATCGGGCGATCCTTTGGAGAGGACACGACGGTTCCTGCCTGAAAAGAAGGTGGGAAGAATGCTGTACTGACCTGTCTTCGTCCTGCACTACCAACCTGTGCTTGGATGGAGGTGATCCCGAGTGCCGCCTAGGAGCACGCGTCCCTGCTGCTACCACCGGCTGTGGAATTCGCCGCGAACTATGGTCGCGCGAGGGCGAACGGTCGCGCAAAGGCGAATGGTCGCGCGGGCGCACAGGCGAGTGGTCGCGCGGGCGCGCAGGCGAGCGATCGCGCGGGCGCGCAGGCGAGCGATCGCGCGGGCGCGCAGGCGAGCGATCGCGCGGGGCGCGCCGGCGAGCGATCGCGCGGGCGCGCAGGCGAGCGATCGCGCAGGCGAGCGATCGCGCAGGCGAGCGATCGCGCGGGCGCGCAGGGGAATGGGCGTGACGGCGAGGGATCGTGCTGCCGCGTAGGTGAAGAAGATCGCTGGCGGTAAGCGATGGCGAGCAGCATGTGTAGGTGAATGATCGCGTGATAGGGTGCGATGGTGATCAGCATCCGCAAGAGGGCGAGCGTTCAGGGTTGTGCGATGAGGAGCAGCATGCGTAAGCGGGCTATCGTGCAGGGTTGTGCGATGGCGAGCAGCATGCGCAGGTGAATGATCGCGTGAAAGGGTGCGATGGTGATCAGCATCTGCAGGAGGGCGATCGTTCAGGGTTGTGCGATGAGGAGCAGCATGCGTAAGCGGGCAATCGTTCAGGGTTGTGCGATGGCGAGCAGCATGCGCAGGTGAAATGATCGCGTGAAAGGGTGCGATGGTGATCAGCATCTGCAGGAGGGCGATCGTTCAGGGTGGTGCGATGAGGAGCAGCATGCGTAAGCGGGCAATCGTTCAGGGTTGTGCGATGGCGAGCAGCATCTGCAGTTGAGGGTCGCGCGATGGCGGTCAGCATCTGCAGTTGAGGGTCGCGCGATGGCGGTCAGCATCTGCAGTTGAGGGTCGCGCGATGGCGGTCAGCATCTGCAGTTGAGGGTCGCGCGATGGCGGTCAGCATCTGCAGTTGAGGGTCGCGCGATGGCGGTCAGCATCTGCAGTTGAGGGTCGCGCGATGGCGGTCAGCATCTGCAGTTGAGGGTCGCGCGATGGCGATCAGCATCCGCAGTTGAGCTAGTAGCTGGCGAACCATGTTCCTTCAGAAGTGTTGGAGAACGTTGGCGTGCCAGCTGTAACACACGTGGGCGATCTGGAGATCGCTGGCGAGCTGATGATCGCTGACGAGCTGACGATCGCTGGCGAGCTGATGATCGCTGACGAGCTGATGATCGCTGACGAGCTGATGATCGCTGACGAGCAGAAGGCTACGCGTGGAAGCCTGCGCAAAGAAGAAGAGTCCTTGACCCCGACCTGAACCGAAGTTCTAGATCGCGAGGGCGAACGTGGGCGCACAGGGCACGTAACAGGAACCACAGGGAAGATCATCTTGAAAGCGCTGACGAACAGGAGAGCGCTGACGAACAGAAGGGCGCGCAGGGAAACCCTGACACGCAAGGGAAGAACCCCCGTGGGGGCAACCCTTTGCCCCGAAGGGATCGTTGTCCGCCGGGAGACTGATGTCCGTCGGAAGACCGCTGTCCGTCGGGAAGACCGTTGTCCGTCGGGAAGACCGTTGCCCGTCGGAAGACGAGATTAGACTGCTGTCCATCTGCACCAAGACGGAAGATCGAGAAAGAAGTTGTAGGCTGCAAACGGAGATTCAAAAAGGCGCCTCAAGCACCCTTATAGGGAGATGAGAGGCCCTTACGACGAGGCGGACGGAGGGCCTTACGGCGAGGGAGGCCAACAGCAACAGCAACAGAAGAAACCTCCGAAGAGGAGTCTCTATGAGTGTACTCTCTCGCGAACGAAAGAGAAACACTTCGTGGAAGAGACTGGTCAGCCAGTGACCTAAGAGGGGCAATCCTCCGAAGAGGAGCTCCTGCAGTTGCCCAGCCCCTTGAGCGAAACTGCAGGTGCGACCGCTCAGCACCAAGAGCATAGTCGCACGAAAAAAAGGCAAGAGAAGAACCCCCCAAAAGAGGAAAAGCTCAAGCCTGGACAGGAAAAAACTTCCCTCGGAAGGAAAGTTATCCGCCCAAGGAGGCAAGCCTCCTGACTGTTCTAAAATGAACTGGAGAGCTGTCCGTCGACACGGGAGTACTACCAGTAGAAGGAGACACGCCCCTGACGACAATACAAGGGGGGAGGCAGCAACAGCCGAATCCCCAGGACTCAACCAGACAGCTCACACCGTTGCTATATTACAGAAACGAACTAGATCGGTAACTGTAAAAAAATAAAACAAATAATATTAGTACACATTCATTCCCCCGGGAAGGCTCCGAAGAGGAATCCCGAGGAAAAGGAACAAGAATTATACAACAGGCACGTGCCCTCACAACCACTTACACTCGCGGAAGGAGAGCTGTAACCAAAACAGAATTATAACAATTATAATTATGTAACTATGTAATTATGTAATTTAAAAATGAATGAACACTAAAGAAAAAACGAAAACCCCGAAAGGAATCGTTCTACAAGCTGAAAAATTAACAACTACAATTAGATTCATAAACTAATTGAGACAAAATGTACGGCGTAGCAACCCCACCCACACGGGAAGGAAGCTACAAGGGCGTAGTAAAACATAGTAAAAGGGTGAACGACCTCAAGAGAGAGAGAGAGAGAAAGACCGAAGTCAAACTCGATCGCAACCCATAAAATTAGGCCGTGGTGGCCTAACTGCCGAGGCCTCCACGTAGATATCGTACACTACACACACACATCTGAAAAGGAAACTTACTTATTTCTATACTCAAATATATATACAAACATGAAAACATGTTTACATATATATTGAGTAAAAGAAAAGTAAGCGATTAAGTAAAGACAAAACAGACAATGGCTGCCAAGCGAGGACCAAGACAGAGACGTCTGTCACAGTCCGAGCCAAAAGTGAAAGTGAGTATTCACCTGTGTGTGAGGGGGAGGAGGGGTAGCTAGCTACCACTCCCCTACCCCCCCGCTAACTAGCGCGGGGGTAATACACCCTCGTTAAATTCTAATGGCTCGCCATTTCAGCTACGCTAAAAGTAATACCCTTTGTAAATAGCGTGGTTTGTATTTCGGTTACGGAACAAACAGTTTTTAAAGAAAGTTTTGATAGTAATTACCCTTTTGTGTTCTTATTAGTTATATTTTAATTCCCACATTGGGTATCTGAGAAAGGGACACGTGGTGTGAGGGAATCTTTATTTAGTCACGGTTTCTGTAACTGTTGCATTTATTGTTGCACTGTAAATTGACCTTGACCGTGACAGTTATAATAAATTCAATAAATTGCTTTTATCATGTAACACCTGTAGTCCAAAATCAATGAGTTTTATGTTTTTTAAATTGATTTTGGGACTGCAATGAATGAAATTTTTTTCTTGATAAATCCTGAACATATTCCTGCAATAACAAATTGTTTGTGTAAATATAATGAAATTGTTATATTGTATATTATTGAAGCATTGTTAGGAGGAATAGACAATAATCTAACTTTTTATTTGTAAGTACTGGATCTCCATTGTGTTTAAAAGGTTGTCTATTCCTATTGCTTTTTGTTAAATCATGAGTCTGAAAAAAAAATGTATTGTACCCAATGTAAATTGATATACAATTTGATATGTAACTGAAGGAAGGGAGGATGAATTAAATCTTTAGTTGGTCATCCTACCTTTTTATTGAATTTATTTTTGCAAGGTAAATTTTTTGTTTTTCACTTGAATGTATGAAGTCGGTGTAGGGCGTTGTTGCTAGTCGTAAGACAATGTTGAGTGGACCTAAAAATTCTAGAGGGGGGGAATGTGAAAAAAATTAATAGTAGTTGGGGAAAATACAAACTATTTCCAAATATAACATTTTATTCACTGTAAAGATTTCAATTTTTCTTAAATAGGTTTACATAGTTTGCAAGCAATAAATTTAACTTTTTTTGTATAACAGAAAGTATTGTAATATTTTTTTGGTCCTACCTGTTGTCTAACCACCCTTGTTTTTGCAGCACGCCCTACTCACTGTAGGGTTTTTTTTAGAGAGGCAACTAGAAGTTGAGTTAAGACGTGGCACAAGAAATATGATTTGAAGGGTACTGAATGATTCCTACAACTGAATAGGGTTAATCAGCTTAGTATAAACTTCCTTTACCCTACTGAATGAACAGTGTATAGAAAAGTGAGCAAATCCATCCCTGGAATTGAATGTACAGTATCGCAAAATGGGATTACAGTATCTCGTTTGATAGAAATAAATGATGCATTGCTCAAAATGGGTGAAACGGGAGAAGGTGAAGATATGAACTCAATTTTCAATGCTCAGCTAGAAGATGTTGTCATTAGAGAAGTTTTGACATCAGGCACGGCCCTTCTTCAGTATTCTCAGTTCAGTTGAAAAAGAGCTTCGACAGTTGAAAACCTTGCGAATCCAAGATTTCATCAACAAGGATCAAGATATTGTTACTCCACATCACCAGATCACCAAAGGTGATTCCATACTGGAACTTAGTGATGGACAGTTTTTTTTTAAATATTTGCCCCAGAACCAAGTGAACGTAAAGGGGCCTAAAACCGTCTTTTTGCGGAAGACCACAAACTTTTAAGTGTCATAAACATTAATAGTAAACTGGAACTATTGAAATGGCATACTGGTACTTGCCCAAATAGATACTGTACACGGTTAGGAGTGTTTCTGTTTTACTCTTCTACTGAATAGGAACACTTATGAGTGTCCCCCCAGTGGAAATCTTGATTGTGTAATTTGTTTATTTTGTTACCCGGATGCTGAAGTTTTACGTAAGGGATGCTAATTTTTACTTTGATTATTTATTCTAATTGATATACTGTAATATTATTCCTATTAGTTTTTCCAAATAAACATTTCTTGTTTTTTATGTATACAGTATTTCATTTCAGAAACTCTCACCACAGTTTCCCTTCCCTAGCCACTGTTTTTTAAGATCTCTTAAGTACAGTAATTTATCATAATTCTTCCCTCCCACACTGTGTCCCGTAATTAATTAAACAATATTTCTTTTCACCTAATGTTCTAATACTTGTACTTATGATCAGCAAGCAAAAGGGAGGAGAAGCAAACGGGTAAGTCAGGTTCTAGCTGGGTCCCCTTGCCCAGTATAAATCAAGGGGTGGTGCCCAGTACTCCGGTCTGTTGAACTGTTACTCAGGTTTTTGGGTATTCCACTGTTGTATATTTGTTGTGTAGTGAACGTCGGGTTGTGGTCAGCATTCGGACACTAGGCAGTTCGGGTGCTACCTCTGGCCACAGTCCGCAAACCACTACAGCGTGAGGGCGCTCTGGAGTTAGTTGCTCCACCACCGCTGTCTTAAAGACAGGCACGGGGCGTGAAGCAGGAACAGGGTGCGATTTGGGAGCGTCGGGCGCAATCGTGTCTGCAGTAGATTCGCGCAGTTCCAGAGGCGGCCGTGAGCGCCCGTGCGCTGGCTTGACAACCTCTGGGGCGACGAGCTGAGTCGTCGCGACGCGTGGTCGCGTTGGTGCTGGAATAGGAACAGCTTGCGGGCGCGCATCGCGAGCCTCCCTTGTATCGCGAACCTCCTTAGGTGGGCGCGATGGGTCCAAAGCGACACGTGGACGCGTTGGGGTGCGCGTGAGCGCTGGAGCTGGAATCGCGCGGGGACGCGTATCGCGTCTCTCCCCCGCAAGGCGCGACGAGTCCGTGGGAACCTGTGGGCGCCTGTGCGCCAACTCAGGAACCTCCTGGATCGCGCGCGATGAAACAGGAACAGGGGGCCGGCGAGGTGCCGGAGGGCGCGTGAGCGCTGGAGGCCGCTGGGGCACCGGTGGACGCGTAGGCGCCATATCAGGAACTGGCCGCAAGTGTGCAGGAGAGCGCGGCGGCACTATAACAGGAACAGGGCGCGTTTGCGCAGTTAGGCGCTACTTCAGGAACTGCTGGAGGGTGACGGGGCGCCGATGGGCGTGGGCGCGCAGGAGAACCCTGGCAAGCAACAGGAACAGTGGCGCGAACGCCTAAGGGTGAGCGCCGAGGCGCTTTGTCAGGAACATCAGGTACAACAGCAGCAGGGTGGGCAGGCGGAGCCTTACGCTTAGGGGCGAGCGGCACAGTTTCGCGCTTAAGTCCCTGAAACTCCGAAGGGTCTTGAGACCCCGAAGGGTCAGGAGGTTGCGCAGTGGCAGTCTCCGGCGCGTAAAGCGCGTCAGCAGCTTTAGATATCGATGGTTGGGGCGACAGCTCACAATGTCCCGAAGGACGACCATCCTCCGACGGGGATCGCGAACGATCCCTGGAGAGGTCAAGGTTGGTAGCAGGCAGGTCAGGAGAACGGCGAGTCGTCTCCTCCGCAGAGGACTGTGGTGACGAAGAGGCGCCTCTTAACCCCTTTGAAGGGGGAAGGAAGGCCTCTACGGCGAAGGGAAGGACGAGCCTTCTGCCTTATATGCCCACGAGGGGCCGTGGGATCAGCAGGCTGACCATCAATGGGCCTCCAAAGAGGCGACTCTACCATAGAACTCCCCCGAGAGGGAGTCTCAACGGAAGGAGAGACCGTGGGACTAAGCTCCTCCCTCGAAGTATGTTCGGAGGGGGAGACAGAGCCTTCTGCTACCGCAGCCACAGGAACGGGAGTTTGGCCAGACCCACGGGATGTTTCCGACACAACAACGTCAACCACAGACAGAGGATCTATGTCCGCTGAAGTTGACGATTGTTCGGCAGCCGCACCCCGTTTGATCATGCCAAACAAGGCTTTCTTGGAGGGCGAACCCTGTAGCCCCAAGGAAGCCCATAGCTGTTTTGGTCATTGTTAGAAACAAATACCTCCTCCGAGGGGGGAGGGGCAGCCGCCTCGCTATGGTAGGCAACGACCTCTCCCTCACCACGGGATCGGTTAATGACATCAACATTACGGTCTACGCTACCACTCGCCGGCCTCTCGGAAGAGGCCGCCCGAGCGGGAGCTTCGGAGGAGGAATGGGCGGTGGAAGAAGAAGACTTAGGATTTTCTCTCTTCCGAGAAACCTCAGAAGGAGAAAGATCCCTTTTAGCCTTCTTCTTACGTCCCCGGGCAAACCTCTCCCACTGGGAGGTAGACCACTCCCTACACTCAATGCAAAAATTAGAACTATCACACCGTTGGCCCCTACACTGAGGGCATAAGGAGTGAGGATCCGTTTCCACGGCCGACATAAAGGTCCCACAAGGGCGGCCGGGAAGTCCAGGGCAAGTGTGCATAAGGAGAGTAGAGGCCAACTTCACACACAAACACTGAAAGAAAAAGCAAACAAAAATTATGGCAGTTAAAAGAGAGGAGAGCGCTGACAGGTCTGTCGTCTCTCCGAGCCAAAAGTAAAGTGAATCAATCACCAGTGTGTGTGAGGGGGGAGGGGTAGCTAGCTACCCCTCCCTAACCCCCGCTAACTAGCGGCGGGGTAGGAAACCCTCGTTAAAACTTTATGGCTCGTCATCGGCTGCGCCAAAGTAATTACCCCATGTAAATAGCCAAGGTTTGTATTCAGTTACGGAACAAATCCCTCTTAGCCTTCTTCTTACGGCGCCGGGCAAACCTCTCCCACTGGGAGGTAGACCACTCCCTACACTCAATGCACAAATTAGAACTATCACACCGTTGGCCCCTACACTGAGGGCATAAGGAGTGAGGATCCGTTTCCATGGCCGACATAAAGGTCCCACAAGGGCAGCCAAGTAATCCAGGGCACCTACGCATATTAGAATAATAGAGGCCAACTTCAAACACACTCTGTAGAAAGAAAAAGCAAAAAGACAGATTAATGGCGGTCACAAGAGAGGGAGAGAGCAGACACGTCTGATCGTCTCCCGAGCCAAAAGCAAAGTGAAGCATTGACTGTGTGTGTGAGGGGGGAGGGGTAGCAAGCTACCCCTCCCTACATCCCGCTAACTAGCGGTGGGGTAGAAAACCCTCGTTAAAATTCTTATGGCTCGTCATTCAGCTACGCCGAAGTAATTACCCTATGGAAACAGCGTGGTTTGTATTTCAGTTACGGAACAAACATGACAAATTCGGAGATAATTTGTATTTTTCCTAACCATACAAACCTTAGCTATTTACATTGGGTTTACTTTCGGCGTAGCTGAAATTGACGAGCCAATAGATTTTAACGAGGGTTAACTACCCCCGCGCTAGTTAGCAGGGGTAGGGGAAGGGGTAGCTTGCTACCCCCCCCTCACACACACACCGGTGATTTACTTCACTTCACTTAGAGGTAGGACTTGACTTGGGGGACAGGGCTGGCAGGCAAATATGTGTAAATAGCTAAGGTTTGTATGGTTAGGAAAAACACAAATTATCTCCGAATTTGTCATTTGTTCCGTAACCGAAATACAAACCACGCTATTTACATTGGGTGACTTACCCCTTAGGAAGGGTGGAAAGTCCCCAGCCTTACTGACTTTGGCTTTACCCGGGGACTCCGATTCCAAGTGAGTAGCACTCGAGAAAAGGAGTCCCTGCACCTCACAAGTTCCTCGCTTCGCAAGGAACGTGTGGCCTACATAAGTTGTGTGTGGAGGAAAGAGCTTGACTCGTCCTATGAAGTTGACCTTGAGACCTTTAGATAGGAATCCAGGATAGGACGTTCCCAATACCACCTCGTCAGGGTATGGGGGCCGCGACCGTATTAAGCTTAATACTAGGAGCACAAGGAAGCATGGTTTACCTGCAGAGGTTGAGGTCAGCTATGCGAAGACCAGGATGCTGCTTCCCCAAGAGAGGGGAGGATGAAGAAAGAAGTAAGGCCAGACATACTCTTTCATTCACGCAGACTAAAACCGGGTAACAACGCCCTCAACCTACTGCTACTTGTCCATAAAGGAGCCTGAGGCTAGACCAGCTGTTGTGCAGCTACCACAGGGCCGATAGAAAAAGTATCGAGGCTCTTGTGGGTCACGTCCTGCAGGTAGTGGGCTGTGAAGGTCATCTGACGCTTCCAGACCCCAGCTTGAAGTACCTGCGTCACAGAGAAGTTTCTCTTGAAGGCCAGGGACGTAGCAATGCCCCTGACGTCGTGTGCCCTGGGGCGACGTGACGGAGGAAGGTCCGGATTCAAGGCGTGATGGATAACCCTTCAAATCCAAGCCGAGATGGTGTTCTTGGTGACCCTCCTCTTCGTCCTGCCTGTGCTAACAAACAATGCTTGCACCTGAGGACGAACTGCAGCTGTTCTCTTCAAGTAACACCTCAGACTCCTCACTGGACATAATAGCAGCTGGTCTGGGTCGCTTGTTACAGAACGGAGACTCGTGACCCTGAAAGAGTCGAACCGTGGGTCCAGCACTCCAGGGTTCTGAGTCTTGGCAACAAACTCAGGGACGAACCTGAACGTTACCTACCCCCATCCCCTTGAATGGGCGACATCGTACGAGAGACCATGAAGTTCACTAACTCGTTTGGCAGAGGCCAAAGCGAGCAGGAAAGTTGTCTTCCAAGACAAGTGGCGATCAGAGGCCTGGCGTAATGGTTCGAAGCGAGGTCTCTTAAGAGCCCTGAGAACCCGAACCACGTTCCATGGAGGAGGTCTCACTTCCGACTGAGGGCAGGTAAGCTCATAGCTACGTATGAGTAGAGAGAGTTCCAGCGAGGAAGAAATGTCCACTCCTTTCAGCCTAAAAGCCAAGCTCAAGGCTGAGCGATAGCCTTTCACCGCTGAGACCGAAAGGCGCATTTCCTCCCGCAAATAAACGAGAAACTCCGCTATTGCTGGAATAGTGGCATCGAGTGGAGAGATACCCCTACCACGACACCAACCACAGAAGACTCTCCACTTCGCCTGGTAGACTCCCTCAGAGAACTTTCGCAGGTGCTGAGACATTCTCTCTGCAACCTGTTGCGAAAAGCCTCTCTCCGTGAGGAGACGCTGGACAGTCTCCAGGCGTGAAGCCGAAGCGAGGCTACGGCTTTGTGGAAGATGTTGCAATGTGGCTGTCTGAGTAGCTCGTGTCGTGGGGGAAGCTCTCTCAGGAGCTCCGTCAGGAGCTGCAGAAGGTCCAGGAACCATTCCGCGTGATGCCATAGCGGAGCTATCAGAGTCATCGACAAGTTGACCGATAGTCTGGTCCTGTTGAGCACCCTTCTCATTAGACAGAACGGTGGGAAGGCATACACGTCGATGTTGTCCCACCCTTGTTGGAAAGCATCTTGCCAGAGTGCCTTGGGGTCCGGGACTGGGGAGCAGTACAGGGGCAGTTTGAAATTCAAAGCTGTCGCAAACAGATCCACGGTCGGGGAACCCCACAAAGTCAGGACTTTGTTGGCTATCTGAGGATCCAAAGACCACTCGGTACTCACTATCTGCGAAGCCCTACTCAGACTGTCGGCGAGCACATTCCTCTTGCCAGGAATGAAGCGAGCTGATAGTGTTATCGAGTGGACTTCGGTCCACCTCAGAATCTCTACTGCAAGATGGGATAGCTGCTGCGAAACAGTACCTCCCTGCTTGTTGATATAAGCCACTACCGTGGTGTTGTCGCTCATCACCACCACGGAGTGACCCGCCAGGGTCTGTTAGAACTGTTGAAGAGCCAGGAAAACGGCCTTCATTTCTAGCAGGTTGATGTGCAGGTACTTTTCTGATTCTGACCAAAGGTCTGAGGTCCTCTGGTTCAGAATGTGCGCCCCCCACCCTTCTTTTGACGCGTCCGAAAACAGTGTCAATTCCGGGGGGAGGACGAGAAGATCCACTCCCTTTCGCAGGTTCTCGTCGACCAGCCACCACCGCAGGTCCGCCGGTTCCGAAGATCCTACCGGGACCAGGAAGTCCGGGGAATCGGATCCTTGATTCCACAGGGACTTGAGCCGCCACTGCAGGGATCTCATCCTGAGACGGCCGTTTGGTACCAGACGAGCCAGGGAGGCCAGGTGACCTAAGAGACGCAACCACTATTGGGCAGGAAGCTCTTCTCGCCTGAGGAAGGGTTCCGCCACCCTCCTCAGCCTTGCTATCCTGTCGTCTGATGGAAAGGCTTTGTGGAGATTGGTGTCTAACAACATGCCCAGATAAACCAGTCATTGGGACGGCTGCAGAGAGGACTTCTCGAGATTTACCAAGATCCCCAGATCCTGGCAAAGTCCCAGAAGCCTGTCTCGGTGTCTGCTAGGATCAGCCAGTCGTCCAGATAACGGAGGAGACGGATGCCGTTCCTGTGCGCCCAAGACGAAATCAGGGTAAACACTCTGGTGAACACCTGAGGTGCTGTGGAGAGACCAAAGCACAGCACCTTGAACTGGTAGGTCTTGCTGTCTAGGCTGAATCTCAAGTAATTCCTGGAAGACGGATGGAATGGGATCTGGAAGTACGCGACCTTCAGATCCAGTGTGCACATGAAGTCTTGTGGTCTCACCACAAGCCTGACCATGTCCGCTGTCTCCATGCTGAACGGAGTTTGCTTGACAAACTTGTTCAGAGCTGAGAGGTCGATGACGGGTCTCCAGCCTCCAGACGCCTTCTTTACAAGAAAGAGTCGACTGAAGAAGCCTGAGGAGCCGTCGACGACCTCCTGGAGAGCATCCTTCTTGAGCATGGTCTCGACTTCCGCCCGAAGGGCTAGCCCCTTTACCGATCCCATGGCATAGGAGCTCAACGACACTGGATTCACTGTCAGGGGAGGTTGAGATGTCGTGAATGGGACGCGATACCCTTGGACGATCACGGAGACCGTCCAAGCATCGGCCCCATGTTGCTGCCACCTGTGCACGCAACTTTGAAGGCATCCCCCCACAGGTGGACACGCGGGGGGACTGCCACTCCTAGCATTTGCGGCCGCGGCCGCTCCCTCTAGGAGTCTTGCCTCCCCTGGAGGACTTATCGCCCCTCTTGTCCTTGGCAGGAAAGGGCTGGGGCTTAGACACCCCTTTCTTAGCCACCGGCGCCTGCTTCGGTGTCTTGCGAGGCTGCTGCTGATGTTGCTGCGGAGCTGGAGCCTTTTAGGGCCAAGATGCAAGGGCCCTTTGGAGGAGGGAGTCCTGGCTAGACTTCCTCCACCTCTCAGCTGTTCGTTCCATATCTTGGGGCTCAAACAAATTCCCCCCAAGGAGGGAGGCGTGTCTGAGCCTGCAGACATCCACGGCGGGGACCTTCGGATGGATCTTCTCGGTCACCACATCACGACGCTTCAGCACCGAGTTGGCCAACAGGTTGGTAACCTGATGTGCCAGGAACTCGATGGAGCGAGTGCCCGAGAGGAGGAAGGTCTCCAGGGCCTTCCTATTGCTCTCCTTAGACAGTTACTCGGAGCGCAATAGGATGCCCAGAGAACCTAGCCAGACATCCAGCCACGAAGTGGCCTGCATGGCACACTTCGCGACTTTCTCATGGCTCCGGCTCTCCGACGCCGAGAACGTCACCTGCCGGGCGGAGAGCTTCTCGAGAGGAACTCCCCTAGTAAGCTCTTCTACCGAATGGTGGAGGGGAAGAGCGAGGCTAGACTCCCCCATGATCTCAAAATACCTCCTCTGCTGGAGACGAGGAGGTGGGAGGAGTTTTCTTCCCGGCAGAGGAACGACTGGAGGAAGCGAGTACTGCGAGCTGAGCGTTGGCCCTGGCTCTGGCACTCTTCAGACCCTGGGACCAGGGCAGAGCCGCGCTAGCCTTTGGGGGCTTCTGAGTTCCATAAACCTGATCCAGGACCGTGTCCTTGCCTTCACGGGCTGCGATCACAGGGTCCATGAACCCGTTGAGCTGTCTCATCAGGCCCAAGACCTGCCAGAAGGCATGCTCAGACTCTTGCTGCTCTCCTCCCTGCGGACTGGCAGCTAAGTCTCCTGTCCCCGGAAGCTCTTCCTGGGGAGACACGTGGACGTTCTCCCGGGGTCTGGCTGGTTCCTGACGAATACGTGAAGAAGACTTCGGCATCGTCTTGGAGTCCTTGGGTTCCCTCCTGGGCGGGATACAAGACTCCAGCAAAGAGGTCTGGTAGGCACCTTCCGAGCGAGACGATTCTCTTCCACGAGGAGGTGACTCCCCCCTTGGTGCCGAGGGGGAGACCGCCGCCACACTGGACTCTCCCGAGGACGGAAAGGCCTCGTCTACGGGAGAAGGAGAAAACGACTGCGAAGCGGACGGAGCCTTCCTGACGGACATCTTAGGAACCAACTTCTCTCCCTGGGAGAAGTCACCACCAAGTCCACTCCTCTCCTTCTCTTCAGCGGGGGCGAGGCCGTCGTTGGCTTGTGTCCTAGATCGGCAAGTGCCGGCTTCATAGCCTTCACTAACGCCCGCATCAGAGGACCAAACCAAGACTGCCGAGACACGGACACGGACACAGAGTCCGAAATTCCCGCTGGAGGGAAGGGGATCGGGCGATCCTTCGGAGTGGACACCACTGGACCTGCCTGCAAAAAAGAAGGGGAAGAAAGTTGCCTTGACCTCTCCGAAGGTCCTTCCTTGTCCTGCAAAAGAGACCTGCGCTTAGGCGGAGGCGATCCCGACTGCGACCTGGCGACACGCGTCCCTGCTGCTGCCGCGAGCTGCGGAACCCGACGCAAACGGGGGTCGTGCTGACGCTCACGCGAGGGGGATACAAAAGAGTCGCGCGCGAGGGGCTGTTGGAGCGCGGGCGCGCAATCGCGCGGAGACAAACGAGCGCAGGGGCGAACGGGCGCGTAGGCGAGTGAGTGCGTGGGCGAGCGGGCGCGTGGGCGAGCTGGTGAGTGAGCGCGCTGGCGAGTGAGCGCGCTGGCGAGTGAGTGCGCTGGCGCGTGGGTGAACGAGAGCGCTCAGGAGACCACTGAGGGCCAGGGGACCGATAGTGTCCTGGAGACCTGTGACTCGTGGGCGAGCGATGGCGAGTCAGCGAACGCTGGCGTGCACGCGAGCGATGGCGTGTGGTGGCGCGTTGGAGAGCGATGGCGAGTAGAACGCGCAGGCGAGCGACCGCGCGTGGGCGAGCTGATCGCAGGGGACCTATGTTTCTCCGGATCTGCTGGGCGCTGACGCGTAGGAGAGCGCTTGCGCGCAAGCGATGGATCACAAGGGGGGTCTGGAGATCGCCGGCGCTCAGGGGAGCGCTGACGCGCTGGTGATCGTTGACGCGCAGGAGATCGCTGATGAGCAGGAGAACGTTGACGTGTCTGAGATCGCTGGCGCGCTGGAGAATGCTGGCGAGCTGGAGAATGCTGGCGAGCAGGGAGACGGCGCGTAGAAGACTGTGCAGGAGCTATCGGCGCGACACGAAAAGGCGAACGCTTGCGAGTGGGCTCAGGAAGAGGAGGCGCGTGGGCGTGCAGGAACTCTGGATGTACGCGCAGGAGACCGTGCACGTTGCTGCGCAGGAGAAAGCTGACGAGCAGGATCGCGAGGGCGAGAAGTTGAGTCCTTGCCCATGTCCTGAACCGGAGTTCAAGGGCGCATGGGCGAGCGTGGGCGCACAGGGCGCGTATCAGGAACTAGAAGCGCAGGTGCGCGTTGACGAGCAGGAGATCTAGTGTACTCAGGAGACCGTTAGCGCGCTAGGCGCGCAGCAGGAACAGGAGGATGTTCGTTGTCCTTAGGAGAGCGCTGGCGAGCAGTAGGGCGTTGATCATCAGAAGAGCGCTGGCGAACAGGAGAGCGCTGGTGCGCTACTACGCGTGAACGCGCAGGAGGGCGCGCAGGGGAACCCTGACGCGCAAGGGAAGCGCCCACACCATGGGCGACATCCCTTTGCCCCGAAGGTACCGGTGCCCGTCGGCTGATGAAATCAGAAGACTGCTGGCCATCTGCACAGGAAGTAGAAGGTCTGGAAGGAGTGGGAGAACGTGAACGATCCCCGGAGAGGTCTAAGGACGCGGCTGCTACAGTCTGCTCCTGGCGAGGAGAGTCCCCATCGGAGGACGGAGGAGGAGAAGACTCGAAAAGGCGCCTCTTGACACCCTTATAGGGAGACGGGAGGCCCTTGCGGCGAAGCGGACGATGAGCCTTACGGCGAAGGCGGCCACGAGGGAGGTCGTCAGGATCATCAGTCCTCCGAAGAGGAGTCTCAGTCAGAGCGCTCCCCCGAGGGGGAGACTTAGCCGCAGGAGAGCCCGTGGGACCCCCTTCCCCCTCCGAAGGATGTACAGAAGGAGGAGGAGAGCCTTCAGCAACGTCACCAACATCAGGAGCCGCAGAGATTTGACCAGACTCGTCGGAAGCCTCTGCCACCACGACGTCGACGATAGACAGAGGATCTACCTCTGCTATCACCGGCGACTGCTTGACAGCGGCCCTTAACTGAATAAGGTCAAACAGGGCTTCCTTGGAGGGCAGGCCCTTAAGCCCCAAGGAAGCCCAAAGCTGAAAAAGATCATCATTATACACAGGATCAACATTATCAAAAACCTCCCCCGGAGGAGGGGGAGCCGTCCCGCTATGGGAGGCGACGCCCTCTCTCGCACCCCGAGGTCGGGAAACAGAACTAGGGCCTGCGCTCCCATTCGGCGGCCTCTCACTAGAAGCCGGACGAGGGGGAGCTTCGGAGGAGGTTTGGGCGGCGGAAGAAGAGTCCCGAGAGCCTTCCTCCTTCAAGGCAACCCTCGAAGGAGAACGGTCTCTCTTGGACTTCTTCTTATGCCGGCGGGCAAACCTCTCCCACTGGGAGGCAGACCACTCCCTACACTCACTACATGTATTTTCCCTATCACACCGTCGGCCTCGACACTGCGGGCAAAGGGTGTGAGGATCGGTATCCACCGCAGACATGAAGGTACCGCAAGGGCGGCCGGCGATCCCAGGGCACTTGCGCATGATGAATACCAAAGGGCGAGGCCAACTTCAAACACACAGCTGAGGAAAAGCAAAGAAAAGATTAAGGCTGTCAAAAACGAGAACGATAGACAGACACGTCTGCACATCGTCCGAGCCAAAAGTGAAGTGAAGCAAATCACCGGTGTGTGGGGGGGGAGGGGTAGCAAGCTACCCCTTCCTCTACCCCCGCTAACTAGCGCGGGGGTAGTTAACCCTCGTTAAAATCTATTGGCTCGTCAATTTCAGCTACGCCGAAAGTAAACCCAATGTAAATAGCGTGGTTTGTATTTCGGTTACGGAACAATAAAATATTAAAAGGGGAGAGAAAAAAAACTTCAGGCTGGAATGGGGGACATCTCATGTGAGGAGCATATTGAAAGAGGATCAACAACAACAAAAATTTACAGCAAAATGAAGAAGACAAAAAAATAAAAAAAGAAGGTTAAGTATAATATATCAATTAGAAAATTTCTATTGCAGGAAAATACTAGTATCCCTTTTCACTTCAGCCTCTCAATAACAAGATTTAAAAAGTATAGGAAAAAAAAAATAACAAACTGCTCACACACACTGGGCACCCCCTTACTAATAATACACTGCACTCACAATGAGGGATAATTCAAAGATGATTACCTACAATATAGGTATAAATGGTCAGTCTCTAGGGCATTGTCCTGCTTGATAGGGTATTGCCACTGTCCTTTGCCTCTACTATTCATTAGTGGCCTTTAAGCCTTTAAACTAGGATCAATGCTGTGGTCAAGTTGTAAGGAATTTAAGGGGATATGTACAAACTTAAGTTATATCTACCCACCTAACCTGACCTAAATTACAGTGTCCTTATTTAATTGGAAAGGGTGAGGGCTTCACCCATCCTCTTTGCAAGTGCCCTT
This sequence comes from Palaemon carinicauda, assembly GCF_036898095.1. Classification (NCBI taxonomy): domain Eukaryota; kingdom Metazoa; phylum Arthropoda; class Malacostraca; order Decapoda; family Palaemonidae; genus Palaemon; species Palaemon carinicauda. Next base: position 150,758,057 of record NC_090726.1, on the reverse strand, counting down.
CAACTTTAGCTAAAAAAAAAAAAAAAACTTGAAGTTATTTTTACGCGAAAACGGAGCATTTCTAGAAAAAGTCGCATGGAAGACACGCGACTGCCAAGAATAAGATTATGTAAATAAGAATATATAAGCAGTCATATTTACAAGCTGTAATATGATAAATATATATACCTAGAACACAAGATAGGCATAAAAAAATAGATATTATAGTAAAACTCAGGACAAACTTTACCAATAAAAAAAACTTGCCGTTATAGAAAGACTCCTATTTTTATCGAAAATGACCTTTAATTCCCTCACAATTGAAAAGATAAGATACACCCTAATATATCCTACGGTAATAGGAGACACCCAGTGGAAACCAGGGGTTTTGGGTGGGGAAAATTTACTGGCGAATCGATAAATAATGGTAAAACTCACCTTTTCTTCTATATACATTATTCTCTGAGACGTATAATAAAGCCACAAAAAATTGCACAAAATATGTGGATCTTAGATAATACTTTAGAAGCATGTCGCACTCCATATTAAAAAAATAATAATCACCTACATGGAAAGAGCAAGTGAAAAACTATATAAAAAGTATTAGTTTTTATATGAGAGATTGAACGAGGTGGAATTAAATGAGGTTTTTAAGTTTTTACCTTGAATCTTTCAAGTCGGGAGAGACGTTTCCTCTAGGGCAATGTTTACTGTACTTTTAATGAAACGTTTATCTCATTTTCTGATGCAAACACAAGCAGTTTCAATTACAGTTTACTGGTCGAGAGCTGTGACATCATTATGATGTAATGGTTTCATAACCAATTACAAACTACTTCAGTCGAAAACCAAGTTTTACTAGGATTTCAGCGGAGTTATAAAGTTAACTTAACGTTCACTGGTATCCGTGTTTGACTGAATACTTTGAATATGAGGGAAATCTGGCATTTTGTTTTTCTGGAGCTATGGCAAAGGCAGTGGCTGGACCTTTATGCTTTAATTTTGACAAAAACCCAATTCATACGAATTGTGTGCTATGCAATGTTGGTTATGAAGAATTTTATCATTGTTTTTCTAATGGTGGTATTGAACTAGTGGTTTACAAATCTCAATAGTATTAACTGACCACATTTTGTGACCTGGGAAGGGGGTTCACCCCCGCCTAGGGGTTGTGACCAGGGAACTACTAGATTAGGTTAGGTGGGTTTGTTAGGTTCTGTGCCCTTTTATACTAAAGAAATAGTTGTCATTTTCGACGAATACCGAATACGGAGGTTTTTCTGTAGAAAAAAACTGTTATTTAGTAGGACGAATTTCCCCATCCGTAACTGTAATAAACCCTGCAATCACATCATCAATGAACTTCATACTAAGTCCTACTCACCAGCCTTGACATATCCTATAATGCCCCCCAAGGCAACAGCTGAGGCATATCCATAACTAACGAAGTCAACTCCCATTTTGTCCTTAGTGAGAGCGGTGAACACCAAGGAACAGATCGAATTGCGGACTTCACACTTGACCAAAGTCCAATGCACAGTCACGATTCACGATCTTCAACTCCTACTTTTCTTCTAAGTTAAATGTAAGAAGTAGAGTCGATGAACTTGAGCCCTTGACGTGTGTGTGTGTGTGTAGATCGCCTTACCATATGTAAGACACGGGCTCTTGCCGCTGGGCAGCCCGTAAAATCCTTGACGTAATTCACTCCGGTTTGTTTACGTTTCCGTTTTCTATTTTTACATAATATTATTATTATTATTATTATTATTAAATCCTAAGCTACAATCCTAGTTGGAAAAGCAGGATGCTATAAGCCCAGGGGCCCCAACAGCAAAAATAGCCCAGTGAGGAAAGGAGATAAGGAAAAATAAAATATTTAAGAATAGTAACAATATTAAAATAAATATTTCCTATTTAAACTATAAAAACTTTAACTAAACAAGAGGAAAAGAAACTAGATAGAATATTGTGCCCGAGTGTACCCTCAAGCAAGAGAACTCTAACCCAAGAGACAGTGGAAGACCATGGTACAGAGGCTATGGTACCACCCAAGAATAGAGAACAATGGTTTGATTTTGGAGTGTCCTTCTCCTAGAAGAGCTGCATACCATAGCTAAAGAGTCTCTTCTACACTTACCAAGTGGAAAGTAGCCACTGAACAATTAGTGTAGTAGTTAACCCCTTGGGTGAAGAAGAATTGTTTGGCAATTTCAGTGTTGTCAGGTGTATGAGGTCAGAGGAGAATTTGTAAAGAATAGGCCAGACTATTCGGTGTCTGTGTAGGCAAAGGGAAAGAACCGTAACCAGAGAGAAGGGTCCTATGTAGTACTGTCTGGTCAGTCAAAGGACCCCATAACTCTCTAGCGGGAGTATCTCAACGGTTGGCTGGTGCCAAACTCTATGGAATAACAAATAATGGAAATACTTAAGTTACAGGTTAGAAATATGGCAAGGAGTTACTTGAAATTTTATTTTCACGCGAGTATGATTACATTATTAAAATTTGAAATACGTGCATATCTCATTACACTACCTTTAAACTTGTCTCCACAATTTTAGGGCCAAAATATTTTGCTTATCTTACTGTTACACTTAACAGTATTTGGTTTTCTTTCTTTATGTTCATTGTGTTGCCAGTTTGAATGACAAATAATACATTAAGTGAAAAAAATGCATATTCGTCGTTCTTTATAATTTATTAATATTGAATATGAAAGATTTATCTATATATGCCACCTAACATGCATTATAACAATACCTGTATACATATATATATATATATATATATATATATATATATATATATATATATATATATATATATATATATATATATAGGCCTATATATATATATATATATATATATATATATATATATAAAAATTTTAAGTAATTTTTATTTTTCCTAACATACTTACCGAGAACTACTTTCTTAGGAGGTCACTGGTGATCTCTCTCTGCCGACCAGAGTTTTGAGTAAGTTACCCCCCCACTCCGCGCTCTAAGTAGCCTTACCCCCGGCATCAAGGAATGTGCCCCGAGGGTAGGATTAAGGTAGGTCGCTAGCTTGCTGGGTCAGCATCTTCATTAAGTTCTATTGAATTAGCATAATGCTAGCAAGGGAAGAGAGGCACTCGGGGAAGGAAGGGAGGGCCATTACCCGAAAGTAGTTCTCGGTAAGTATGTTAGGAAAAATAAAAATTACTTAAAATTTTTGATTTGTTCCAACACGAATACTTACCTCGAACTACTTTCTTAGGAGACTTACACTTTAGGAGGAGGGAGTGCTATTCTGACCCACTGACCCGGCCGTGGAGGCCAAAAGGCCTCTGGATAACGGGACCTACTAGAGAGCGGAAGCGAGGGTAACTACACAAAAATTCACGTTAGTGTCTAAGTACTCACCCTTTGAAAAACTTCTTTTGACGTTCCTTCTCGAAGCGTAGCCATGAAGAATGTGTTATTTTCTGGGAACAGACGGTACTCCCCGAAGAGGCAAGTAAGCAACTGGGTAGGAGGTAGGAAACCGCACTTGTGCCTACCGGTCGCTAGTCTTGAATGTACCTGGGGTTTTACCGTTACACCGCTTGGAGGGCGGAGATGACTGTTCCAATGGAGAACCCGTCCAAGGATTTTCTTGAGTAGTCCTTGAGGTAGTGGGCAGTAAAGGTTGACTGGTTCGACCAAGTACCTGCTCGCAGAATTTGCCCTACTGCCATGTTTTTCTCAAAGGCTAAGGAGGTGCTCAGGCCCCTGATGTCATGAGGTCTGGGAGTGCCTGGCACTGCCATACCAGCCTCCTTGTAGGTTCTGGCGATGACCTGTCTCAACCAGAAGGAGATGGTGTTTTTGGAAACTTGTTTCTTATTAATACCTGTGGAAACGAAGAGGCTCTTGATGCCTGGTCGGAGATGCGCTGTCCTTTCCAGGTATTTTCTAATTGTTCGCACTGGGCACAATTTTAAGTCTTCTGCATTACCTGTCTTAGGGATGGCAGGAATTGAGAAACCTTCAAACCTCGAGTCCCAGACAGCTGGGTTCTTAGTCTTGGCCACAAAAGAAGGCACGAACTTGAAGGATACTTCTTTCCACCCCTTTGAGTGAGAGACGTATGACAGACCATGGATCTCTCCCACTCTCTTAGCGGACGCCAAGGCCAGCAAGAAGACGGCCTTGAGGGTGAGATCTTTGTCTACGATATCCTTCAAGGGTTCAAAGGGGGGACGACACAGCATCTTCAGGACCTTGGCTAAGTCCCACTGGGGCACCCTCCTCGCCTGAGGGGGCAAGACTGCTCGAAGCTTTTGACAAGCATCGCTATGTGTCTCGAGGCCCCCAGGTCGATGCCCTTCAGGAGGAAGACTTGGCCTAAGGCAGCCCGAACCCCTTTTATGGCTGGAATTGACATTCCCACTTTGTCCCTAAGAAACACCAGAAAATCTGCTATGTCTGGGACAGAGGCCTTAAGAGGTCTAATGTGCCTCTCAGAGCACCACTTCGTGAAGGAGGCCCATTTTGCCTGGTATATTGCGGCTGACGACTTTCTCAGGTATAGAGACATTCTCTTAGCCGTGGAGGGAGAATAACCTTCCTTCTTCAGGAGCCGCTGGATAGTCTCCAGGCGTGAAGACGAAGGTAGAGTGGGTTGACGTGGAGCTTGAGAAAGTGAGGCTGGTGCAGAAGGTCTGACCTGGCGGGTAGAGGCCACGGCGGTTGGCTCGTTAGGTCTTTTAGGTCTGCGAACCACTCCCTCTCCGGCCACCAGGGCGCTACCAAAGTCATCTTTAGGTTTCGGGCGGCCCTTACTCTGTTGAGCACCTGTCTTATCAACGTGAAGGGGGGAAAAGCTTACACATCCAGATTGTCCCACTTGTGCTGAAAGGCGTCTTCCAAGGCTGCTTTCGGGTCTGGTACGGGGGAGCAATAGACTGGGAGTTGGGCGTTGAGTTTCGTTGCAAAGAGGTCCATCACCGGGGAACCCCAACGCTGAATGATGAGCCTGGCTACTTCTGGGAGGAGGGACCACTCTGTCCCTACTATCTGGCCCATTCTGCTGAGGCCGTCAGCCAGAACGTTCAGAATCTCTATGGTGAGATCGCACAACTCCCTTGATTTCAAGCCTCCCTGCTTCTTTATGTATGCTACTACCGTGGCGTTGTCGCACATCAACGCCACGGTGTTTCCCTTTAGCAGACTTGCGAAGTGTAAGCACGCCTTCTGGACTGCTTTCAACTCCAGGACATTGATGGCGAGTTGCTTTTCCCCTTCCAACCAGGTACCTCGTGCCGTCCCATCGAGGAGGTGGGCTCCCCATCCTTGGTTGGAGGCGTCTGTGAACAGAAGTAATTCTGGAGGGCTGGTCCCGAAGGGCATCCCCTTGAGGGAGTTCGACTGGCAGTGCCACCATTCCAGGGAGGGTCTTGTGTCTGGAAGGACTGGAATTAGCACTTGTTGTGAGTCCGTCTGGCACCAGAGGTTCTTGAGATTCCATTGAATGGATCTGAGCTTTATCCTCCCTTGGGGAACTAGTTTCTCCAATGAGACCAGGTGGCCTATCAGCCTCTGCCAGTCTTTCGCTCTCCTCGGTTGTTCTGATAGGAACGGCTGGATGATGTGCCTGAGGTTCCTTATCCTGTCCTCCGAAGGGAAAACTTTTCCTTGAATGGTGTCCAATGTCATCCCCAAGTAGTTCATTCTGGTGGACGGGGATAGATTTGACTTCTTTGGGTTGATGACAATCCCCAGATCTCTGCGAAACTGAAGGAGACTTCTCCCTTGTTCCTCCAAGAGGGCCTTTGAGGCGGAAAGGAGCAACCAGTCGTCCAGGTATCTGATAAGGCGGATGCCACGTTCGTGAGCCCACACTGAGACAGTCGTGAAGACTCTCGTGAACAGCTGGGGCGCTGTTGACAGACCGAAGCAAAGAGTCCTGAATTGCAGGATCTGGGAACCCCATTTCACCCGGAGGAACTTCCGACTCGAGGGGTGGATCGGAATTTGGAAGTATGCGTCCTTGAGGTCGACGGTCATCATAAAATCTTTCTCCCTCAAGGACAGCAGGACTGACTTTGGCGTGTCCATCTTGAAGTCCGTCTTCTTGACGAACTTGTTGAGAGCTGACAGATCTATAACCGGTCTCCACCCACCCGTCGCTTTCTCTACCAGGAACAGGCGACTGTAGAAACCTGGCCCTGGGAGAGGAACTTCTTCCATGGCACCCTTTTCTAACATGGAGGATACCTCCTCTTGAAGGGCGGTCCTCTTTAACGGATCTTTGGGAGCTAGCCATTCCGTCCAGTTGGCCGGAATAAGAGGGGGTGGATTCGTCAGGAACGGGAGTCTGTAGCCCTCCTTTAGGACGGACACTGTCCAAGAATCTGCCCCTTGAGCCTTCCATGCTTGCCAATGTTGTCTGAGGCATCCCCCAACCCGAGGCTTGGGCGGGGATAGGGGGCCTCCCACTCTACCTTCTTCTAGAGGGGCGGCCTGATCTGCCTCTCCTAGAAGCGGAGTAACCCGACCTGAAGGAGCTTGAGGGCGCTGCAGCTCCCCTGCAGGAGGATTGCGGAGCTGAGGACCAGGAGGAAGAGGGGGCCTCTCTCCTCGTAGTGCTGGAAGAGGCTTGGGGCGTCGCGGCGCTGTCCGAGACGGACCTCTTGTATGGAGGTCTCCTTGAAGTTGCCGGTCTGGTGACATTGGCCTCCTTCTTTTTCGAGACCTTTTCCATTAAGGCCTCTAGCTCTTTCAGAGGAAACAGAGACTCTCCCCACAGGGGCAGGCTGCGAATTGCTCGCGCTTCCCTGTCCGGTACCTTCCGAGACACTTTCGTAAGAACAGTGTCTCTCTTACAGAGAACCCAGTTGGCTGTAAGGGCGAGAAACTGATATGTTAAGAACTTGAGGGTTTTACCCCCGGAGGTAATGAGGTCCCTCATTAGGCCTTGCTGGTCAGGGTCCTCGGGGTCGTAGGAGGCTTGAACACCCACCAACATGGAAGACCACCAGTCTAGCCAAGAGGAGACGTTAACCAAGTCTTGCGACATCTCCTCCATCATGGAGGCCTCTGCTGGTGAGAAATAGACTGGGGCCGAAGAGGCTCTGTCGTCAGAGACGCCTTGGCTCAGAATGTCCACGGCCGTCTCCACTTTACAAGTACCTGGGCGACGTCCTTCGGGCACATAGACCTTCCCTTGGTTTTTGAGGCCCTGGAGCAATTTAGAGGCACTCTGGGTCTTGGGAGCCTCGGCATTGCTGGCCACCACTTTGTCAATGTACTCTTGCCCTAGAACTAGGTCTCGGGCCAGAGGGAGTGCCAGGGACGACTTAGGTTGGGAGGGAGTTTGCATAATTCTCAGCAGGCTCGACCTCCAGGAATTTCCATCTGTAGCTGCAGGTTCAGCTATTTCGTGGTGCCTTCTGATCAGGCTAAGCACTCTCCTATAGGCGGAGTCTTCCGTCGGGGAGCCCTCCCCCCCGTCAGCCGAGGTCTCGGCCTGGGGCGGGGGAGCCGGTTTACCGGGCACGCCGACTGGACGCCTAGCCCTCGGGGCCAGGGGCACCGTCCTGCCGAGGTACTGGACCTCATCTGCGGGTAAGACCGCACCAGGGGCTCGGGATAGTGTAGGCACCGCTGGTTCAGCGGGGACTCTCGTACGCCCGAAGGCTCTGGGTGCTGAGGGCGCAGTTCCCGGGGGCTGACCCGACAGCGGGAACCGTTCCTTCTGACCTGAAGGCCGCACCAGCTGGGCTGGTTCGGCCTGGCTGCCTGGTAAGAAGCGCGTTTCCCCCCGCTGGGCGGGGTGAACCGGAGGCCTCGAGGACTTATGCTTAATCGAGAGGTCTTTCCTGCGAGCCAGGTCACGAGGGTCAAGGCCGTGCTTGGAGGGCGGCCGCCTTGGGGACCGCTCTCTGGACTGGTGGTCCGGGGAACGAAGCACCTTCGATTCCCGCGACGATACGTAGATCCAGGCGCCCCCGGGAGATACACTTCTCCTATACTTACGGCTCGGGGAGCGGGAGCGCTTCCTGCTATAACGAGAGCGCGACCTCGACCGTGAATGCTCGCTCCTGGACCGCTCCCTTCGACGGCGGTGTTTCACCCTGACCTCTTCCTCTGACGAGGAATAGATGTCCGATGAGCCAGACGACACTGTGTTCACCACGTGTCGGCTGGTAGCGGGGACTGCGGGGGACTTCTTCGGGCGTTGAATGCCAGAGGTCGAGGGTTGGAGGAAGTCATCGGGAACTTCCGTGGGGAGGGTTGGGAACGACTCAAACCGTTCCATGCCCGGGAGCCAGGGATCCAGGGCTACATCCATCCTCAGGGGTGACCTACCCGGAGTCTTCGGGAGCCTCCAACCGCAGGCATCGTTACCTGAAGGTCGAACCTTACTCTGGTTATCTCCCCCTAAAGAGGAGCCAGAAGCACAGGCCCACGAGGGCGGCGGTGACACTGAGACTGCGTTACTACCCCACAAGGGGTCATCGGAGGAAGCGTGCCCCCCGAGCACAAGGGCCGACTCTCCGGATGCACTACTGGGTCCTTCACTAGCCCTAGAGGGGACCGCTATTGGCACTGCACTAACACTGGGCTCCTGGGATAGGACGCCTTGCTCATCCACCACACTAGACTTACCTCGTCCCCTACTTTGTGTAGGGGATGGCGAAACCGAGACCCCATCGGACCGCTCACTGGGTGACGGTATCAGCGAGGAAACACTAATTTTCCTGGGTGAACGTTTCGCTGATTTCCTCTTTTTGGTACCGTAACGTACCCACTGTATATCGCTGCAGTCTACGCACTCGGGGCACGTGTCTGCTGACAAGCAAACTTTACCCCTACAGGAGGAACAAAGGGAGTGAGGATCTACTTCGGGCTTGGAGAGGAACGCTCCACACGATTTCCCGGCTCTAGGCCCAGGACAACGGCGAATCTGCTCCATAACGCACACAACGCACGACACAAGCACTTAAGGAAATCAATTAAAACACTGGGTAAGCACACGGTTGAAAAGTGAACGCACAGGAACACTTGGGAAAGTACACTGGAAAAACGCAAGTTGCCACGCTGGGAACACGTGGGACACAGAACGCACACAAAGGATCGACAGAGATACGAGAGCGAGGGTTGTGAACGCCTCGCGACCAGAGAACTTAATGAAGATGCTGACCCAGCAAGCTAGCGACCTACCTTAATCCTACCCTCGGGGCACATTCCTTGATGCCGGGGGTAAGGCTACTTAGAGCGCGGAGTGGGGGGGTAACTTACTCAAAACTCTGGTCGGCAGAGAGAGATCACCAGTGACCTCCTAAGAAAGTAGTTTGAGGTAAGTATTCGTGTTGGAACAAATATATATATATATATATATATATATATATATATATATATATATATATATATATATATATATATGTGTGTGTGTGTGTGTGTGTGTGTGTGTGTGTGTGTGTGTGTGTGTGTGTGTGTGTGTAATGTAACGTAATGGCTATAGTCCAGTAAGGTAACATCTCAAATGGAAAATTATACTTTAGCCATGATTTCTATGACCAGGAACGTCTCACTGTTAGCAAACACATTAGTATTGTTAGGTTTGCCACCATTGATATCCTACTACCGGCTGATGAGTTTGACTCTTGAATTGATCCGTGTCTTAAAACGACAGTGCTCTAGACTGTTAATCTCTTTATTCTTTAGTTAAGCGGTGTGATACTTCTTTAATCCTATCAGTATCACAGATATTTCCGTGGTTAATGTACATGTGATACTGTATTTCTCAATTCTAGTAAATCATGAATCTCATTAAACGTAATATAATGTCATTGGTTTACCTTTCCTGACATAACCTATTATGCCACCAGCAACTATGATCCCAGCATAACAGAAGCACAAATAATCGGGCGTCATCCTTAACACTATTTTTCTCTGTAAAAAACTTCTGTGTCTTTATACGTACGATATGAATGAGATTTCCTTTAAGATTGGGCCATGATAATAATTATCTTATCTTGTGTGACGCAAAAAAAAATTGAACACGCAAATACAAAAAGTTTAATCAAATGCAGACAGCGTTATCACCCAAGCCTCTGACTTGTGAGGATGACTTATTGTCTTCCTTTAGATCGGGAAGTCCCTTGTTCCTCCCAAAAGAATAAAGTTTTAAAAACTTTATCGTCACGCATAACAGCTTTCTTATCTCCACTTTTAACTTCAATTTATAATCAGATATATACCCAGCATAAAACTCCATTTCTTTTTTCTTTTTTTTTTTTCAAAATAGAATAAGAATAAAAACAGATTATGATGTTCATTATTCTAATGTATAAATATTTACCATAATAGAAAAAAAATAGGATATAGAGTGTTATTTTTCATCATATGAACTATTAAACATACGGGTAGGCTACCGATATATCATCATCATCATCTCCTCTCATGTCTATTGACGCAAAGGGTCTCGGTTAGATTTCGCCAGTCATCTCTATCATGAGCTTTTAAATCAATACTTAAGAATGCATAGGACAAACAAATCTTGTAGATACTGTAGGGCACAAGGTTTCCATGTGATAGAACCGGGGAAACAACCCTTAGAGTAAAGTAAGTATCTCTGTTGAATCAGGTCATAAAATTGATGGGGGGGGGGGAAGATTCAGCCCTTATAAATAATATTGTTTTTGGAGTTACTTCAAATTAATTCTTTTTTGTTTCTCGGCCAATATTTTACCTTTAAAAATCATTTGAAAGATAACTAAATGCTAAAGACTATGCATTAGTTATTTTATTAGCATTTTTATTCTTTGTATGTAGCATATTATTTTATAAACGTGTAGAAATCTCTTTTAAAGGAGGCTATTTTTCATATGGAAGATTTTAGTGTTTTGTAAAAAGTGAATGAACAATTGCAGGCTATAAAATTCCCTACCTTTTCATGTGTGAATGACAAAAATCAGTTAATATATAAAAGAGAAATCAGGCCTCGTTTTTTTTTCTTTTTTTTAGATTTTTTAATAAACTTTAGAAAGTATAAGTAATTGACTTTAGCGGTAATTTTCCTCAACAATTGAGATTATAAGGACATAATCTTCATATTTCAAGGTTATTTACTAACCAGTAGTAAAACCATTTCCTAAAATCCAGAGATAGATACGCTACATGTACCAAAACTGCGCACTCATGAGCAATACTTAGTTAGTTTGTTAAATCTAACGTGTCAAAAATTGACATTTATTCCCCTTGAATAAAAATATTCTTAGTTTTACGAGTATTTGTTTTCTAAGGTATTTCTCAGTTTCTATGAATATATGTTTAAATGTGATTATTTTGCTCCACAGAAGTAGTTTTATTATATTAACTATATCAATGAGTTTGTATGAATTAGTATAATAATATTTAAAGTAATAAGCTAACTTTCTTGCAAATTTTATCCATCTAGATCAGATAAAATGACGTAACATCCCATTGTTGTCAAACTTCTTCCTGTGGAGATTATATATATTGTTTGATTATTGTAAGGGCACATGCCAGTAATTTAAACTTGCCTTCTGGACGAAACCCCCCCTCCCCTTTTTTTTGTATGTTGGGTTACAATTAAATCACTTGATGTTTGTTACGTAACCCTTGCAAATTTGTAAATGTGACACATTGTACTCCTCCCGAGTTCTTCCAAGGTGGAAATGTGATGCGGGCGGGCTTCTATCAGCGGACTCCAAAAGGCAAGTAATTAGAAGATATTCTCCTGAATCCGACCGCCATCATCACCTCGTGAACCATCGCATTGTTGCAGCAATGTTCTTATAAGAACACTCTGTAATCCCGTTTGATATTTGTTTAATTTTTTATCAAGTGACGTAAATTTTGTTCATTTGTGGTAATGTTAATGTTCGCTCTTTAACGTAACTCTGATGATTTTTGTTTGTGTACTTTAAATATTAAATATATGTCAAACTTTTTAATTGAGTCTTTGTGAACCCGTGTGGCATCACCCCCAAAAGAATCGGTGCAGGAAATATAGTTTGAATCAAAGGTAAACGGCAGATGTCTCTTCAGTAAGTTTGTTTCTCAGTTCTGTAACTTGGCCTCGTGCAAAGCTGGTGCACGAGGGTTTACAGTTTAAAGAAAGTTATCATATGTGGTTGTAAATTCCCCAGTGTTTCACCACATAACGCTTTTGGCCTATTTAGTTATCATGACTGACAATTTATACATCTTTCAGCATAATCATAACATGACAATTATAAATATATAAACGAGCAAACAAATAGATACGATGAACATAACTTTAGAGAGACTGTAAGGACAACGTCCAACAACGCTTGTAGCACTCTCTTTACCTTTGTACATATTCTGTGTAAATACCCTGTAAATATTGTGTAAGCATTTATGCATTATTATATGCCAAGCGTGGGCTTTTATATTACCCATAAAGTCAATGTAAGAAAACACAAATTCTCCGCATTTCTCACATGTCACTACAATTCCGTGTGCACAGGTAAATGTATTTGACCAGTCTCGGAAATGAAGTTACGGGCTGCTAACGCAAGAGCCCGTGTCTTGCATAAGGCAAGGCAATCTTTACAGAACAGAACAGGAAATAAAGCATCACTTGACCATGGTCTGTCTCTTATACCTCAGAAGATATGCAGCAAACTGTTATTTATGAATAGCCTACCATGGAAAATATAATAGAACTGATAGCCTAGGCCTCAAGAAACATAGACAGTGGGAGTGTTACTCTATATGCAACACTGGAATTCTTGAATAAAAAAAAAGTAAATAAATAGATACCCAAGTCAGAAAAGGGTTTCGTACGGGACCAGAAGTGCTTGCGTAAGTATATAAAAAGGACTTTTTAAGTATTATTATTATTATTATTATTATTATTATTATTATTATTATCATTATTATTATTATTATTATTATTGTTGTTGTTGTTGTTGTTGTTGTTGTTATTGTTATTATTATTATCATTATTATTATTATTATTATTATTATTACTAGCTAAGCTACAACCTTAGTTGGAAAAGCAGGATGCTACAGTATAAGCCCAAGGGCTCCAATAGGAAAAACTAGCCCGGTGAGGAAGGGAAATAAGGATATAAATAAACGATCTGAGAAATAAGGAACAATTAAAATAAAATATTTAAAAAACAGTAACAGCATCATAACATGTATTTCATAAATAAACTACAAAAAAAAAAAAAAAAAAAAAACTTGTCAGCCTGCTCAACATAAAAACATTTGCTGCAAGTTTGAACTTCTGAAGTTCTATCGATTGAACTACCTATTTAGGAAGATCATTCCACAGCTTAATAACAGCTGGGATAAAACTTTTAGAATAATGTGTAGTACTGAGTCTCATGATGAAGAAGGACTGATTATTAGAATTAACTGCATGCCTAGTATTACGAACAGGATGGAACTGGCCGGAAAGACAGCTTGTCTTTATTAAATAATCTGCCTGAAATATGAAATCTAGACGTTTTCTTAGACAAAAACATCAATAATCTTAATTTTCAAAACATCAAGCAGAGTCATGCCCCATTATTCTTTTATTTAAAAACACAAAAAAGTATCATACTTATGATATCACTATATCTTCACTGTCTCCTCTACTTCTATCTACATTGGTTACTTACCTTTTATTAGACATTTCAGTGTCCTTTTCCATGACGTCCTTCATAATCTTTCCAAATATATATATATATATATATATATATATATATATATATATATATATATATATATATATATATATACAGTAATACCTTGACATACGAACATAATGCATTCCAGGAATGAGCTCGTATGTCAATACACTCGTATCTCAAATCAGTTTTTCCCATATGAAATAACTAAATAAAGAAATAATCTATTCCTACCCTTTTAAAAGCACCCAAATCAACAATATAGCAATTAAAAACATGCTTTTAATTGTTTCAATACTTAACCTACACTCACAAAACGACATAAATGATTGTTGGACTGTGATCTGCAATAAAATGTGGTTTTATTATGGAGTTCTTACCTTTGAGACAGACGGTAGCGGCTAACGGCGGTGTATGCGGAGGAGGAGGAAGGGAGGAAGATAATTGGACGATAAACGTACGGTATTCACACTGTTTCTTACACTACTTATCGTAGCACTTAAAATCTAAATTTACTTAATTGAAATTATATTACTGTACACTTACTTAATTTTAAAATAAATCTTAATCTTACGTATCTTATTTTATATTTTTTTTTTTTTTTTTTTTTTTACTGTTCTTCACTTGTCTTAGCTCATTTTGCCTTGATTTTACTTTTTTGCAAGCCTTTTAAAAGAAAACCTATCCGGATAGGTTTGTTTCTATCTCCCTTTCAAAATGTTGTGGAAATGAGTTAGGCAAGTGTCGTTGAAAAGACCTGAAGCATGACCACAAGAAAGTTTATCAGGGTGTCTCTTTTGAACGAAATCAGACATATTTTGCCCTAATCTTACTTGGAGAAAGGAGTTCCTCCAGTTCTGCTGCCTCCTCACTACTGAGCTCTTGTAACACCTCTATGTGATGCATCGTCTGGAGCTTGATCAATTCTTCCGTCTTCAGCTCTTCTTGATGCTCCTCAACAAGGTTGTTGACACCTGCCTTATCTACCTCTAGCCTCATGAACTTTTCAAGAGACATAATCTCTTCCAACACAATGGGTTCGGGGTCAGGCTGCGGCATATAGAACCCTTTGAAGTTCCTTTCAGCTACGGAATCTGGTCAATTTTTTTTCCATGCTGAATTTAAGGTTCTTTGCATTACACCCTGCTTTGCTTCATCAATGATTTTTAAACAATAAACAATGTTGAAATGGTCCCTCCAAAATTCACGAAGGGTGAGATTGGTGTTGTCTGTGACATCAAAGCATTTCTTAAACAAATGCTTTGTGTACAGTTTCTTGAAGTTTGAGATGACCTGTTGGTCCATGGGCTGGAGGAGTGGCGTGATGTTGGGCGGCAGATAGAGGACCTTGACAAACTTGAATTCATCCAGAATATCATCTTCAAGACCAGGAGGGTGACCAGGGGCATTGTCTAGGATGAGAAGACATTTCAACAGCAGTTTTTCCTCGAAAAATACTTCTTGACTGCTGGACCAAAGTACAGATTCGCCCATTCTGTGAAAAAATGTCTCTACATGACTGGAAGTTTTTCTTTCAAGATCTTATGGGTCTTGAAAGAACGTGGTTTTTTTAGCGTGGTAAACCAGTAGTGGCTTATTCTTACAGTCACTGATGGCATTGGCACAAAAGGCTAAAGTCAATTGATCCTTCATGGGTTCATGTTCCGACAGTTTCTTCTCCTCTGTCATGATGAATGTCCTCCTGGGCATCTTCTAAAAAAGGCCAGTTTCATCACAATTTAAGACTTGTTGGGCTATGTAACCTTCTGCACCAACAAGGGAGGCAAAACGTTTCACATACTCTTCCTAGGCTTTCACATCGGAACTTGCAGCTTTCCCATGCCTCCCAACCGAGTGGATCCCAGTTCGCTAGTTAAAGTTATCAAACCAGTCATGACTGGCTTTGAAGGTCTCCACTAACATCGATGTCTCCCCACTCTCAGCTGCTTCCCTTTGTTTCAAGTCTTCATAGATTGTGCTGGCCTTCTCACAGATAATTGTCTCGGTCACACCATCTCCTTCCAACTGTTTTTCTTTTATCCAGAAGCGTTTCCATCTCGCCAATTACATTAGTCCGTAGCTTCGACAAGGATTACAGGTGAAGATACTGTATGGTGTGCAGAAGGGTCGAAAACATCATTAAAAGGCCATAATTCATTTTAAAACGTTTCGAACATTACCATGTTCATCCTCAACCTGTAAAAATTACAAATATAGAATTATTAAAATTTACACAATGATTCTTAAACAAAGTAGAAGAACATTAAAATGGTTTTAATATTATTGAATATAAAACAGAATATGATAAAAACTACAAAAAAAAAAACATAAGAGATCCAGTTCTCACCAAACCATCCACAGGAGAAGGTGAAGAACGAATTACTAAAAAATGATACCCACCTACGACTTCGGTTATGCTAAGTTAAGGGGAGAAGCAGAGGCGTTGGAGTTCAAAGGAGGAACAAAACGTTTGATGTATGACTCAAAGGTAGTTAGAAAATCCCTAAGGATTGTTCCACCAATAATTAAAAAATGCTTGTTATTTACTTCGAGTTTGCATATGGAGGCATGATTTCTTATGTTAGAGAATTCTGGATTACCCAGTCTCTGACCAGTTTTAAAACTGTATTCCATATGGCTACAATATATCTCACCAGCAACAACGTAAGGCAAGATCCAACATAGATAACGTTTCTAAATAAATTATGACCTTTTAAAGATGTTTTGGGCCCTTCTACACACCATATATATATATATATATATATATATATATATATATATATATATATATATATATATATATATGTATATATGCATTCACCCTATTGTTAAATTCTACAGACACGTGAGGAGTGTGCAACTGATTGCAGGATTGACATAAATCTATAATACAGTCATTTGGATTTTCCATTCTGTAAGGGAATTTTAATATGCGAGTACACACCACATCCTGGCAAGCAGATACATTTAGTTCAGCAAACATTAGACGAACACTATAATGTTTGATTATTTATAAAGTATTCTCATAGCATCACTATTGGTCACCACAAACTTCCGTAAAATATGTTTTTATTTAAAATTACAATAAAAAGGGTTAGTATATTGTGGTGAAAATATGTCTTAAAGAATAGCACTAGCACATTCTGACTGTAAGGACATCGCTCCCTCCGTCATCCAGCATTCTCATCGAATTCTCCATTTCATTTAAATTCTCCTTTCGCCACACTGTGGCTAACTGTATATATTTGTTCCGCTCCCTCAGAGCTACAATTTCATGTATTTATCATTTCGCTACATATTTCTATTGACTTGTATTTCAAGTATTTATACATGTAAAAAAACACACATTTTGTGGCGGTTGGTTCAAGCCAGATTGGCGCCAGCGCGCATGCTACATTGCCGTCCGCACCTTGTATTATATTCTCGCACCTGTTTGAATAAACCATCAGTTGTTGTTGGTGATAGGTCGTCTCACTGTCCTTACAACTGGTGACCCCGGAGTTGAAGTAGCATCAACAGTTTTGACTTTGCCATTAACGGACTTATTACGGCCGTGCTACCTTCTTTTACTCCGTTATCTTAGGCGTGAGCTTCGGCCTTTGGTGTTCCCACACCTCGGTGCGTTTGTAAGGCAGTAGGATGACCTTAACCGACATCTCAACTTCCCACCTCTTCGCCGACTCATCGACTGACCACAATGGCAGATTCAACCCGCCCATCACGCCCAATGGCCTTGCCTCCACGCCCAAAGTCAAACTGCTGCCGTTTTCTCAACACAACACCGCTTCCTGGTTCCTGAGAGCAGATGTACTCTTCCGAGTCACTAGGCTCAGCGACTCCTGCGCCAAGGCCGACATCGTTCTCACCTCCATCCCAGAGGAGGTATTCGACAAGATTTCCCCATGGCTCAACGCCCAGGCTGGCCAAGTTTCCCACGACGACCTGAGAACGAAACTAATCGGTATCTACTCAGTATCCGTTTCAGTAAGGGCACAGAAAGTCCTGGATCTCGCCGGCGAACACATGGTTGACACCTCTCCTGTCGAGGCGTGGGACGAGTTGACCGGCCTGCTAATGCTTCCCGAGACCGACAGCAACGGCCGACGGCGCGAGATTAGCCTATCTCGCGAGATTTTCCTTCGACGCCTGCCGCAGGACGTAAGGGCCCAATTGATGGACGCCAACACACTTCCGATGAACGAACTCCTGTCGAAGGCTCAGAAGCTCCACGAGGCCTACAAAGCATCCTGCCTCGGGGCATCATCAGTATCGTCTTTGTTCTCCTCCTTCAGCTGCTCTTCCATTGACTCTTCAGCGACGCCTCCTGACGACGACGACGAGATCAACGCTCTGGCAAAGAGGAAACCACAGCAACCAACACGTCCGAGCCCTAGGCCTAATCCAGCGTGGTGTTTCTACCATCAGCAGTTCGGCAGCGATGCCAAGAAATGTAGGGCACCATGCAATTTCCCTAGAAGATGACGCCAGAAGAAACCACCTACCACCATCACAGCTGCAGGAAACCAAAGCAATAATGGTTTCTATATCCTCGACACCGTCTCCAGCCATAGACTCATGGTCGACACCGGCGCTATGCAGTCAACGTTCCCGCCGTCACAACCGACCTAGACCGTGGTCCCAGCAATGACGCCCCCTCGCTCGTCGCCGCCAATGGGTCTCCCATACGGTGTTATGGGACTAGGGTCCTCAGGATATCTATCATGGGCCGTTCGTATTCCTGGCCCTTCGCCATCGCTGACGTCAGTCGCCCCCTCCTCGGTGCAGATTTCCTCGCTCACCACGGACTACTCGTCGACGTTGCTCGGAAACGCCTCAACGACACAGGAACCTGCCGGTCCCGCGCCCTAAGAGCCGGCCCTGCCACAATGTGCGTATCCGCTGTAATGACGCAGCCCTACGCCGACCTTCTGCAAGAATTTCCTGATGTTTTCAAGCCCAAGCTCCGCCAATCGCCGGGATCCCCCTCCAAGCACGGGATCTACCACCACATCACGATGACAGGACCTCCTACACACGCTAAATTCCGCCACCTCCCGCCCCAGAAGCTGAGGGACGCCAAACGCGCCTTTGAGGACATGGAACGCATGGGTATCTGTAAGAAAGCATCGAGCCCCTGGGCATCTCCCCTACACATGGTAAAGAAGCCTGACAGGACCTGGAGACCTTGCGGCGACTACAGGCGCCTCAACCTCATCACAATGCCTGACCACTACCCTCTTCCCAACATGCAAGACCTGACGAATGCGTTGCATGGCACGAAATACTTCACCAAGATGGACCTTCTCAAGTCTTACTTTCAGGTCCCCGTATTTCCAGAGGACATTCCGAAAACTGCCATTGTGACACTGTTCGGATCCTACACCTTTGCATACTCAACCTTCGGTCTACGCAATGCGGGGCCGACCTTCCAACGTCTAATGGATAGCATCCTGGGCGACCTACCATTCTGGTTGTATGTTTCGACAAATGCACGTTCGGCGCCGAAGGTGTGGACTTTCTTGGTCATCGCGTGTCCTCGAGTGGGGTAAAACCCATGACAACCAAGGTGGACGCCATCAGAAAGTTCCCGACACCTACGACCACCCACCAACTTCAGGAGTTCCTGGGGATGGTCAATTACTACAGGCGCTTCATCCCCAACATCGCACAGACCCTGACACCCTTGACGACGTCCTGAAGGGAAAGGCGAAGAAACTTGAGTAGGGTTCCCCACAACAACACGCATTCACTCAGACAAAGGACGCCCTCGCAAACGCCACCACCCTGGCTCATTTCGACGACAACGCCCCTTTGCGACTGACGACGATGCCAGCAACGTCGCCTGTGGGGCTGTGCTGGAACAGCTCGTCGATGGTTCTCCTCGACCATTGGCATTCTTCAGCAGAAAACTGAAACCCATGGAAACAAGATACAGCACCATCGACAGGGAGCTTCTCGCCGTCTACCTCGCCGTCTGCCACTTCAGGCACATCCTGGAGGGCACACCCTTCACCATCGCGACGGACCATCAACACCTCGTACACGCCTTTACAAAATCGACAGACGCATGGTCCTCCCAACAACAACGTCATCTCGCAGCAATCGCCGAATTCGAGTGCACCATAAGCTACGTTCCCGGAAAGAAAAACTCAGTCGCAGACGCCCTTTCAAGGATTGAAATCGACGCAATCCACCTGGGAATTGACTACGCCAACCTCGCATCCGAGCAGCGCACCGACCTAGAGGCACAGGGTCACCTGACGGGGACATCCGCGCTCAAGATAACTTCAATTCCCCTCGGGCGAGCAGGAGTAACTATCCTCTGCGACACCAGTACCGGCCGCCCACGTCCCTGAATTACGGCTTCCTACAGAAGAAAAATATTCAACATCATCCATGGACTTTCACACCCCTCGGGATGCACCACTGCTCGCCTCCTGTCTGAAAAGTTCATCTGGCCAGGGATCAAAAAGGACGCTCGGGAATGGGCGAAGAAATGCATCAATTGCCAGACGAGCAAGATCAGCCGTCACACCGAATCAGGGATAGGTGATTTTTCCCAACCGAAAAGACGTTTCGGTCACATCCACATCGACGTTGGGGGACCTTTGCCACCTTCGGGATCTGCTCGCTACCTGCTGACAATCATCGATCGTTCCACGAGGTGGTTGGAAGCATCACCGATGACCGAAGCTACAACCCAAGCATGCGCCGAAGCCCTTTCGTCGAGCTGGGTGAGCAGATTTGGCGTTCCTGACGACATCACGACGGACAGAGGCCCTGCTTTCCTGTCAGAGATATGGCTCGCTCTGGCAAACCTGATAGGAACGACACTCCACAGCACTACGGCATACGACCCCGCAGCAAACGGCATGGTCGAACGAACTCATCGCGCCCTCAAGGCGTCCCTGATGGCGAGCTGCACCGATGGGGACTGGAAATCATGATTTCCTTGGGTACTTCTCGGCCTTCGCACCGCCCCTCGCGCAGATGGTGAGCCATCACCTGCTGAAAAGGTATACGGAGAGGCGCTCGCAGTTCCCGGCGAATTCTTTCCCAAATCAACCGACGACACGCAGCTGGATCATCTTAGGGACATCGCCAGGAAGTTCAGGCTATGTCTTAAAACTTACCAGGACAGAACTATTTCAAGCCGAGGAACCTGGACGACTGCGGGTATGTTTTCGTCCGTGTCGACGCTCATCGACAGCCGCTAACCAGACCCTATCGAGGCCCTTACCGAGTAATCAAGAAAACGACGAAAGCCTTCCTTCTCAACGTGCATGGCCGAGAGGACTGGGTCTCAATAGACTGCGTGAAACCGGCGTTTCTCGAAGGAAGCAACACTGCCTCCGCGGGACCTGGCAGATCCAGAGTGCCACCTCAAAACAAGGCGCCCAATGAGAAGAGAAGCAACAAATGACGACGAGAGGTAGCGATCCATACGCCGACCGCCGACGCGCCCCTCCGTTCAAGAACAAGAGGAACCCTCCGACGCCCGAAATGATACGAAGAGTAGTCTCATCAGCCCTCTACGCCGCCTGATGTCTTGTGGGTGGAGTACTTGTAAGGACATCACTCCCTCCGTCGTCCAGCATTCTCATCGAATTCTCCATTTCATTTAAATTTTCTTCTCGCCACACTGTGGTGCACTGTATATATTTAATACGCTCCCTCAGAGCTACAATTTTATGTATTTATCATTTTGCTACCTATTTCTATTGACTTGTATTTTAAGTATTTGTACGTGTGAAAAAACACACATATTGTGGTGGGTAGTTCAAGTCAGATTGGCGCCTGCGCGCATGCTACTTTTACGTCCGCACCTTGTATTATATTCTCGCACATGTTTGAATAAACCGCAGTTCTCACTCAGCTCCCACTGAGAGAGAACCTTCAGCTGCTGCTTCTGCCTCCTGCGTTCCTGCTGACTGCCGCCTTCTCCTGCTGCTGCCTGCTCCCTCTTCACTTGCTGATATATTCAGCCACCTGAAGAGATCGCCGCCGCCGCCGCCAAATTACGCCGATTTCGCCGACGTTTTTCGCCGAATTCGTCGCCGATTTTCGCCGTTTTTTCGACGATTTCGCTGCTGTTGATGCTGTTTTGACAAGGGCCTTGCCCCTGAATAGGCTGTAATCAGCCCCCTCATATAAGAGAACCTACATTGACAATATAGGCTAAGCTTTGCCTCTGTCTACATAACTTTATTTTACTAGTAGATCCTTCTATGGAAAATCTGGTAGCCGTTGTGGTCTGAAAACTCCAGTTGAAGCAGGGCCCAAGGGTCAAAACTTCCCACTCTCGCCGTCTGTGGCAAGTGGCATAGGGCTGTTAGGCTTGGCGCCTATAAGCCAAGTTGTTGACTAGACAATAGGTATATATTCTTGTTAACTGGCGAAATAAGCCAGCATTCAGATAGAGTTAGGAGTTAGCTCTAATAAAAACTTTTTTAGGATTCCACTGAGTTTGTTTTTACCCCCAAACCTCCCTACCTGCAGGAATAGACTGCTGGGCCGTCTTAGTGCGTGAACGCAGTAAGAAGGCTCCCCAACAGCTATTTGTGCAGGCTAGTACATAGCTATAAAGAGTTAGTTCAAGCACTGCTCTAGCAATAGGATAGTTAGGATATACCCTATATAACTAACAAAATTGTGTTCCATTTTCAGATTCTTCATTTCGTTTTTAAAACTCCTACTGTAACTTTGTTTGGGGCCCTAGGGCTTAAAGGGTTGGACAACCCCACCAGACACACTGTCTGTCTTTTCGATCTTTGATCAACTCCTTACCTTTCAACCCACAAAGGACTTATCCTGGAGATCTGTTGATGAACTCCTAGGAATAGAGTTTGAAGCCATGGTCTCCAACCATGCCCTGAACTGATCACCGACCCCATGAATAGAAAGAGAATGACGCTAGACACTGACTCAGACGAGCAAGGAAACCAATCCTGGACCGAAGTCAATAGGAAAAAAAAGCTTCCTAGAAGGAAACACACAAGATTTGATGAAACAATGCCTACCCAACAACAAGGAAACCCCCAATGGACAGAACAGCAACCAGCCAGCTAGGGAGAACAAAACTTACTTCTTCAGAGTCCTGGCTGGAAACTCATCCGAGGCTTTTAAGGCTATTGCAGCCTTTGAGCAAAAACATAAAAATATCCAAATGGTTGCCAAACCTAACAGGACAGGCCAGTGGACCATATCCACCAAGGACTCAAGAGCACTGATCACTTTAAGGAGCACCTCAGACATCAAGCTGCAAGAGCTTAAGGAAGAAGAAAAGATCAAGAAAGCAGTTGTGGTTGGCTACCTAACTGATATGATGGAAAGCCACCTGTTAAAACTGCCTAACATCACTGCAGGCTTCTTTACCAAAGCCATTCTGGTAACTTTCAAGGGACCACACCCGAAGAGAGTGGACCTAGGCATCTTTGGCAGCTTCAAGGTTAACAAATATTACCCTGATCCCCTTAGATGCTATAACTGCCAAAGATTTGGACACCACAAGGACCAGTGCCAAGCTAAGGTCCCAACCTGCGCAGTCTGCAGCCAAAGACACCCCACACAGGAGTGTATCGACAAGAGGGCTGCAGGAATACCTACAGTTGCTAAGTGCTCTAATTGTAAAAAGGGGCACACAGCAATGGCCTGGGGATGCCCTCTAAGAGTAGCAAGGGTAATTGTTGCCCTCCCCAAGGATAAAAGGGACCCATCAAGAGGAAGAGCGGCCCCCAAACCTTTACCTAGGAAAAGGTTCTACACGCAGGAGGAGCTAAGGAAGCACTCCAGAACAAGATCCACGTCCAGAGCCAGATCCACATCTATAGCTCCTAAACCTACAACTCAAGGGCCAAAACTAATGCCCAGGACTATTTTCATTAAGACCACGGTCTTAAGAACCACTCTAACTAATCTAGTCACACAGGCAGTGACTGAAAAACTTAATGCAGAAGCTATTGCAGCTAGCATCGAACAAGTCCTGTTAGACTTCGCCTCCAAGACTAAGTCCTCCCAACCCCCCTCTCATGCTATCCAGCAGATCACCTCTCACTCTTCACCTATCATTCAATCACCCCAATCACCTGTACCTTCCACATCCACAGCACCAGATCCCACCCCTATCATCCCATGCAGCCCATCCATCACTCCTTCATCCACTCTCACCCCATCCACCTCATCCACTTCATCCACTGAGGTCAAGGCAATTGCCTTTGCCTCCAGGGATCCAAGACAGTTCTCTTCAACATACAACCAGGTATAAGAGTTCTTAACTGGAACTCAGCCGGAGTAAGACCTAAAATATCCTCCCTAATTGCAGTATGCAAAACAGAGGACATAGACATAATCCTGCTACAAGAAACACACTTAACAACAGAAAGGAAGATCAAAATACCAGGCTACAATGCCTACACAACACCACAGATAGGCACAGACAGAGGCCTAGCCACACTAGTTAAGACAAGCATACCAAGAACAAGGTTACACAACCCCATCCCTTGCGGTATCAACATAGAGACACTAGCAGTAACAATAACACTACTGAATAAAAAAATTGACATATACAACATATATAGGAAAATAAACAGGGAAGACACAGGAGAGCTGCAGCTGACACAACTCTTTGCTCACGCAGAAAGAACACCATCAATTATCTGTGGGGATTTTAATGCACACCACCCCATTTTATCATCCCCATCAAGAACAAACCCCTCTGGGGAACACAAAGCCTTCGCCCTAGAGGAATTTAAAGGAATCACCCTCCTAAACACAGGGCATCCAACACATGTAAGAGGAGGCAGACTGGATCTGACCTTTGTCACAACAGCAATAAGACATCTAACCAAGTGGCAAGTACACTCAACCCTGATTAGTGATCACTTTGCCACAGTAACAGAATTGGAGATGCAGCAACTACCTCCTATTCCACCACCTCCACCAAGATGGAATCAAGACCTAACAGACTGGGTCTGTTTTCAATTAGCCATAGAGGAATGGGCAGTCAGCTACGTTCCTCCAGAGGACATAGATCAGCTAGAAAAAGACCTAGTTGAGGCCTTTCACAATGCAGCCAACAGAGCTATGCCACTAAAAGCAACAGGAGGTAACTACACATACAGAGACTCCTGGTACTACTGCCCAGAAGTCAGAAGACTAAAAACCAGACTAAACAGAGTCACAAAAATATACAGAAGAAGATCCACAGTAGAAAACAGAGAGCTACTACAAACAGTCAGAACTGAAACAAATCAAAGAATCCATGAAATCAGAATTGAAAAATGAATAGAATGGTGTTCAAGCCTGTCAGGATACACTACTCTAACTGAGCTTTGGAAATGGCTACGCAGAGTAGCCGGAAAAAAGAGGAAGACTCCAGTTGCCATACACCCACACCCACAAGAGGAGGCTGAAAGAATTGCAACATCTTTTGCAAACAGAACATTGTCAATCAATCTTTCCCCTGAAACCAGAATGCAACAAGAGCAACTGGCGCCAACCAGGTGGGAAGAGATCAACACAGCCTGCCTACAGCAGGATGACACAGACACCCCATACACAGTTGAGGAACTAAGAGCAGTACAAAAGACAGGGAAAGACACTGCACCCGGAGCTGACAAGATCACCTACACAATGATCAAACACATGGGTCCAGCAGGTGAAACTGCATTCCTAAGGTTACTAAACAAAACACACCTTGAGCACACAAGGCCTCAAACCTGGAGACAACAAGATACACAGCCAATCCCGAAGCCAAAGGATCCAACAAACCCTAGGCCAATAGCCCTAGTATGCTGTATGGAAAAAACAGGAGAAAAAATGGTCCTAAACAGGATAAAATACAAAATTGGCCCCCTAAACAAGCAGCTATATGCATATCAGGAGGGAATTGGTACCTCTGAATGCATCACAGATGTATTAAGCTGCATAAATCAAAACAAGGCAACAATAGTCTTCATAGACTTTGAAAAAGCCTTCGAGCTAGCAAGCCCAGTTGCAATGCTGCAATCAGTAGCTAAAAAAGGAGTCAAAGGACACCTACTAGCATGGACTAAAAACTATGTGCTAGGAAGGCAAGCCAAAGTCAAATTTCAAGGAGTGATATCCACATATCATGAATTGGAAAATGGTACGCCACAAGGAGGAATTCTAAGCCCCCTCCTATTCAACATCCTCATGGAAAATATAGCCTCACTTCAGCTACCTGAAGGAGTAAATATATTTATCTATGCAGATGACGTATGTGTAATAGCTCGAGGGCCAGTCAGGACAATAAAAATGCAAAGAGCACTCAATGCCATCAGCCACAAATCCAATGAGCTTGGACTAAAAATAAACATTGACAAAACAAAAGCAATGACAATTAAAGCCCCAAACCCGGTACAACCACTCACAATAGGAATGGAACCCCTAGAATGGGTGGACAGATACACATACCTGGGAGTAATAATAGACAAACAGCTCACTTTCAAGCATGAGATAAAATATCTCAAGGAAAGGACAAATGCCAGAAATACAGCAATGGGATATATGAGCAGGCTCAATGATGGAGCAAATGAGCACGTCCAAAAGAAATATTATCTGGCCTGTTCCAGATCATTAGTAGATTATGCCGCCCCAACACTCTTGGGGCTAACAGATCTACAAAAAAGCACAATTGAAGTGATTCAAAACAATGCCATGAGGCTCATGTTAGGAGCCCCAATGTGGACAAGACTGTGCAACCTAAGGTTGGAAACTGGACTACCAACCCTTGAGGACAGAATTGCACTAAGAAATGCAAGCATAGTTGCAAAGATGTTCCTGTCAGACAGAGACTCAATCACAAAAAAGAGAGTAAGAGAGGAACTATCCAAACATCCTGAAGTGCAAACCCCAAGTTCTTATGGCAAAGACCATAGCAATAACATTAAAAGACTTGGCCTAACAGAAATAATCCTACAACTAAACCCTGACACAGCACAGAGTATAATACACATTCCACCATGGAAAAAACAAGTTGCTAAATTCAACTATACCAAACTCCCAAGGGCAAAAGAAAACTGCACAATAGAGAAACTTAGAAAAGCAGCAGAAGCAGCTATAAACTCTGTAGAGACAATAGGGGCACAGATCTACTATACTGATGGTACAGTAGATCCTGGAACCCAAACAGCAGGAGCGGCAGTTCACTTCTGCAATTTTACAGCTTGCTGGAGAACATCCAATAATGTCTCCACCCTGCAGACAGAGCTTGTTGCAATACAGCAAGCATTAAAGTACTCTATTGAAAATGAGGAGGGACCAGTAGTCATTCATACTGATTCACGATCCTCAGTGCAAGCCCTACAGCAAGACAAAAACAAAGAAAACAAGTCCCTGATAGCGGACATTAAAATCCTCTTAAATCAGCATAATGAAAGGAACAGACTAGTAACACTAAACTGGATCCCCAGTCACATAGGGATACCAGGGAATGAAAAGGCTGATGAGCTAGCCAAAAGCACCAAATACATTCACAATGTACAGGTGCACATACAGCCTGCACTGCAACAAATCAAAAACAAAATAAAGACACAGATCAAAGACAACCTAATCAAGGAACTACACATGAGGATAGAGAATGGCTCTCCCTCTGCCACATGGTACAAATGGGCCACAGAACTAGAACCTCCACCCATAGACAGACACACCCCAAGGAAACAGGCTGTATGTATACACAGACTCCGGCTGGGATACAAAGCAAACTGGGAACTCGCAGATGACATCCAGGGAACGTGTGAACACTGTGATGTCATACCACAACAAGCCCTCCTGCACTATTTACTAGAATGCAGAGAAACAGCACAGCTACGAGGTGATCTACTTGTAGACACCAACTCACCACAGGCCGTGAAAGAAGCGGCCACACTGGCACAAGCAATTGTCGAAAGCATAGACGCACACGCACAGTTGCTTTCAACACTACCTCCACCAAGGTAAGACCTCATCATTTCATGCACCATCTCATCCCCTCATTGTAAGGCTCTATTCACATCATCCCCTTTAACTTCTCAACTAACCTACCACTAAAAATCTCTCCGCAGGGACCCTAGGG
Source organism: Palaemon carinicauda (assembly GCF_036898095.1). Taxonomy (NCBI): domain Eukaryota; kingdom Metazoa; phylum Arthropoda; class Malacostraca; order Decapoda; family Palaemonidae; genus Palaemon; species Palaemon carinicauda. The sequence continues at coordinate 150,730,361 of NC_090726.1, read as the reverse complement.
AGTAAAGGGTTGGACAACCCCACCTGCACCGTTTTTCTCTAATCTTCAAAAGCCTTACACCCCCAATTTTTCAAACTACCACTATCCGAGAAATGATGGCCCTCTACTACTACCACCATCATCCTTACCCTATCCACATCTTTTTCTACTACTAAAAACCTTTCAAATTTCCATTAATGCAATCACCTTAGAATTTTTACAGATCACATACGGGCCAACCAAGGGAAAGGCCCGTGCCAACAACAAGTGTTGGCTTTAATACCCCAAGAAGAAGAAGATGAATAAACCGTCAGTTGTTGTTGGTGATAGCTCGTCTCACTGTCCTTACAACCTCAACCAGAAATAGGAGGATCAAAACTTGGAAACTGGAGGGGAAAATTAGCCAGAGTGTTTAGATGTAAAATTGAAAGAGCCACAAGAAAGAGATATGTAAATAGAACGTCAGAATTGCCTGAAGATATATGGGATGTTATGAAAAAATTATGGATGCAAGCAGCAGTAGATATGTGAGGGAAACAAGTGGTAAGCAGCAATAGGAAAAGGAAATATGGTGGTGGAATCAAAAAGTTCAGACAGCTGTAAAGAAAAAGAGTATAACCAAAAGAATGTGGGAAGAAGATGATAACTATCAAACTAGAAAGGAATATAGACGGATAAAGATGGAAACAAAGAGAATGTTAGCGATTGCAAAAGGAGAAGCCAGGAGAGAGTGGTAGATGATGGGATCACCAAAGCGAAAAAAAAAAAAAGATAATCTACAGAATTGTAGAAGTGAACAGAAAAGACAAGTAGCAAATGTAGGAATTATTAAAAAGGAAAATGGTAATATCTTGATTGAGGAAGAGGAAGTCAAGAGAAGATTGAAAGACTATTTTCTTTTACAACTATTAAATGCTGATAGAATGACTGTGAAGAACTGGAAAATGTTCCGCCAGTCGAGGGACCAATAGCAAACATCAGAAAGAGTCAGGTTGAGAATGTTAAAAAAGAATCAAATAGAACTACAAGGAAATCAAAGGTAGCAACAGAAATTATTCAGACACTAGGAAATCTAGGCAAAGAGTGAGCGCACACAATAACCTATTGGATAGTTTAATTGTATAAACAAAGTGAGACAAGTCGGGATTCAAGACATTAAAAAGAATATTAGTAGGAAGGTTAAGATATTTGATAGATATAAATGAGCAGCAATTTAGGCTTAAGAAAGGAGAGATAACTGTAGATAATATCTTTATAGTACGACAAGTTCGAGAGAAGCAGGCTACCTAGAAGGGAACATGAAAATTTACATGTCTTTTGTGGACCTTAAAATGCATATGATGCCAAGAAAGTCGTCTGGTTTTTGAGAAAGAGAGGATGAAGTATGGGGACGCTTGAACCACCATAAAGACAAAATATGGGGAGACTGAGTCATATCCTATGAAGGTTGACCTCCATCAAGAATCAACTTAGTCCTCTCCTGTTCCTCGTCGTTTTAGACACTTTATCCTCCGAATTAAGAAATAATATAGAATTTTGGAACTAATGTTTGCATATGATTTAGTCATTATAGCACACACAGAAGAAGAACTGCAAAAATTCTGTTAAGCAAGGAAATTAGCCGTAGAAAGAAAAGGATTGGAGGTGAACATTGAAAAGACAGAGTTAATGATTAGTAGTAGAGAAGGACACAAAGAAGTAACTATTCAAGTGAAAGAGGGTACAGTGCTAAAAGGGAACAACTATTTTAATTATCTAGGATCAATAATAACAGAGGAAGGAGGTGCTGAAACAGTGAAAGAAGGATGCCAAAAATAGAGAGAGGTAACTGGAGTTGTTTTATACAAGAGAATATCATTAAGACTTAAAATGAAGATATATAAAAGAAGGTTATCAGACCCATACTATCATGCGGGACAGAAATTTGGGCACTTAGGGGAAAAAGGAAACTGTTGGAAAGAGCCAAAATGAGGATGGTGAGGTGGATTGCGGGAATATCACGACTTGAAATTAGGGAGAGTCAAGATATAGGAAGAATGTATGTCATAATTGTAATGTAAAGTATAAGGCTGGGGAAACTTGTATGCGATACTATGGCCATGTAATAAGAAGGGAAGAGGTGGAACCAATCATGGAAGCTAAGAACATGCCAGTAATGGGGTGGAGTAGTGGGAGGTGTCAGTGGTTCAGATGGAGGGAAGTGGCTGAGGTGGAACAGGAGGAAGGAGATGCAAGGAATAGAAATAGATGGAGAAGGTTGATTCAAGGACCAACCTTGCTATAGGCTACAGTGGAACTAATAAGGTCGAAAGAAGAAGAAATCATGGTGTCATGTAGGTCTGTGACAATGTCCAGCCCAGTATCTTTAACATGCCCCGCCCACAAGCATCCTATGGTTAGCTGCAACTCACTCAAATGGTCTTTGCTCTGCCGTGGGTCACTTCACTTGTAAATGAACATAACTTCATTGCTCTTCTGTTCTGGCTAGCAGTGCATGAATCTGCTGGCCATTCAGGCCACATGGATCACTATTTGAGGCATCATAATTACCTGTAATCTGTTTTTACTATCACATGAAGCAGGTGTGAGAAGGTGGTGGTAAACCACTACATCGTGGGCGGAGAGAGAGAGAAAGAGAGGTGTGTGTATATATATATATATATATATATATATATATATATATATATATATATATATATATATATATATATATATGTAGGTATGTATATTCTTACAAAGCTGGTCTAGTATAGAGTAAATACAATAGTTTATTCATGAATTATTTATATATTTCATTTATGCATTGAGGAGGTGAATAGCCAGCTCTTAAGATGAGTTCCTCACATGTAGATTTAAGATTTATTATATAACTTATGTAAGACTTTAATCATTAATTTCATTGTATTGTTTATTCAAGTCAGTATTTGTAAACTTATTATTTTTAAGAATTAACTTTTTATTTCACGTATTTTTTGCTAGGAAGTCTTACGTAATGTTTGAGAGTGATGTGAAAAAGGGCTTATGTAATGTCCTTTGATGTTTTTATGAGATATTGCGTCATGTTTGTGAGAAAATACGCAATATGCTATGTGCTTTGGAAGGTTCTCAAGGGCCCTGGTGTTAGCTCTTATCTTTTTTTTTTATTTCAAGGACAAAGGGTGGGTGGAGCTAGCTGGGAGAGTCATCTCGCGGGTGCATCGGTATGCATCTAAGAGTTGCCTGAAAACTCAGGATTCGTCTCTTGACATTTTTATCAAGTTGGAAACTCTAGCGTCGCTGTTAGGCCAACCCCCGACGCTTCCAGATCTCCTGGAAGCTTCTAGAAATAGCTAAGTCTCTTATAAAGGCAACCCGAGGGTTGCATAGATCAGATAGAGAATTGCAGCCTTAAGTCATAGTCATCTTCCCACCTCTCTCTCTCATACTCTGCTCAATGTATTGTTTTAAAAGTGTTCAGTGAAATATCAAAGTTTTGGTGTGACGGGTTTTTGTAAACATAGTGAGTACTTATCAAAATTCTTTCAGAGTTTTGTAAACGGCCCTGTAGTAAGGAGAAAGGAACTTGTATCGTGATCTGGTTATCTATTTTCATTAAGTTTCAAATTTAAATATTGTATTCAGATTTAAATTCAAGTGAAACAAGTGAATGTATAATTTTCATAAGCATTATTTCTTCAGTCTTAGTGTAAGGTTTATTCAGATTTAATATTGCAAGTCAAGTGATTATATAATTTTCAGAACATAATATTTTTGTCTTAATCTAAGTTTTGTTCAGAATTAATCTTTCGAGTGATTTATTTGTTTTATGTGAATTCTTTTCAAAGTGTTGTAATTCATATAGAATATATTTATTTTTGTAAAGCGTGTATTATTTCAATCATCAGTGTTTATTGCAACCTTACTCGTATCCTGTAAAAAAATCGTAGTAAAAGGTAGTTTGGAATAATTCTTAAGATAATTACCCAGTTTTGTTTCGAGTGTACTTAAGAGACCTTTGGATATTCAGTGTATTATAAATTGCTGTCTGGGAGTTATATAATTGTCTCAGAGTTTGGGTATTAATATTTCCAAGTGTTACAGATTTAATGTAAAAGCAAACAAGGGAGTTTGGAATTTGAGAAGTTTTTTAGCTTGCCAGCTGCAATATATATAATATTATACGTTTGGTTCCCAGATATGAGCCATCATAGTATAATGTATATATATAAATATATATATATATATATATATATATATATATATATATATATATATATATATATATATATATATATCATTTTCTCCTACGCCTAATGACGCAAAGGCCCTCGGTTAGATTATGCCAGTCGTCTCTATCTTGAGCTTTTAATTCAATACTTCTCCATTCGTCATCTCCTACTTCGCGCTTCATAGTCCTCAGCCATGTAGGCCTGGGCTTCCACCTCTTCTAGTGCCTTGTGGAGCCCAGCTGAATGTTTGGTGAACTAATCTCGCTTGGGGAGTGTGAAGAGCATGCCCCAATCATCTCCATCTACCCCTCATCGTGATCTCATCCACATATGGCACTCGAGTAATCTCTCTTATAGTTTCATTTCTAATCTTGTCCTTCCATTTAACTCCCATTATCCTTCTGAGGGCTTTGATCTCAAATCTAATAAATCTATATGAGATTGTTTCATTGTTATACCACGATTCATGTCTATACACTAACACCGATCTCACTAAATTGATATACTGTATAGTCTGATTTTTATATGCAATTTCAAGCGATTTGATTTCCCAATTTTACTTAACCTAGCCATTGTCTGATTTGCTTTTTTTTTTCAATCTTTCACTAAACTCTAATTCTAAAGAACCTGCATTGGAGATCATAGTTCCTCAATACTTAAATGATCCTACCTCATTAATCATTTCTCCTTCCAATGATATTTCATCTTCCATTGCATACTCCGTTCTCATAATCTCTGTCTTTCTTCTATTTATCTTCAGCCTAACCTTGTGTGATATTTTATGCATTCTGGTAAGGAAACATTGCAAATCCTGTGATGTGCTGCTGACAAGGACAACATAATCATTATACACTAGGTCTGCTAAATTCCTATCATCAAATCCATGAGGAGGATAAGTAACCTAGGTGACAACACATTCCCTTGGAGTACTCCACTGCTCACTGGAAATTTATTTGATAAGACTCCATTAACATTAACTTTGCATTTACTAAGCCCATGAACAAACTTAATAAAATTTACATATTTAAGAGGAATTCCATAATAATGCAGGACTCTCCACAAAAATTGGCCGGTGCACACTATCAAAGGCTTTTTCATAATCCACAAATGCCATTAAAGGGGGATTTTTATAGTCTACGCATTGCTGTACAACATGTCTCAAAATGAAAATTTAGTCAGTGCAACTTCTACATTTTCTAAATCCTGCTTGTTCATCTCTCAGCTTTTCATCAACATCTCTCTCTCTCTCTCTCTCTCTCTCTCTCTCTCTCTCTCTCTCTCTCTCTCTCTCTCTCTCTCTCTCTCTCTCTCTCTCTCTCTCTCTCTATATATATATATATATATATATATATATATATATATATATAGAGAGAGAGAGAGAGAGAGAGAGAGAGAGAGAGAGATGTAGGATATATATATATATATATATATATATATATATATAAATATATATATATATATATATATATATATATATATATATGTATATATATATATATATATATATATATATATATATATATATATATATATATATATACATATATATGTGTGTGTGTGTGTATATATATATATATTATATATTATATATATATATATATATATATATATATATATATATATATATATATATATATATATATATGTGTGTGTGTGTGTGTGTGTGTGTGTTGGTTTTCTAAAGCCCAAAAATTTCGATCTATTACCCTAGCTTGTATCTTTAACCTAGGCTACATATTATGAAATTAATTTCTTTCCTATTCATTGACATATTTGATAAAGAAATGCCATCGAATTTAACTTACACTTAAAATCAAAGACATTGTCAATCATATACCAAAAATGTCAACTTACCAAAAACTCTTTATAAATAAGATTCAGCAAAAATTAACTTTAAGAAAAATTGTAGATATTCCTTAGAATAGGTTATATGGACCACTCATTGCCATTCAAAATTTTCATCCCTCGATATTCTATTGATGGAAAAATTATAATCGGTTACACAATTTCATTGATTCTAAAATTTGATCAAGTGACAAAGTTCATAATTGCCCAAGGTGAAGACCAACGTTGGAAGAGAGAGAGAGAGAGAGAGAGAGAGAGAGAGAGAGAGAGAGAGAGAGAGAGAGAGAGAGAGAGAGAGAGAGAGAGAGGAATCTGGTAGAGGGCATTTGCGTCATATGACGCCGGAGGCGTTAGTTAGTTTGTTACAGAAATGGCTTTTACAAATATAAAACACATAATTACACAGCAATATCATACGCAATTCTTGTAAGTCCGAATCACATATAGAAGTTTGCGTTACTATAAGCCTGAGAGGAATAATGAATTGCTACGCATATTGAATTTATTTTTCATCCCAGCACAGAAAGGTTACCAGACTATTAAGCAATATTATTAGAGAATGGCATTAGAAATTTACTGGAAATTTTGGGAGTACATAACATTTTCGATTAGCAATACTTAAACATAACAATAAAAATAACTGAATATTTTCATATAACTTCACTACTTCGCATGTGACATAAACGCGATAAATATAATTTTGATAATGCTATTTTTTTTTATTTTCACCCATGTTAATTAACATACTTTGAATATCATGTTTGATATTATTCTTCTAGTTGGGTTTACTAATTGTTAGGATGAGAGCTAACTCATTAAATGTGGACAATTTTTGCTGTGCTCAGGACAGACAAAATGCATTAGCTCAGTATCCCTGAAGAACGATTTGTTAATACTGCAAATATAAGAAATTCGACTAGATGCGTTTCCTTAACATTATAAATTGCCCAAGGGTTTTTGCATCTAAATTTTAAGTTTCACGTTTAAAAAAATAGAAAAATAATATCAATATATTCAATGTTCTCTGAATAGAGATAATTATAGTATCATTCATACCATATTAGATATTTTACTAATTGATGAAGGTATAAGGAAGAGAACAGTTCCCCTTAGGATGGTCAAATTTCATTCCGATATTCGCTTCCTGATGGCTATTGACAACTAAAGGATAATGTTTTAAGACGATAGAAAATATTAATGAATACCAGTCATTTAGTGTGATTTGTATAACCTGCAGAGTGAAATGGATGTTAGTGACTGGTTAAATGTGCAATAGTAGGAGTGGTTAGCGTTCAGGAGGACGTGAAAGGAGTAGGCTAAATTAGGGGAGATTTGAGGAAGTACGATGGCAGATCAACATCCTCCTCCAAGTAGACCTGGATCTTTAAGTATGCCTACAGCAATCCCAGGTAAGTGATAGTGATGAGTTAGTAGTGAGTTTTGTTGCTAATTATCATTTGAAATAGTGCTTTCACCTGACTAGAAAGATAATCATCTCAAAAGATCAAAATACTGTACATTACCAGTCGACAAGACTTGGACAAGGCTATAGTTGGGCCAAAGGAAGGTTAATTGCTATTGGTTCATGAGAGGACAATGTTAGTTAGAAGTCTTATTTATAATTTGATAAATACTTGTTCCCAACTGTTAACGTCAACACAATCATTCTAAACGCCTTAAAATATACCACGAACAACTTAGTTTACTAGAGCACTACGTCTTGCCATACTACAGTTGAGGTTAGGTTAGATTATGCTAATTAGGTTGAAGTTTTAACGTAAGGCTATTAGTTCAGTCTATAGTGCTGTATTTTTTATAGCTAACTGTTAATATGAAATTGATATTCTTAGTGTCTTGGCATTTGTCTAAAACTAGGGTTGCCAGATTACAATATTAGAAATCCGGGACACTTGAAATTTCTCACCATATGTATGGATATATGCTTAAATATACATTCTTATCAATATATTATTAAATATTGATAGGATTATCACAAAAGTATAAAATTTAAAGGATTTTAATGGGATTATAAAGAAAAAAAGGTATTTTTGTAGTGAATTACATGGCAATGTAACCTAGGAAAAAACCTACTGTTTCTTATAGAAAAAATTACGATCTCTTCAAAGAAGACACTCGTTTCCGTCGCAAATCAATAGTTTCAGAAATATATATACATCTATATCCTACGATAATGGGGGACCCCCAGTGGGAACTCGGGGTTTTGGGTGGGGAAAACATACTGGGGAAACGAAATATAATTGTTTTCCTATAGTAAATAACGTGAATTAAGCGAATTTAATGTTCATTTCAATCGGAAACAAACAGATCAACCAATTCGGATAACTTTGAGATGCATGGTGTCACTTCTCTTACGAACGAACGATAACATTAGAAACTTTACCAATAATACAGTGTTACCAACGTTGACGTATGGTACACAGAGTTACCAACGGCACGTTGACATTACTAAAGATAGTAATGATAGATATTTCCATATATTAAATAATTTCTCCATATCAGTTTTACTCAATATATAAAAAGTACAAAAAGGGCACAGAACCTAACAATCCCACCTAACCTAGCCTAGTAGTATGACAGGTCACAAAATAACATTTGATCTACATCGGACGTTGGCAGCACTGGTTACTGTATTTTTCCATGACACAATCTTTGTAACGCCGCCTCCAAAGTTTATCCAGATATACTGTTTTGTATTTTCCTCCGGTTATTATAATTTCAAGAAGGTAATGTATAGAGAAGAAAAGGCTTGTTTTACGTTTATATATCGATTCCCCAGTATGTTTTCCCCACCCAAAACCCCGAGTTCCCACTGGAGGTCCCCCATTATCGGAGGATATAGATGTATATATATTTCTGAAACTATTAATTTGCGACGGGAACGAGTGTCATTTTCGAAGAGAGCGTAATTTTTTCTATTAGAAACAGTAGTTTTTTTCCTAGGTCACATTGCCATGTAATTCACTACAATGAAACCGAAAAAAAAAGGAAATAAATTGGAAAATTCATAACCAATGCAAACAACACAAAAGTAAAAAAAAAAGAAAATAAGAAATGTACGTAAACAAATGTTGAACTAAAAAAGGTTTATTTTTTAATTATATTTCTCTGGTGATTTTTCTGTTTTTAATAGGTCCTTGTTTGCTAGCACCTGCCTACAACATTCTTTACAATGAAAATCAAGGGGTAAAGTTTTTCTGTATTACAGGGTATCATTTCAAACAGAAAAATATGTTTTCCTGAAGTAAATAACGTTATTTAACAGAATTTGAGCTTCATTTCAATGCAAACAAATGAGAACAACCAGTTCAATTAACTGCAAGTAGCCAAACTGTTAAAATGTTCAAATATAATGGGTCTTGTTCCAATTCGGGCTTGCTTCGCTCACCTAAAAACAAAAACGTCAAGATCGTGTGTATCGGCAAGCGGTAATGTTGAGCTGCGCACGCTAACATTAGCAACACTAAATATAATTGTTCTTGTTCCGCCACTGGCTCGCTTCGCTTGCAGGAAAATAAAACATCAAGCTCGTATGTATTGGCAAGCGGTAATGTTGAGCTGCGCACGCTAAAATAGAATAGTAAAACTAACACATTAAGATTAAAGAAATTAATGACTTACTTTTATGACTGGGATGACAAAACTTGTGGGTCACCGGGGTGTTGTGACTGTGATGTTTTAATTTCTGTATATCCACATCGCTGTTTCTTTTTTGTCTTAGCTATCTTAGTTTCAGTATTGCAGTAATAGACGTGAATATCTTTCCTGTATGATGGACACAAACGACACTTGGAACACTGCAAACGTTGGGGTATTACATTATGAAATTTAAGAAAATTATCAACATTGGATGACATATCAAAGATGAAATTTAGGAAATGCTTTTAAGTATGGAATACGGCAGCCGTTACAAGTTTCTATACCTTCCATCGTAAAATATGCAAAAAGACCTCACTTGAACTAACAAAGACTTGACTTGGACAAAGGTTTCCATGGAAAAGGGTTTGTTGGAAGATGTATGGAGAGACCACTTGAAGAGATAAGGGAAGAGGGTTGGGAAATATTAACCCCCCTGTGCAAACTTTCCATACTTATGGGTTTGTGATTGGTTAACCAACAAAAAAAAAACGGAGTCTAGAGAGTAAACATGAAGGAACTAGAATGGGAAACTTGTCCAGAGCAAGTATTCATGTGAAATTTGGGCTTGACAAGGTAATATCAAAATGTTTAAAAGTAATATAGCAAGATAAAATGGAGTATGATAAATAATATTTTTAAATATAAAACTTACCCGCTGGTTATATAAAAGAGCTGAAGTCCCTGACGCCAGGGCAGAAAATTCAAATCTCGCGCTATCGAAGATACGCCAGGTGTACCAACCGCACCCTAGCGGTAGAACAGGTGGAACTACACACCAACTCCAGTTCTTCTCTCTGCCGTCATAGCTGACTGACATACAGAAGTTCGCTCTCGTGTTTTTACTCTCTTGGGAAGTTGTTTGGTGATGTACAACGTTCTTTTTTGAGTTTAAGCTATCGTTGATTAATTTTCCTTGGTTCTTATCTTGAAATCTTTTTGTTTGAGATTTTCTTTATTGTTTTTTCCCTTACTTTTTGCTTGTCGGTCTCTCACGTTAACTTTAAAATGGCCGACTCCTCCCCTGCTCAGCGTAGGTGTGTTAGTGAGGGTTGTCGTACACGACTTCCTAAGGGATCTATTGATCCTCATTCTATTTGTGTAAAATGTAGGGGTAAATTTTGTTCATTAGATGATAGGTGTAATGAGTGTCTTTCCTTAACTGATGATGATTTTGGTACTTACGATCGTTATGTTAGGAGACTAGAGAGAGATAGACTTAGGCGTAGTTCTTCCCGATCTGTGGATAGAACCTTACCTAATTTACCTGTTCCTAATCCTGTTCCTTCCCCTGTGGTGGTAGATCAGGAACCTACTATGAAGGACATGTTTACTGCTATTTTGTCTCTTGGTGAGAAAGTTGAGTCCTTAGCAGCCGATAGAAATACTATCTTTTCAGAGTTAAAGGTATTGAAAAACCGTGATCCTATCGGAACTGTGGAAAGTGTTTCAGTATCTGATGTGGTACCGAAGAATCGTGACTCTCTCGGTGTTGTGACAAGTGTTGATAATGTGGTTAGTGTTGCGGAAGGTGCGTCGACTCGAGTGTCTGATGTGGTACCGAAGAATCGTGACTCTCTCGGTGTTGTGACAAGTGTTGATAATGTGTTTAGTGTTGCGGAGGGTGCGTCGGCACGATCTTGTCGTTCACCTAGCCTTAGACCTCTTTCGAGCTCTCGAACCCATGGGAGAAGTAATGTCGAACGGCTTAAGGGAACGAGAAGCATCATCAATCGTGCAGACGTCCCCTCGAACGTTCCTGTTGCCGTAGCTCAGGTCGTTCACCCTCATCGTAGGAAAGGTGAGGTTCATACGTTATCCCCGTCTTCCGATGAAGGGTCGGGGAGTGAGATCTGGCGGCGAGCGTCGAGACCGCTTAAACGCTCCCATGTTGATTTGGACGCGGCGCGTCAAAACACACAGCGTCGGGAATCGCCTGTGCGGCCAGGATGTAGTTCGTGGGGTTCACCGGAACGTTTCCGTTCTCCCAGCGCTTGCACTCCGGCCAAACGTTCAGATCACCGTGTTCGTGCGGATATGATTCCTTCCGATTCGGACCTTGTAACTATTCATGCACCTCCTCTTCCATCGGATTGGCTTTCTTCCCCTGAAATGCGTGGTGACATTAGTGCGAATCTTCCTTCTAGGAGTTCTGTTGATCCGAAATGGACTGCGCTTTTGTCTATGAAGGAACAACTCTCTTCGTTGATGGATTCTTATCAACCAAGTGTTGGCGTTGTGTCTGGGCGTTCGATGTCAGACCAGTTATCGCACAAACGTTCGATGGTATATGGCCTTGACGAGTTATCACTTAGACGGTCTCCCATTCACAGTGTTCAACGCCAGGTTGATTTTGATGAGTCGCGTCAGAGAGTTTTGGTTGACCAGTTTGCATTTTCTGGTCGCGGGGAAGAGCGTCGGCGTCGACAAGTGGACGAGACGCGGCAACAATTTGAAGTAGTGGATCGCCCGCGGCAACAACTTTTGGACGCGGCGCGTCAAAACATTGGTTTACAGCGGCGACATCCTGACTCCTTTGATCGCTCGCAGCAACAGTCCTCGGACTTTACGCGACCTCGCGGCGATCTTCAACAGTTACCTTCTGATTTCAAGCGTTCTTCTGTTCAACAACAGTTGAATTCTAAGCGGTCTAAGCAGTTGTTGGTTGAGGATGATCGTCTACATGTCCGTGTTTCGCATCAATCTACTTCTACTTCTCCCCACCAAATTGACTCAGATGTTGGCCTTGACAGGCAGTCCCATCCAGACGTTGTTCCTTCGGTTCAGGCTGCAGCTGTTGCTGCACTGCCAGAAGACGAACCAGAGGAAAAGTCGGATGAGGATAATCCTATTGAGGAAGTCTCTGAGAATGAAGAGGAGAAGCATTATCAGCATGCTGTGGACCTTCGCAAGTTTATGCTTATTTTGACTGGAATTTTCCCGGATTCTTTTACCCCTGTGGCCCCTCGTTCTCCGCCTTCTGAATTCATCTTAGGTAAAGCTACTAAGGTTCCAGTTTACACCAAGATGGTTCTTTCTCGATCTTCTAAGCGGGCCTTGAAGTTAATGGGTTCTTGGTTGGACTCCAAGAAAGCTTTTGGCAAGACGGCCTTTGCCTTTCCTCCCGCTAGGTTAGCCTCTAAATCTAGTGTGTGGTATGAGACTGGTGAAGTGTTGGGCTTGAGTTTTCCTTCGTCTGCCCAAGGGGATTTTTCAAGTTTGGTAGATGCTTCTCGTCGTCTTGCCTTAAGGAAGACGAAGATTTGGTGGTCCATTCCAGAGTTCGACCATTTGCTTAAAGGTCTTTTCAGGGCCTTCGAAGTTTTTAATTTTTTGGACTGGGCTTTGGGGGCTTTGAGTAAGATATAACGGAAACGGACACTAGTGGTTTGGTTCATTTGATGTCCTGCTTGGACAAAGGTGTGAGAGATGGCTCCAACGAACTTGCTGCCTTGTTTACAGCTGGAATTCTCAAGAAAAGGGCCACGATGTGCTCCTTCCTCTCCGCAGGAGTGTCTCCCTATCAGAAGACAGGCCTTCTTTTCGCACCTTTGTCTAATTCTTTATTTCCTCAGGAATTAGTGGGCGAGGTGGCTACTGCTCTCACTCAGAAGGCCACACATGACTTAGTTACTCATTCGACTAGGAAAGTTTTGCCTCCGTCTTTCTCCTCTCGAAAACCTAAGGAATCTTCTTCTGGGTTTCGTCCTCAGTCCTTTCGTGGGAAGCCCTCTGGGAGAGGCTCTTTTAAACCAGAAGGAAGGAAACCTAGAGGCAGAGGGGGCAAGTCCGGCCGAGGTAAAGTCTGACTGCCCTCTCCTTCAGACAGCAGTGGGGGCCAGGTTGACTCACTTTTGGGAGGCTTGGGAGAGGAATGGAGCGGACCCCTGGTCCGTCCAGGTGTTAAAGGAAGGCTACAAGATCCCCTTCCTGACCAATCCTCCTTTAGTCACAGATCCAGTGGATCTTTCGCCCAAATACAGAGAGGGTCCCAAGAAACAAGCCATGCTTCTACAGATGTCTCTTTTATTAGAGAAACGAGCAATAGAGGAAGTGCAAGATGTTACGTCTCCGGGGTTTTACAACCGCCTTTTTCTAGTACCCAAGAGTTCCGGGGGGTGGAGACCGGTTCTGGACGTAAGTGTGCTCAATGGTTACGTCCAAAACTCGACGTTCACCATGGAGACTCAGAAAACAGTTCTGGCAGCTGTGAGGAAGGACGATTGGATGGTCTCTTTAGATCTTCAGGATGCCTATTTCCACCTTCCGATTCATCCCAGCTGCAGACGTTATCTGAGGTTCATGGACGGAAACAAGGTCTTCCAGTTCAGGGCTCTTTGTTTCGGACTTTGCACGGCTCCTCTATTGTTCACCAAGATCATGCTGAACGTGGCAAGCATGCTGCATTCGAGGGGAATCAGGGCCTCTCTGTATCTGGACGATTGGCTGATAAGAGCCTCCTCAGCCGATTGTTGTTTGAAGGACCTCAAGATGACTTTGGATCTCTCCAGAGAACTGGGTCTCCTGGTGAGCTCGAAAAAATCACAACTCATTCCATCCCAGGAGATTCTTTATTTGGGGATGGAGATTCACAGTCGGAGTTTTCGGGCTTTTCCGTCGTCGGTGAGAATCCAAGCAGCCCTCCTAAAAGTACAAACGTTCCTGAAGAGAGATCTTTGCTCCGTCAGAGATTGGATGAGCCTTCTGGGGACTCTCTCGTCGTTAGAGAAGTTCGTGACCCTGGGGAAGTTGTTCTTGCGTCCTCTTCAGTTTCATCTCAACCGCCATTGGAAGAAAGGGGACAGCCTCGACAGGGATTGCATTCCCATCTCGACTTCCATCAAGTCTCATCTTCAATGGTGGAACAACGAGCCCAGACTGAAAGAAGGCTTGTCTTTACTTCAGAGGAACCCAAACCTCGTGTTGTGTTGCGACGCCTCCAACTCGGGGTGGGGAGCCACTCTAGAGAAGCAGGAACTTTCGGGGACTTGGACGGTAGAGCAAACCTCTCTCCACATCAATCAAAAAGAGCTTTTAGCTATTCATCTGGCTCTCATCGGCTTCGAAAAGCAGATCAGGGGCAAGGTAGTCCAAGTCAATTCGGACAACACGACAGCTCTGGCCTATATTGCGAAACAAGGCGGGACCCACTCTTGGCCTCTGTTCGAGATTGCAAGACTGCTCCTCATCTGGGCGGAGGAAAGGAAGGTGACTCTTTTGACGCGGTTCATCCAGGGAGTCAACAATGTGAGCGCAGACAGACTCAGCAGGAAGGGTCAGGTTCTCTCCACAGAATGGATTCTGCACCCGGACATCTGCAAGAGTCTGTGGCGGTTATGGGGTCGACCTCTCGTGGATCTCTTTGCCACCGCGAAGACCAAACGACTAGAGTGTTATTGCTCTCCGGTTCCAGATCCCGAAGCTTTTCACATAGACGCTTTTCTGATGAACTGGTCACACATGGAGGTTTATGCCTTTCCTCCGTTCAAGATCCTTTACAAAGTGATTCAGAAGTTCGTTTCACACGAGGAGACCAGAATGACTCTGATAGCTCCGTTCTGGCCGTCAAGAAGCTGGTTTCCAGAGGTACTGGAATGGATGGTGGATGTCCCGAGAAGCCTTCCCATGAGACCCGATCTTCTCAGACAACCTCACTTGGCCCGAAATCATCAAAACCTCCGAGCTCTACGTCTGACTGCCTTCAGACTATCGAAAAACTCGCTAGAGCTAGAGGATTTTCGAAGAAGGCAGCCAAGGCAATTGCAAGGGCAAGAAGGTCTTCAACCATCAAGGTGTATCAGTCCAAGTGGGAGTTGTTCAGGGAATGGTGTAGAACTAACGCGATTTCCTCTTCCAGTACATCGCTTTCCCAAATAGCAGATTTTTTCTTGGACCTTAAAACTAAGCATAACTTCTCGTCATCAACTATTAAAGGTTACAGGAGTATGTTGGCGACGGTTTTTCGACACAGGAACCTAGACCTTTCTGATAATAAGGATCTACGAGATTTACTTAGGTCTTTTGATACGACCAAGATGATTCAAACGGCTCCCATCGCCTGGAATTTGGATGTTGTCCTTAAATTTCTCATGAGTGACAGATTTGAGCCTTTACACTCGGCTTCATTTAAGGACTTAACCTTGAAAACCCTTTTTCTAGTTACCCTCGCCACTGTGAAAAGAGTTAGTGAAGTTCACGCTTTAAGCAAGAACATTGGTTTTCGGAATGGGAAAGCCATTTGTTCTTTGCAACTGGGGTTTCTGGCCAAGAACGAAAACCCTTCTCGACCATGGCCCAAATCCTTCGAGATTTCTAACCTTTCGGATTTGGCTGGCGATGAATTGGAAAGGGTTCTCTGTCCAGTTAGAGCTCTACGTTGTTATGTGGACAGAACTAAGAATCTGAGAGGTAACTCAGACGCTCTGTGGTGTGCAGTTCGGAAACCCTCGATGCCCATGTCCAAGAATGCCTTGTCTTTTTTCGTTAGATTGTTGATTCGAGAAGCTCATGCTCAGTGTGATGAGTCGGATCAGAGGCTCCTCAAAGTCAAGACACATGAAGTCAGAGCGGTAGCGACTTCAGTGGCCTTTAAACAGAACCGTTCTCTGCAAAGTCTGATGGATACAACATTTTGGAGAAGTAAGTCTGTTTTTGCATCCCATTATTTGAAGAATGTTCAGACTCGCTATGAGGACCTTTTTACGTTGGGTCCTTTTATAGCTGCTAATGCGATAGTAGGTGAATGATCTACCACTACGTTCCCTTTTTTCCTAATACCCCTTTTCTATCTCTTGGAACTCGTTTTTTATGGTTGTTTGTGGAGATTGGGCGTCAGTCTTCCGCAATCTTTGATTTGGCTAGGTGGTCATTTTGTTCCTTGAGTGCACCCGGAACAAGGGTATTGGTTGAGGTCCTGTCATGTTATAGGTGTTTGTACCGTTTGACAGCTCCTAGAGATTTTCAGCCCGAGTGGATTACTGGATCTCTTAAGGATAGCGGACGAAATGAGGCAGAGTATCATTGCTGTCAGCTTCCTTATCAGGTGAGAACTGCTTAAGTTTATTGTATGTAACCCTTAAGTGAATTTTCTGTATGTAGCTGTCTCTGACCCGCCACCAAGGGGTGTCAATCAGCTCTTTTATATAACCAGCGGGTAAGTTTTATATTTAAAAATGATATTTTCATAATAAAATAAATTTTTGAATATACTTACCCGCTGGTTATATAAATTTAACACCCTCCCTCCTCCCCTCTAGAGACTACCTATGGTATGGCTATGAGGCATGGAAGAACTGGAGTTGGTGTGTAGTTCCACCTGTTCTACCGCTAGGGTGCGGTTGGTACACCTGGCGTATCTTCGATAGCGCGAGATTTGAATTTTCTGCCCTGGCGTCAGGGACTTCAGCTCTTTTATATAACCAGCGGGTAAGTATATTCAAAAATTTATTTTATTATGAAAATATCATTTAATGGGAATATAAAATGAGGTGATTTCATAAGATATCGGATAATAAGACGTGTAATTCTTGGGTTTAACGTAATACAGTATGTATACGTGGGTATTACATAAAAGGAATAGTATAGTTGTACTGGATCAAGTAAAATACTTGAATAAATCGGGTGAAGTAGAATACTTGAATGTGGCGGGTAAAATGACGTAGAGGGAAAATGGGGAGGGATTATAAGAGAAGGAGTAATCCTATTGGTGGAGGCGGAGTTTATGCGCAGGTGAGAGGAGTTTATGAGTAGAAGGTTGAAAACTGCCATGTACAAACGAACGAACGAGACCGACTACAACTGACCCGTAGAATGTCAAGAAATAAATGAAAAATATACCGTTAGTATATGATATACAGTAGATAATTAGCGTATTTTTTCATCGGTTTATTATACATCCAAAAAGGTAATGTATAGAGAAGAAAAGACTTGTTTTTAAATATGTAACTTCCCTGGTAGTTACATATATATAGCTTAATCCCGCGTTTCGTCGCGCGCACGGCAGAAATTCAAATTTCGTGGCAATCACCGCCAGGTGAGTAGGTGGTCATACGTGAGCGCCATCTCTCAGTAGGTAATGGAACCATTCCCAACATTCCTCAGATATTCCCTGCCGTTGATCGAGTCAACACGTCAGAAATTCGTTTCGTTGTGGGTTTGCTTTGTCTACAAATTTGGTGAAGTACCCATTGTCTATTGTTTATGGCTTTCGCTAACAGACTTTCGACTATCGAAGATATTGGATTTTCCTTTTTCACTCGAATAAGATCGATTTTTGTTGGTCCAACTTGGACAGTTTAATTTAACTTAATTTTCAAGATGGCTCCTCTGTTGTTAATTTGTGTGTAGGGCTAGACCGGCTTCTAAGCTGCTCTTGATTCCCACACAGTATGTAGCAGAGGGCACGTGTGTATTTGTTTTCTTTTCTATGTTCGTAAGATTGAAATGTATAGGATCAAGGAATTTTTTCCCCCTACCGTACTTTGTTAACTAACGAACTACTCTTAAGGATATAATGGAAGGAAAAACATTATGATGTCAATCATGTGACGTAAACTCTTAGCAGGGCGAGATCTGAATGCTTTGAAGGAAATCAGTCCGCCATCGCTATGACGTCACAATCTTGTGACGTAATCTACGTAGTATGACTTGCAATATGTGAATTATTCTCTTTTTCTTGCAAGAAATGTAAAAATACTAACTTACTAAGCATAAGTATTCTAATTTTTATAATGTAGGGAAATATATTATTTTTAAGTATATATTTGTCCTATTAGTATAGTTCCTTTAGTTAATTTTCGATTTATATAGAGATTTCACGAGCGTACAGTCAATTTACGCTACGTAGTACTCTTGACAATCGTTATAGTTTCACAATACTTTATCGTTATTTAATATTTCGATTTTGAGAATACTAATGTTAATCATATAGATTCATATAGCCTATTGTATTTTCTTTCTAGCCCTTTGCAAAAGAGTATAATCTCTCGCAACGGGCAGGTCTATTATGGTCTAATGTGAAATACAGTAGTTAGAAGTGCTAGTGTTCAGTGGCACGTTAGCATAACGCAGTGCAGTGGAGGGTGCGTCCGTTCGTGTCCGTCATACTCCTAGCCCGGGACCTCTTCCATGCTCCCCAACCCCCGGGAGAAGGAAAGTCGAAAGGCGAAGGGAGATGTCAGACCTTGATCAGCGAACGAACGTCCCCTCGAGCGATCCTGTTGACGTATCCCAGTACGCTCGCCCTTGCCATTGGAAAGGCGAGGTAAAAGTGTTATCCTTGCTGTCGGTTGACGCAGCTCCCAGACGAGGCTGGCGTTTTACGTTTTCCCTTCCTGCTAGACAAGAAGAGAATTGCTCGTCATGGAGCCGAGTGTTGAGATCGCTCTCTAACAGCGATCTAGACGCGTTTTGGGAGGCGGCATAGATCTTAACGCTCCCTCACAGCATGCTGGACGCATGCAGCATGCGGGACGCACGCAGCATGAGCGATGCATGCTGGACTCACGCGAGCAGTTTGCTTCCTAGCAGCATGCTGGACGCATGCAGCTTGCTGGACTCACGCCAGTAGGTTGCTTCCTAGCAGCCTGCTGGACGCATGCAGCTTGCTGGACTCATGGTGCGGGCCGCTTCCCCGCGTCAGGATCGCGAACGTCATAGTTCCAAGCGCGCTGTCGCAGAAAGAACGCACGCGAGCTGCAGCGCTCATGGACTCTCCCTCGCAGCGATCTGGACAGGTTACGGGAGCCGGCAAGGATTTTGACGCTCTCTCACAGCATGCTTGACGCATACAGCATGCTGGATGCACGTGAGCTGAACACATGCTGTATGTACGCGAGCAGGACGCTCCCCCGCGTCAGGATCGCGAATGTCATTGTCCTGAGCGCTCTCTCGCGGCAAGAACGCACGCGAGCTGCAGCGCTTATGGACGCTCGCTCGCAGCAATTTGGACGCTCGCTCGCAGCGATTTGGATGCGTTACGGGAGGCGGCAAGGACGCTCCCTCACAGCATGCTTGACTCACATGCTGAACGCAAGCATGCAATGCGAGGCGTGTGTTTTCTCCCACATGTTCTCCTTCGGAGATTGCTAACCCTGTAGATGATGGGCTGCCCCACAGAGACTTTTACAGCCCCCTGGGTGGATCGCTGAGTCTCTCAAGGAATGCTAGCAATGAGGCATTAAAACCTATGAAGCCAGCTTCCTTATCAGGTATGCCAGGATAGTTCTCAGAGGAGGAAACGCAGAAAACTCTTCATGCAGCAGATGTTAAAGATTACGTGCAGTTCTGGCGGACTTATATCCGGAGGACTTTTTAGCAGGCTGTACCTCAGAGCCCGCCCTCACAGTTTTTGAAGGGTAGACCCCAGGAATCTTCCTCTTTCAAGGAAACAGTGTTAGCCAGATTGGTATAGAGGTCTTTTTCCACTCTGAACGATTGGATTCTTAAGAGAAAGAACAAGGAAGGACAACCTTTTCCTTTCCCCCTACGAGATTGGCTTCTAGATCCTGTGTGTGGTACAAGCCTGGGGGAGGTTCTCGGTTTGGAAGTTCCTACCTCCTCCCAAGGAGACTTCTCCTTTTCGTTGACGCCTCACGTAGTTCAGCCATGACTAAGGCTAAGGTGATGCGGTCCACGTCGGAGATGGATCACTTGCTGAAGGGCATCTTCAGAACAATCGAGGTCTTCAGCTTGATGGACTGGGCTCTAGGAGTCCTCGCAGACATCAAAGATGCACCTTTTTGCCTGTCTAGATAAGCCATGAGGGACGGGTCGGTCGAACTCACAACCCTTTTTCACAGGTTTTATTGAGAAAGAGCTATGGTGTTTTCTTTCCTGTCGTCAGGATTGACTCTCGCTCAGAGAGCACAGCTCTTGTATGCTCCCTTGACCAAGTTCCTCTTCCCTTCAGAGCTAGTGAAGGACTTATCGGCAGCTATTACGCACAAGCAACGCAAGATCTGATTGCAAAGGACTGCGAGGAAGTGCTTCCGGCTAACCTTGTAGCCAGGAAGGAGAAGGAAGCTCCTCTCACGCATCAGCCCTTTCGTGGGAGAGCTTGTCTAGAAGAGGACAGGGAATGGCTGCTGGAGGGCAACCTCGTACCCCAAATAGCAACCGAAACCCAAAAAGTGAACTAACCTCTCAAGACACAAGTATTCCACTACTGGCAGCAGCTCTTCAAGAGCAGGTTAACCAGATGCTGTCAAAAGCAGCAATAGAAGTGGTAGAAGTCCTCTCGTCAAAGGGATTTTACAACAGATTTTTCTTGTTCCGAAGAACTCGGGGGATTGGAGACCTGTTCTGGACGTAAGTCCTCTGACCAAGTTCATAAGGAAGTCAAGTTTACCATGGAGTCTTCTGCGTCAATCCTAGCAGGCACCAGAAAAGGAGACTGGATGGTGTCATTAGATCTGCAGGACGCGTTTTTCCACGTTCCAATCCACCCGAACTACAGAAAATTTCTGAGATTCATGTTCCAAGAAACTACTTATCAGTTCAAGCACTCTGTTTTGGATTGATCACGGCTCCCTACGTTTTCACCCGAATGCTTGCCAACGGGGCTCGCTGGCTACATCTGAAGGGAGTACGGATTTCAATGTACCTGGACGATTGGCTAATGAGAGCCAGTTCGCAAGAAAAGTGTCTGGAGGGTCTTCAGCTTACAATGTCTTTGACGCAACAGCTAGGTCTGGTGGTAAATCTGGCCAAATCTCAACTGACACCCTCGCAATACATCATCTTCCTGGGGATGAGGAATCAGTCAGTGGTTTTTTGGGCTTTTCCAGCCCCGAAACGCTTTCTAGATTGCCTAGAAAAGGTGCGACACTTCTTAGACGTACGGTCCTGCTCGGTAAGAGTATGGATGAGTCTACTGGGTACCCTCTCATCGATTGAGCAGTTAGTATCCCTGGGAAGACTTCATTTACGGCCTCTTCAATTCCATCTTGCAAATTTTGGACGAGAGCTCAAGGTCTAGAAGAGTGGATGCGTGGATGCCGATTCCTCTGGGGATCAGGAATCACTTGAGTTGGTGGGACGATGCCAACAAACTCCTGGAAGGCCTCGAACTTTTTCAGAGGATCCCCGACCTAGTGTTGTATTCAGATGCCTCAGACATGGGGTGGGGTGCAACATTGGGGAAGGCCGAGATATTGGGTCTGTGGGAAGATTCTCAGAGGGAATGGCACATAAACATCAAGGAGCTAGTGGCCATTCACTTAGCACTATGCTCTTTCAGGAGGAAGTCCAAGGAAAATTAGTTCAGGTCAACGCAGACAACACCACAGCGTTGGCCTACATCAAGAAGCAGGGAGGCTCTCGTTCAGACTCACTTTACGAGGCTGCGAGATATCTACTACTGTGGGTGAAAGCGAGGGACATAACCCTGATAACTCGCTTCATAGAAGGGGAAAGAATGTCAGGGCGGACCTTCTCAGCAGAGGAAGACAAGTTCTAACTACAGAGTGACAGAGTGGACCCTACATCACGAGGTGTGCACCAGCCTTTGGATGTTGTGGGGTCAACCCTCGATAGACCTCTTCGCTACACAGATGACAAAGATGTTACTAGTGTATTGCTCTCCAGTCCCAGACTAGGAAGCAGCTGCGGTGGACGCTTTTCTCTTGGACTGGGAAGGACTAAACGTGTATGCTTTTCCACCATTCAAGATCCTGGACAGAGTCCTGAAAAAGTTCAGGGAGTCGCACAACGCCCGATGACCCTGATAGCTCCGTTTTTGGTCCATGCGACCTTGGGTTGCAGAAGTGATGGAGTGGCTGGTAGATACCCCCAGAACGTTACCAAGTCGGAGCGATCTACTCAAACAGCCACACTTAGAGAGGTACCATCAGAATCTCCCCGCTCTCAATCTGACTGCCTTTTGACTATCAAAAAGCTAGCAAGAGCGAAGCGCTCTTCAAGGGAGGCTGCACGAGCTATCGCGAGAGCTAGGAGGACATCCACAGCTGTCTCCAGCGCGCCATCGCGCCGACACGCGCAGTCTCCTGGACGCGCCCACACCCATCCTCTCCTGCAGTTGCGTGCCACCATTCTGACGCGCGCCCCCGTGCATAGGCTTCAACTGCGCGCCAGGGGCATCTCTCCTGCGCACGCGCCCTACGGCTTCTTCTGGGGTGCGCGAACTCTCGCCCGTGTGTTCAACGCCCTGATCCTGCGCTCCCACGTGCGCACGAACATTCTCCCGCATGCGCGCCATCAGTCTCTTGCGCGCTCTCCTGTGCGCCCACAATCTCCCTCTCGCGCTCCTACGCGCCACGCCAGCAGTCTCCCGTGTGCGACCCCTGGTATTCTCCATCGCACGAGCACCATTACGTGCCCCGCGCGAGCGTCAATACCCTCCCGCGCGCGAGGCTGCTGGACAACGCACGGCAAGGTCGCCATCGCTGCGTTCCCCTCCCCGCAAACGCATAACAGCGCGTATTGAGGCGGAAGGGAAACATCCAGAGGGGTCCAGGATCCCTTTTCCTTTTCAGGCGAACCCACCTATGGGAACTCCTCCCAGGGATCCTTCTATCCCTGTCCCTCCAGACACTCCCTCTGGAGTCCAGAGGGAGTCTCTGACAGCGCGTCTGTCAGTCAACAACCATGGTTAGGTGCACTAATCAGAGCAGTTACGCATGCGTTCAAGCCTGTTCTCTCTGAATTAGGTCACAGATCCTTGGCTGTTTCTACTCCTCTGAAGAGAAAAAGAGGAGTTCCTGACGAGGTAACTTCTCCAAGGGCTAAGTTGACTCCACGGAAGCCTTCGAGGCAGGTTCCTTCACCCCCCCAGACTTTCTCTCCTTCCCTGTCGGACGAGTACTTCCCGTCCTCAGGGGAATCACGTTAGGTGAGACGTTCCCCCATCGCACCAATGAGGGAATCCCCTCCTTGCGCTGAGAAGTCTTCCTGAGTAGGGGCTGGAAAGAACTTGTCACCTTCTATGTTGGAGTTCTACATCCTTCCCAGGAAGGAGTCCTCTACAAGACCTAGGACGGAGCCAACTAGCCACTCGGAGAACGTCCGCGAATCTCCCCAAGAAGAGCCTTTGGGGACAGGAGACTTCGCTGCAAGTCCAACGTCAGGAAGAGAACAGCAAGAGTCAGAGCATGCGTTTTGGCAAATTCTGACTCTAATGAGGGCTCTCAATGGGTTTGCCGACCCAGAGATCCCTCCTCGAGAGGGCAAGGACACGATCTTTGACCGCGTATTCGGTACTCAGAAACCTTCTGAGGCCAGTGCGGCTCTGCCCTGGTCTCAGGGGGTTAAGAGTACCATGGACAAGATCGCTGTACAGCTCTCCGAGTTGTCCTCCTCCAACCGTTCCAGTGCCAGCAACAAGCTTTTCCCACTTCCTCGCGTACAGCAAAGGAGGTACTTTGAGATCTTGGAGGAACCTTGTTTAGCTCTTCCTCTCCACCATTCGTTGGAAGAGCTTACCAGGGGAGTCCCTCTTGAGAGACTCTCCAACCGGCAGGTCTCGTTCTCGGCAACCGAGATCCTTAACCAGGAGAAGGTTGCGAAGTGAGCTATGCAAGCCACTTTGTGGCTTGACATCTGGTTAGAGACCTTAATTATCCTGATACGCTCTGAGGATTTCTCCAAAGAACGTACCAGGAAAGCTATGGAGACGTTCCTTCTCTCAGGCACTCGCACGATCGAGTTTCTGGCCCACCAAGTCTCGAACTTGTGGGCAAACACCATCCTGAAGCGGTGGCTGAGAGATTCCATCAGAAGGTCCCTAGCTCCAAGATCAATAGGCTCAGGCATTCTTCCTTAGAAGGAACGATCCTGTTTGAGCCTAAGGATGTGGAACAGGCTGCTAAGAGGTGGAGGAAGTCTCATCAAGACTCCCTTCTTTATAGGGCTTTAACATCTAAGCCCTAAAAGCCTCCAGCACCACAGCAGTCCCGTCCAGTCAAGACCGCTAAAACGATGACAGCAGCGAAGACCATGGTGTCTAAGCCCTTTCCTGTCAAAGAAAGGAAAGGCAAAAAGTCCTCCAGGGGAGGCAAGAATCATAGAGGGAGCAGCCGAGGCCACAAACGCTAGGATAGGCTTTCCCCCTGCATGTCCACCAGTGGGGGGATGCCTACAAAGTTGCTCAAACAGGTGGAAGCAACTTGGGGCCGATTCCTGGACAATCTCCGTGATCAGTCTAGGATATCGCGTCACGTTCATAACATCTCTACCTCCCCTGACGACGAATCCAGTGTCATTGAGGTCCCTTGCCATGGGATCGGCAAGGGGGCAAGCCCTTCGGGCAGAAGTCCAGACCCTGTTGAAGAAGGGCGCTCTCCCAGAGGTCCTCGACGAGTCTCCAGGCTTCTTCAGTCGACTCTTTCTTGTAAAGACGGCGTCTGGAGGCTGGAGACCAGTCATCGACCTCTCAGCTCTGAACAAGTTTGTCAAACAAACTCTGTTCAGCAGGGAGACAGCGGACACGGTCAGACTAGCAGTAAGACCGTAAGACTTCATGTGCACACTGGACCTATAGGACGCGTACTTCCAGATCCCAGTCCATCCATCTTCAAGGAAGTACTTAAGATTCAGCCTAGACAACAGAAAGTACCAGTTCAAGGTGCTGTGCTTCGGTCTCTCCACAGCACCACAAGTGTTCACCAGAGTGTTCACCCTAATATCATCTTGGGCACACAGGATTGACATCCGTCTCCGCCGTTATCTGGACGACTGGTTAATCCTAGCAGACTCAGTGTCATCCCTTCTTCAACACCGAGACAAACTTCTGAGACTTTGCCAAGATCTGGGGATCATGGTAAATCTCGAGAAGTCCTCACTGCTTCCCACTCAAAGACTGGTATATCTAGGCATGATTATAGACACCAATCTCCACAAAGCCTTCCCATCAGACGACAGAATAGCATGGCTGAGGAAGGTTGCAAGGCCATTTCTCAGACGAGAAGAACTTCCAGCCCAATCGTGGTTACGTCTCCTCGGTCACCTTTCATCGCTGGCTCGTCTAGTTCCCAACGGTCGCCTCAGGATGAGATCCCTCCAGTGGCGACTCTAGTCCCGGTGGAATCAAGGGTACGATTCCCCGGACATCCAGATCCCCATGGGACCTGCGGAACTGACGGATCTCCAGTGGTTGGTGGCAGACGAGAACCTATGAAGAGTGGCTCTTCTCGTCCTCCCCCCGGATTTTATGCTTTTTTCGGACGCTTCAACAAAAGGGTGGGGACCCCACGTGCTGCACCACACGACCTCAGGCCTGTGGTCAGAGTCAGAAAAGTACCTCCATATAAATCTCCTAGAGATGAAGGCCATCTTTCTGGCCCTTCAACAGTTCCAACAGTACCTGGCAAGTCACTCTGTGGTGGTGATGAGCGACAACACCACAGTAGTGGCCTACATCAACAAACAAGGAGGTACTTTTTCGCAGCAGCTATCCCATCTAGCAGTAGAGATACTGAGATGGGCCGAAGTCCACTCGATACCACTATCGGCACGCTTCATTCCGGGCAAAAGGAATGTGCTCGCCGACAATCTGAGCAGAGCATCTCAGATAGTGAGTACCGAGTGGTCTTTGGATCATCTAGTAGCCAACAAAGTCCTGACTTTGTGGGGTTCTCCGACTGTGGATCTTTTCGCAACCGCCCTGAACTTCAGGCTCCCGCTGTACTGTTCCCCAGTCCCAGACCCCAAGGCTTTCGGGCAAGATGCTTTCCAACAACGGTGGGACAACATCGACGTTTACACCTTTACCCCGTTCTGTCTGATGAGGAGGGTACTCGGCAAGATCAGAACATCGGTCAATCTGTCAATGACCCTTATAGCTCCCCTATGGCATCACGCGGAATGGTTCACGGAACTTCTGCAACTCCTAACGGAGCTACCAAGGAAACTCCCTCCAAGACACAATCTACTCAAACAACCACATGCCAACATCTTCCACAAAGCCGTAGGTTCACTACGACTTCACGTCTGGAGACTATCCAGCATCTCCTCTCTGAGAGAGGATTTTCGCAACAAGTTGCTGTCAGGATGTTTGGACACCTGCGAAAGTCTTCGGCAGCAGTCTACCAGGCAAAGTGGGAAGTCTTCTGTGGTTGGTGTTGTGGAAGGGGTATCTCTCCACTCCATGCCACTATTTCAACAATAGCGGAGTTCCTCGTGTATTTGCGGGAAGAAATGCGCCTTTCAGTCTCGGCAGTGAAAGGCTATCGCTCAGCCTTAAGTCTAGCCTTCAGGCTGAAAGGAATGGACATTTCTTCTTCGTTAGAACTTTCTCTACTCATAAGTAGTTATGAACTTACCTGCCCTCAGTTGGAAGTGAGACTTCCCCCATGGAACGTGGTTCGAGTTCTCATCTCAGGTCTCTTAAGAGACCTCCCTATGAACCATTACGCCAGGCATCAGATCGCCACCTAACCTGGAAGACGGTATTCCTGCTAGCTTTGGCCTCGGCCATCGAGTCGGCAAACTTCATGGTCTCTCGTATGACATCGCCCATTCAAGGGGATGGGGGAGGTAACGTTCAGCTTCGTCCCTGAGTTTATTGCTAAAACTCAGAATCCTGGAGTGGCGGATCCTCGATTCGACTCCTCCCGGATTTCTAGTCTCCGTACTGTAACAGATGACCCAGACCATCTCTTACTATGCCCAGTAAGGAGCTTGAGGCTGTACCTCAAAAGAACAACTGCAGCCCGTCCTCATGTGCCAGCACTATTCGTCAGCACAGGAAGGACTAAGAGGAGGGTCACCAAGAACACCATCTCTGCATGGATTCGTAGAGTCACTGACCTGGCCTTGAATCCAGACCTTCCTCCGTCACGTCGCCCTAGAGCACATGATGTCAGGGGCATAGCTATGTCCCTGGCCTTCAAAAGAAATTTTTCAGTGACGCAGGTTCTTCAAGAGGGGGTGTGGAAATGTCGAAAACATTCACATCCCACTACCTGCAAGACGTGACCCACAGGAGACTCAATACGTTCTCTATCGGCCCTGTGGTGGCTGCACAACAGCTGGTTTGAAAACCTCAAGCTCCTTATTGGACAAGTAGCAGAAGGTTGAGGGCATTGTTACCCGGTTTTAGTCTGCATGAATGAAAAGGTTTGACTGGCCCTTATTCTTTTCTTCATCATCCCCACTCTTGGGGAAAGCAGCATCCTGGGTTCTCTGCATAGCTGACCTCAAACCACTGCAAGTAAACCATGCTCCCTTGTGTTCCTAGCATTAAGATTAATACTGTTACGTCCCCATACCCTAACGAGGTTGTATTGGGAAAGTCCTAGTCTACAAGTTTCCATCTAAAGAAATTCAGAGCAACTTCCTAGGATGAGTCACACTTCTTCATACCTCAACACACAGATTGCGTAGGCCGCGGTCCTTGCGTAGCAAGGTTCTAGCGAGGTGCAGGGACTCCTTATTTCTTGGGTGCTTACACACTCAAATAACGAGCCCCCGGGCAAAGCCAAAAGCCAGACTGGCTGGGACGTCCACCCTTCCTGATGGGTGAGTCACCCCTATTAAATAGCGTGGTTTGTATTCCAGTTACGGAACAAATGACAAATTCGTAGATAATTTGTATTTTTCCTAACTATACAAACCTTAGCTATTTAACCAAACTTGCCCGCCAGCTCAAGCACAGGTGTGTGAGAGGTGTGGGGGGGGGTACCCCCGCTAACTAGCGGTGTGGGTAGTAAACCCTCTTTAAAAATTAATGGCTCGTCATTTCAGCTACGCCGAAAGTAATACCCCTATTAAATAACTAAGGTTTGTATAGTTAGGAAGAATACAAATTATCTACAAATTTGTCATGTTTGTTCCCTCTAAGGAAAGCTTCCTTGCACTTATTTGCCAAGATTGTTTTTTTCTCATGGGATGGGCCATGCACTGTAATCGCAAAACTCATGATTGTTTACCATGATCGGGAGCCTTACGATTATTTACTGCTATTATTAACCCTATGATCATCTGTGATTTGGAACTCTACGATCGCTGCATTTACTGCCATTTTGAACCCTATGTTCGTGTATAGTAATCAGGAAACATACAGTCGTTCTTCAAAGTTAGGAATCGTACTATTGTGACCGTACTGTACTGTACCTCCACTTTATCAATTAGCTTGGAGGAGTGTAGGCGTGTGTCTCTCTCTCCCGTTAACAACTAGCTTTGATTTTTGTTATTTCAAGGAGTTTTTGGGTTTCAGTGATGTAGTCTTGCGGGCTTGTCTCGGCTGTGAAGCATGCCAATGCCGCACCTTTGTGTTGGCTACTGAGACCTGTCTCCAATCTCACCTGTAGATCAGAAAGACAAATTTGTGATAAAAAACTTACAACCCTCAGTGTTACACCCAGAGGGGATGGCTCAATAGCCTATCAAATACAGTATAGTAACTTCCTAAAGCCATGCTGCAAACATGTACATATTATACAGTACTACATTAATGAACGCCACAGTGTTTACATTGCTGTTCCCAGGGTGGTCCAATTACCGCTACAGTAATTGTCCGGACACAGAATGTTTTCAGCAGCCAACCCCAACAGCTACAATCACTGTCAAAGTTCCCAGCTGGCAGCACAAGAAATCACCAAGCTTAATGGAGAACCCCACCATATTACAGTTCAAGATCCACACAGTGAGTGAACTGAGTCTGGTAAAGAATCTCTGAATATCAATTCAACCGTGGGGTTTTCTTCCACTAAAATGTCCACTGCACTAATATCCTAACAATTCCCCACATTAAAAAACTAGAACGATCCGATCTTTATTCTCGTCCCAAGTCTCTGTACAAGGAGTTTGGGAGTGAGTAACGTTGTTCTCGATTCAGATATTTACTTTCGTCCCAAGTCTCTGTACGGGGAGAGAGGATAAAACGTTCTAGTTTTTATTCTCATCCCAAGGCACTGTACGGTGAGAGATTGAAAACGTAGTCCTTAGTGAACTAGTTTTAGTCTCCTCCCCAGTCACTGATCTTTTTAACTTTATATATTTCCGTTTTATTTGATATATATGTATATGTTTATTAATTTTTGCATGTGTTTCATTTTGTACTAATGTGCTTACATTATACGACATATTTCGCAATTCTAACCTTTTGATTTAAGGGAGAATTGCGTGCTTCAGGTAGAAATCAGCTTTATTCATGTCTAAAGTGAAATTATTAAAAAATGCGATATCAGTGCGAAAAACATGTTCAGTGTTGCTGAGGGTTCGTTTGTTCGTGCTTGTCACTTGCCTAGTCCGAGACCTCTTTCAGGCTCCCCTGCACCAGGGAGAAGGAATGTCGTAGACCTAAGGGAGTGAGAGGTGTAAACCAACGAACAGACGTTCCCTCAAAGGTATCAGACGTTGCTCGTCAAGCACGTCCTTGCCATAAGACAGGAGAGACGAAGTTCTCCTCGTCTTCCGATGATTCGTCTCTTTAAAAACCTGGGCGTAAGGTTTCGAGACGGTTGAAACGTTAATTAGTTCCTTTAGAACAAGTTCAACGTCCTAGCTGTAGTCATCATGAGAGTCCCGTTCATAGCGATGACGTTCATGTACAGACGTTTCCGACGTCACGGTCTATTCAGAGTGCGCAGCGTGACGTTGAGCTGCAGTCACCGCAGACTCGACGTGACGTTGAGCTGTAGACACCGTAGACACGACGTGATGTCGAGCGTCAGTCACCGTAGTCACGATATAGCATCGATCAGCAGTCACCACTGTTACTACGTGACGTTTGACATCAGCCACCGCAGTCACAGGTTGATCCGAAGTTAAGTGTTTTGCAAGATATGCTGTTAAAGCTTTCTTCTTTAATAGAAGCTTACTATCCTGTTCCTGTGTGAAAGGATCCTTTGCTTTTTGTACGTCACGGTTCTGGGATACGTGATTCAGGTCTTCAACCTTCTAAACGAGCTTTGTTACGTCACGCTGACGTTATCCCTAGTGTCAGCTTTGCTGTTAAACGAGATGCGGAGTATAAATCTCGATGTAACTTTGATCGCTTTGAACGTCAGCCACCGCAGTCACAGCGTGACGTTGAGCTGCAGACACCGCAGACACGACGTGACGTTGAGCGGTAGACACCGTAGACATGACGTGACGTCGAGGGTCAGTCACCGTAGTCACGATATAGCATCGAACAGCAGTCACCGCTGTTACTACGTGACGTTTGAACGTCAGTCACTTCTGTCACGACGTTTAGTAGAATAACATTCTCTGCAGTCACTACGTGACATTGACCCTCCAACTTTAACTTCTGTTCATATACAAGTTGATGTAGCCTGTCAGGCTTTTCCTTCACGTCATTCTGAATATAAATCTCCTTCTCGCAAGACTTTAGATTTATCAGATGATGTGCCTTCTGAAGAAGTTGATGACCCCCTTTCAACTAATGTACCTTTGGGGATTCATTCAGAAGAGGAGTAACCTAGGGTTGTCCAACAATCCCTTGTTTTATAATTATGAATTTCTTTAGGGAAATTTTGTCCTACTCGTTTTGTAACGGCTGCTCCGCCGTCTGAGTTTACTCTTGGCATGACTTTCTTCGACTCCTACATTTACGAAGTCAGTTCTCTCTTGTTCTTCCAAGAGAGCCATGCTCTTACTGGGAGACTGGTTGGAATCCAGGAGAAGTTTAGGAAAGTCTGCTTTTGCTTTTCCTCCTTCTTAATTAGCTTCTCGCTCGAGCGTCTGGTGTGACACAGGAGAAGTTCTCGGCTTGGGAGTACCTGCCTCTGCCCAGGGAGACCTCTTAAGCCTAGTGGACTCTCCTCGTCGTCTAGCCATGAGACGCTCCAAGATTTTATGGTCTGCTTTAGAGCTAGACCATCTCCTGTTGGGAGTTTTTTCGAGCGTTTGAAGTATTTATTTGTTGGATTGGTCCCTGGGAGTCTTAAGTAAGAAGGTCTCTCGAGCTGTCAATGTATTGCTGTACAAATTATGTCATGCATGAACAAGGCTATAAGGGAGGGCTCCAATGAACTGGCAGCCTCGTTCACTGCAGGAGTACTTAAGATGTAAGTGCGCTCAATGTGTTCATTGTCAAGACAAAGTTCACGATGAAGACTACCAAATCTGTCTTGGCAGCAGTAAGGGAAGGCGACTGGATGGTCTCTCTCGACCTTCAGGATGCATACTTCCACATCCCGATTCATCCAAACTTTCAACAATATCTGAGGTTTGTGGACGGGAAAGTAGTGTACCAATTTCGAGCACTGTGCTTCGGCCTCATTCCTGCTCCTCTTGTTTTTACAAGGCTCTTGCAAAATGTAGCAAACTTTCTACATTTTTTGAGGAATCAGAGCCTCCCTTTATTTTGACGACTGGCTAATCAGGGCGTCGTCATTAAATCGCAGTCTGGAGAACCTCTAATGGACATTAGACCTAACCAAGGAGCTAGGTCTCATAGTGAACGTAGAGAAGTTGTAACTTACAGTACTCCATCCCAGACTATTCTTTATTTGGGGATGGAGATACAGTGTCGAATTTTTCGGGCCTTTTCGTCTCCCATAAGAATGGAACAAGCTCTGTTAAAAGTCCGTCACTTGCAAGAGAAAAACAGTTGCTCTGTAAGAGTTAGAACGAGCCTCGTGGGAACTCTTTCATCGCTGGAGTAGTTTATCTCTCTGGGGAGACTCAACCTTTGCCCTCTCCAATTTCACCTAAACCATTGGAACAAGGAGAAGGGCTTAGAGAGTATCTCTATCCCAATCTCCAACTCAGTCTAGACATGTCTGACTTGGTGGGACAGCAACATCAGACTTCGAGAAGGTCTTTCTCTTGCGATCAAGAACCCAAACCATGTGTTGCATTCAGATGCATCGGATTTGGGTTAGGGAGCGCCACTGGACAGTCTGGAATGCTCGGGTCTTTGGTCCACGGATCAGAAGGAACTCCATTTAAGGCAAGTAACATCTCTCTTTTGACGAGATTTGTGCAAGGAGAAATGAATGTCTTAGCGGACTGCCTCAGCAGAAGAGGACAAGTCATCTCCATGGAGTGGACGTTGCACAAGACTGTGTGCGAGAAGCTATGGATGACATGGGGTCAACCCACCATAGCTCTTTTTGCGACTTCACTAACAAAGAGGCTCTCGACTTACTGCTCTCCAGTTCCAGATCCAGAGGCAGCCCACATAGACGCTTTCCTGCTGGACTGGTCTCGCCTAGACATCTTTGCCTTCCCACCATTCTAGATCCTAGACAAGGTTCTTCAGAAGTTCGCCTCTCACGAAGGGACCAGGTTGACGTTGATTGCTCCCCTCTGGCCCGCGATTGAGTGGTTCACAGAGGTACTTCTATGGCTAGTAGACATTCCAAGAAGTCTACCGTTGCGGATGGATCTCCTGCGTCAGCCTCACGTAAAGAGATTTCATCAAAGCCTCCCCGCGGTTCGTCTACCTGCCTTCAGACTATCGAAAGACTCTCTAGAGCTTGAGGTTTTTCGAAGGAGGCAGCTAGAGCGATCGCGAGGGCTAGAAGATCCTTTACCATCAGGATTTATCTATCTAAATGGGAGGTATTTAGAGACTGGTGCAAGTCCTCCTCTATTTCCTCTTCCAGTACCTCTGTAGCGCAGATTGCAGATTTTCTGCTTTATCTGAGATATGGTCGCTCCCTTTCTACATCTACCATTAAAGGCTACAGAAGCATGTTAGCTTCTGTTTTCAGGCATAGAAATTTGGATCTATCTAATAACAAAGATCTTCAAGACCTTCTTAAGTCTTTCGAGACTTCCAAGGAGCGTCATATTTCTTCTCCTGCTTGGAACTTGGACGTGGTCCTGCAGTTCCTTATGTCAGACAGGTTTGAACCGTTATGTTCGGCCTCCCTGAAGGATCTTACCCTCAAGACACTTTTCTTGGTGAGCTTGGCTTCTGCGAAAAGGGTTAGTGAGATACATGCTTTTAGCAAGAATATCGGCTTCTCCGCTAATAAAGCAGTATGCTCTCTTCAGCTTGGTTTTTTGGCCAAAAATGAACTTCCGTCTCGTCCTTGGCCTAAATCATTTGAAATCCCCAGTCTTTCTGAGATTGTGGGGAATGAAGTTGAAAGAGTGCTGTGCCCCGTTAGAGCTCTTAAATTTTATTTATCCAGAACTAAACCGCTGCGAGGTTGTTCAGAGGCTTTATGGTGCTCTGTTAAAAAGCCCTCTTTGCCCATGTCGAAGAATGCGTTGTCTTATTTTATTAGACTTTTGATTAGAGAGGCACACTCTCATTTAAGTGAGAAGGATCGTAATTTGCTTAAAGTCAAGGCTCATGAAGTTAGAGCAATAGCAACTTCGGTACCGTTTAAGCAAAATAGATCCCTTAAAAGTATTATGGACGTGACCTTTTGGAGAAGCAAGTCAGTGTTCGCTTCATATTACTTGAAAGATGTCCAGACTCTTTATGAGGACTGCTACACGTTGGGACCATTCGTAGCAGTGAGTGCAGTAGTGGGTGAAGGTTCTACCACTACATTCCCTTAATCCCAATATCCTTTTAATCTACTCTTGAAATTTTTAATCTTGTTTTGGGTTGTACGGGAGACTAAGAAGTCTTTCGCAATCTTTTGATTTGGCGGGTGGTCAAAATATTGTTTCTTGAGAGCGCCCAGATTAAGGGTATTGATGAGGTCCTGTTGTAGGGGTGTTCACCCTGGTTATAGCAGCTCCTGGGAAGTCTTTCAGCATCCTAAGAGGATCGCTGGGCTTCGTGAGGATAGCGGACTAATGAGGCAGAGTAATCATCAGTCAGCTTCCTTATCAGGTACCTATACTTAAGTTTGTTTTTTTGAATATTTGTCAAAAACTCTTGAGCATATACGCCTTTATTGTTTTAATACTGGTCTCTACCCACCACCATGGGTGTGAATCAGCTATTTATATATTCACCGGCTAAGTTTGATATTTAAAAATGATATTTTCAATTTAAAATAAATTTTTGAATATACTTCCCCGGTGAATATATATAATTAAAGGCCCTCCCTTCCTCCCCGATAGAGACCCTACGGACTGAGAAGAACTGGTTTGGTTGAGAAGTATATGCGGTATCTGGCCGATAGTCGGCGCTGGTGGGCACACCCGGCAGCCTTCATGGCGATCGCTCGCGATTTTTTGGAATCTGTCGACCGTCGGAGACGTAAGCTATTTATATATTCACCGGGTAAGTATATTCAAAAATTTATTTTAAATTGAAAATATCATTTTACATGGGGTATTACTTGCGGCGTAGCTGAAATGGCGAGCCATTAGATTTTTAACGACGGTTAACTACCCCCGCGCTAGTTAGCGAGGGGGTAGGGAAGGGGTAGCTAGCTACCCCTCCCCCCCACACACCGGTGAACTGATTCACTTCGCTTTTGGCTCGGGCGGTGGCCAGACGTGTCTGCTCCCGCCCTCGCTTGGCAGCCATTAATGTTTTTTCTTTACTTAATTACTTGCTTTTCTTATACTTAATATATATATAAACATTCTTTATGTTTATGTATATATTTGAGTATAGAAATTAGTAAGTTTCCTTTTCAGTGTTGTGCTGTGTTTGTAGTGTACGACATCGTCACCGCGTAGTCCCAGGCCACCGCGTAGTCCCAGGCCACCGCGGTTGCACTTCTTGGGGAACGGTCTCTTGGTCCTTCGGTCGTTCCTTCGGCTTCCGATATTCGGCAGCCGTGGGAAATCGTCATCGCTGGACTTTCTCCTTTCATCTGTTTTCTCCGCTGTTCCTCCTTCCCTGCGGGGAACTTGGACTCTCAGCGAAGGGAACGTGGGAGTTTAGATTGACTACGGTCTCTTTCTCCCTCGAGGTCGTTCACCCTTTTATTACTACTACGTACTATTACGTTAGCTTCTTTCCCGTCGTGGGTTGAGTTGCTATTCCTTTTATTTTTCTCAATTATTTTCAATGAATCTAATTGTATTTGTTTACTTTTCAGCTTCTGTAAAGAACACTTCTCTTCGGGGTTCATTTGTTCTTATTTTGTGAACATTCTTAAATGAATTACATATTTATAGTTCTGTTATAATTCTGTTTTTGTTACAGTTCTCCGCCCTCCCCCTCCTCCCGTGAATGTCAGCGGGGGAGGAGGGCGCATACCTGATTTGTAATTCTTATGTTCTATTCCCTCGGGGTTTCTCTGCGGAGTTCCTCCCGGGGAATTTTTGTTAACTAATTATTTATTTTATTTTTTCCAGTAACGATCTGGTTTCTTTGTTTGCCTAATGTGCCAACGAAGCAGAGCTGCCCTGTTTGTGCCTTGGGAGTCTGCTGTTGCGGCCACCTCTCTAGGACATCGTCATGGGCGTGTTCCCTTCTCTTAGAAGTTCTC
The DNA here is from genome assembly GCF_036898095.1 of Palaemon carinicauda. Classification (NCBI taxonomy): domain Eukaryota; kingdom Metazoa; phylum Arthropoda; class Malacostraca; order Decapoda; family Palaemonidae; genus Palaemon; species Palaemon carinicauda. Next base: position 150,694,414 of record NC_090726.1, on the reverse strand, counting down.
CCGTGACAACTGTCAGCTCTTTAGTTCATCTTAGAACGCTCAGGAGGTTTGCCTCCAGGGGTGGGTAACTTCCCTTCCGAGGGAGGTTTCCTTCCCAGGTATGAGTTTTTTCCCCTGCAGGGGGGAACTTCTCTTACCTTAATAATTCCTGGATGGTTTTTTCCTGGTCCTCGGGCGGTTATGCTCTTGGTGTTGAGCGACCGCTCTTGTAACCATGCTCAAGGGGCTGAGCAGTTGCAAGACCGGACCATGGAATTTCGTGCGACTATGCTCTTGGGACTGAGCTTTCGCACCTGCAGCTATGCTCAAGGGGCTGAGCAGCTGCAAGATCTTGTGACCTCTCTTGTTCGCGAGGGAGGCCACTCTTAAGGACTCCTCTGCGGAGGATTTCTCCTTATAGGTCAGCTTGCTGATCCTACGGCCCTATGGGGCGCCATCATCAGTGTCTTCTAGTTTCTTCTACGAAGTGTTCACCTCCCTCGTTCGCGAGAGGGACCACTCATAGAGACTCCTCTTCGGAGGACTGTTCCTGTTCAGACCAGCCAGTGGTTCGGGACCTCTCCGCAGTTCGCCATCTCCTAGTCCTGCTGACCTGCCGTCTCCGTTCCTGGCTGCTGACGCTGTGGGCGCCTACGCACCCCGTTATCCAACGGGCCCCGGTCTCTTCGGGGCAAGGGGCTTTCTCACACTGTGAGTAAGCCCCCTTAAGTGCCAGGTATTGCCCTGCGCTCCTTTTTCCTGCGCGCAAGCGCTCGCCTACTGTTCCTGCTGTTCCTGAGGATTCCATCCAGAGGAATCCTGTTCCAGTCCTGATCGTCCCAATTCCGGATCGTCCTTCATCTTAGCGCGCTCGTGCTCGCCGATGATCTTTCTCGCCAACGATCTTCTTTTGCGCGCTAGCGCCGACGATCTTCTTACACTCTAGCGCTGACGATCTTCTTCGTGCGCTAGCGCTGACGATCTTCTTCGCGCGCTAGCGCTGACGATCTTCTTCGCGCGCTAGCGCTCTTCTTCATGCGGTAGCGCTGACGATCTTCTTCGCGCGCTAGCGCTGACGATCTTCTTCGCGCGCTAGCGCTGACAATCTTCTTCGCACGCTAGCGCTGACGATTTTCTTCGCGCGCTAGCGCTGACAATCTTCTTTGCGTGTAAGCGCCGACGATCTTCTTACGCGCGCAAGCGCCAACGATTTTCAAAGCGCCGACGATCATTTTGGCTGACGATCTTCTTCACGAGTGAGCGCTGTTTTCGCGCTAGCGCTGACGATCTTCTTAGGCGCACAAGCGCCGACGATCTTCGTTCACGCGCTAGCGCCGACGATCTTCTTTTGTGCGCTAGCGCTGACGATCTTCTCACGCACGCAAGCGCCAACGATCTTCTTACGCGCGCAAGCGCCGACGATCATCTTGGCCGCGAATCTTCTCTCACAAGCGAGTGCTGACGATCTCCTTACGCGCGCAAGCGCCTACGATCTTCGAGCGCTGTCGATCTTCTTACGCGCGCAAGCGTTGACGATCGTCAAGCTCCGACGATCTTCTTAGTAAACGATCTTCTTTGGCACGCTAGCGCTGACGATCTTCTTACGCACGTAAGCTCCGACGATCGTCCGCACTCAGGCTCCTATGGTTCCCCGCGCTAACGATCTTCTTACGCGCGCAAGCGCCGACGATCTTCTTTCACGCACAAGCACCGACGATCTTCAAGCGCCAACAACCTCGTACGCGTGCGCGCTGACAGCCGCGCCCACTCGCCGACATTTTTCACGGGCTCTTCAATCTGATTCCTGCTCACCCAATGAATTCCCGCCCGCGTGCGAGCACCTGCACGCCCGCGTGCTCGTGCACCCGCGCGAGAATGTTTTCAACGGTTTCTCGCGCGCGACCCCTGGATTTTTTCCCATCGCGCCAGCGCCAGCGTCTCGCGTGCGACCCTTGGGGTTTTCCCATCGCGCGAGCACCAGCGCGCTCCCTCTACCAAGGTGAGACCTTCTCCCACCGCACCAATAGGAGAAACCCCACCTCGAGCAGGAGGATCGTCCCGTGTTAGGGAGAGAAGAGCCCTCAGACTTCTTTGTTGGAGTTACGTATCCCTCCTAGGAGGTAATCGAAGGAGACTAAGAGTTCCCCCAAGTAGAACCTTGGGTACAAGTGACTTTGCTGCCAGTTCACCAGGAGGAGAGCAGCATGATTCAGAGCACCTCTCTGTGGAAGAGCCTTCCAGGGGAGTCTCTTGAGAGACTCTCTAGCCGGCAGGTGACATTCTCGACAACAGAGTTCCTGAGTCAGGAAAAGGTCGTGATTTTGCCATACAGGCCACTTCGTGGCTGGATGTCTGGCTAGGGTCTCTGGGCATCCTGTTGCGATCCGAGGATCTGTCCAAGGAGAGCATCAGGAAAGCCCTGGAGACCTTCCTCCTCTCTGGCACACGTACCATCGAGTTTCTGGCCCACCAAGTTTCGAACTTGTGGCCAAACTCGATCTTGAAACAATGTGATGCGGTGGCCGAGAGGTTCCACTCAAAGGTTCCAGCCGTGGACACCTGTAGGCTCAGACACTCTTCCATCTTAGGAAAGAGTCTGTTTGAGCCCAAGGGTACGAACAGGCAGCTGAGAGGTGGAAGAAATCGAACCACGATTCTCTTCTCCAAAGGGCTTTTACATATAAGCCCTACAAACCTCCAGCACCTCAACAACCTCGCCAATTCAAGACGACGAAACCGGTAGCGGCAGGAAAGACGAACGTGTCCAACCAGTAGCCCTTTCCTGTCAGAGACAAGGAGGGCGTGAAGTCCTCCAGGGAAGTCAAGAATCCTAGAGGGAGTGGCCAAGGCCGCGAGCACTAGGATTGGCAATCCCCCTGCATGTCCACCAGTGGGGGGATGACGGCAAGTTGTGCATTCAGGTGGCAGCAACTCGAGTCCGATTCCTGGACGATCTCCGTGATCAGTCAGGAACATCGCGTCCCGTTTTTAACGTCTCTTCTGCCCCTGACAGCGAATCCAGTGGCGTTGAGCTCCTATGCCATGGGATTGGTAAAGGGGCTAGCCCTTCGGGCAGAATTCGAGACCATGCTCAAGAAGAATGCTCTCCAGGAGGTCGTTGACGGCTTCCCAGGCTCCTTCAGTCGACCCTTTCTCGTAAAGAAGGCGTCAGGAGGCTGGAGACCCGTCATCGGCCTCGCATCTCTGAACAAATTTGTCAAACAAACTCCGTTCAGCATGGAGACAGCAGACACGGTCAGACTTGCATTGGGATCGCAAGACTTCATGTGTTCACTGGATCGGAAGGACGCATACTTCCAGGTCCCAATCCATCCGTCTTCCAGGAAGTACTTTAGGTTCAGCCTAGACAACAAGATTCACCAGTTCAAGGGGCTGTGTGCGGTCTCTCCACAGCACCTCAGGTATTCACCAGAGTGTTCACCCTGATATCTTCATGGACACACAGGATCGGCATCCTGTCTCCTCCGCTATCTGGACGACTGGCTGATCCTGGCAGACTCGGAGTCGACCCTTCTTCGACACCGAGACAAGCTTCTGGGACATTGCCAAGATCTAGGGATCATGGTAAATCCCGAGAAGTCTTCTCTGCCTCCATTTCTACGACTGGTATATCTAGGCATGATATTGGACACCAATCTCCACAGAGCCTTTCCATCAGACGACAGGATAGCAAGGCTGAGGAGGGTCACAGATCCTTTCCTCGGATGAGAAGAGCTTCCAGCCCAATCGTGGTTCCTCCCCTACGACACCTTTCCCCCTTGTCCCGTCTGGTTCCAAACGGCCGCCCCAGGATGAGATCCCTGTAATGGCGGCTCAAGTCTCGGTGGAATCAAGGCCTTGATTCTCCGGACTTTCTGGTCCCTATGGGTTCGGCAGACCGGACGGACCTTCAATGGTGGGGGACGGAGCTAACCTTCGAAGGGGAGTGGATCTTCTCGTCCTCCCCCGGATTTGATGCTGTCTTTGGACGCTTCAAAAAGAAGGGTGGGGCGGGGCCATGTTCTGAACCACAGGATCTCAGGCCTGTGGTCAGAACCAGGAAAGTGCCTCCACATAAATCTGCTAGAATGAAGGCCGTATATCTGGCACTTCAACAATTCCAGCAGATCCTGGCGACTCACTCCGTGGTGGTTGTGAGCGACAACACCACGGTAGTGGCTTATATCAATAAGCAGGGAGGTAGCTTTTCACAACAGCTATCCCATCTTGCAGTAGAGATACTGAGATGGACCGAAGTCCACTCGGTTCCACTATCGGCTCGCTTCATTCCGGACAAGAGGAATGTGCTCGCTGACAGTCTGAGCAGAGCATTGCAGATAGCGAGTACCGAGTGATCTTGGGATCCGCTAGTAGCCAACAAAGTCCTGACTTTGTGGGGTTCCCCGACGGTGGACCTGTTCACGACAGACTTGAACTTCAAGCTTCGGCTGCACTGTTCCCCAGTCCCGGACCCCAAGGCACTCTGGCAAGATACCTTCCAACATCGACGTTTACGTCTTCCCACCGTTCTGTCTGATGAGAAGGGTACTCAACAAGACCAGACTATCGGTCAACCTGTCAATGACCTTAGTAGCTCCACTATGGCATCATGCAGAGTGGTTCCCGGACCTTATGCAGCTCCTGACGGAACTCCCGAGAGATCTTCCTCCACGACACGAGCTACTCAAACAACCACACTACAACATCTTCTACAAAGCCATAGCATCGCTTCGGCTCCTTGCCTGGAGACTATCCAGCATCTCCTCACAGAGAGAGGCTTTTCGCAACAGGTTGCGTAAAGGATGTCTCGACACCTGCGAAAGTCATCTGCAGGGGTCTACCAGGCAAAGTGGAGAGTCTTCTGTGGTTGGTGTTTTGGAAGGTGTATCTCTCGTCTCAATGCCAGTATCCCAGCAATAGCGGAGTTTCTTGCATATTTGCGGGAAGAAATGCCCCTTTGAAGGCTAATGCTCAGCCTTAAGCCTGGCCTTCAGGCTGAAAAGAATACACATTTCTTTCCTCGCTGGAACTTTCTTTGCTCATACGAAGCTACGAACTTACCTGCCCTCAGTTGGAAGTGAGACCTCCTCCATGGAACGTGGTTCCTGTTCTCAGGGCTCTTAAGAGACCTCGGTTCGAACCATTACGCCAGGCTTCTGATCGACACCTGACTTGGAAGACGGTGTTCCTGCTCGCTTTGGTTTCAGCCAAGCGTGTCAGTGAACTTCATGGTCTCTCATACGACGTCGCCCATTCAAGGGGATGGGGAGAGGTAACGTTCAGGTTCGTCCCTGAGTTTGCAGCTAAGACTCAAAACCCTGGAGTTCCGGACCCGCGGTTCGACTCCTTCAGGGTTTCGAGTCTCCTTTCTGTAACATATGACCCAGACCTTCTCCTACTATGCCCAGTGAGGAGTCTGAGGCGTTATCTTAAAAGAACAGCTGCAGTTCGTCCTCGCGTGCAAGCCCTGGTTGTGAGCACAGGAAGGACGAAGAGGAGGGTCACCAAGAATACCATCTCAGCTGGGATTCGAAGGGTCATCCATCATGCCCTGAATCCGGACCCTCCTCCGTCACGTCGCCCTAGAGCGCACGATGTCAGAGGCATCGCAACGTCCTTGGCATTCAAGAGAAACTTCTCTGTGACGCAGGTGCTACAAGCTGGGGTCTACAAGCATCAAACGACCTTCACAGTCCACTACCTGCAGGACGTGACCCACAGGAGCCTCGATACGTTTTCTATCGGCCCTGTGATGGCTACACAACAGCTGGTCTAACCTCAGGCTCCTTAATGGACAGGTAGCAGAAGGTTGAGGGCATTGTTACCCGGTTTTAGACTGCATGAATGAAGAAGTATGTCTGGCCCTTACTCTTTCCTTCATCCTCCCCTCTCTTGGGGAAAGCAGCATCCTGGGTTCTCTGCATAGCTGACCTCAAACCACTGCAGGTAAACCATGCTTCCTTGTGTTCCTAGTATTAATATAATACTGTTGCGTCCCCCATACCCTGACGAGGTGGTATTGGGAACGTCCTAGCCTAGAATTCCATCTAAGGACTTCAGGTCAACTTTCTAGGATAAGTCACACTTCATTCCTCCACACATAAGCTTACGTAGGCTGCACATTCCTTGCGAAGCAAGGAACTTGCGAGGTGCAGGGACTCCTTTTTTCGAGTGCTGCTCACTCGGATTCTGAGTCCCCGGGTAAAGCCAAAGCCAGTAAGGCTGGGACTTTCCACCCTACCTAAGGGTTAAGTCACCCCATGTAAATAGCGTGGTTTTTATTTCGGTTACAGAACAAATGACAAATTCGGAGATAATTTGTATTTTTCCTAACCATACAAACCTTAGCTATTTACACATATTTGCCTGCCAGCCCTGTCCCCCGTGAAGTCCTACCTCTAAGCGAAGTGAATCAGTTCACCGGTGTGTGTGGGGGGGGGGGAGGGTGGGGGGAGGGGTAGCTAGCTACCCCTCCCCTACCCCCTCGCTAACTAGCGCGGGGGTAGTTAACCCTCGTTAAAAATCTAATGGCTCGCCATTTCAGCTACGCCGAAAGTAATACCCCATGTAAATAGCTAAGGTTTGTATGGTTAGGAAAAATACAAATTATCTTCGAATTTGTCATTTTGTTCCGTAACTGGAATACAAACCGCGCTATTTATTAGGGGTTATACCTTCGGCGGAGCTGAAATTACGAGCCATTAAAATTTAGCGAGGGTTAACTACCCACACCGCTAGTTAGTGGGGGTAGGAGGGGGGCGTAGCTTGCTACCACTCCCGTTCACACTGCTGTGATTTAGTCACTTTACTTTTGGCTCGGATCGAGAGCGGTTGTTTCCTCTCTCTCTCCTCGCCTATTCTGGACTGCCATGAATTTTTGTCTTTTAACTTACTTTTTCTTATACATGTATATATATGAAAGCATTCTTAATGTTTATGTATATATATGTGTATAGAAATGTGATAAGTTTCCTTTTCAGTGTTTGTGGTGTGTGTGTGATACATATACGACAACGACACTTGCGTACATTAGCAAGGCCAGCACAGTTCCACTTCGTGGGGAACGACCTCTCCCTCTCTGGTCCATCAGTCTTCCCGTCAGCATTTAACTGTTAACTCGGCCGCCGCGGGGGAATCATCATCACCTGGACCCTCTTCATTCAACTATTGTCTTCGCCTTTTCCTTTATTCCTACGGGAAACATGGATTTCTGAGCTAAGAGAATGTGGCTTTTCAAAGATTGACTACGGTCTTTCTCTTCTCGAGGTCGTTCACCTTTACAACAACAGTGTACTATTGGGGAAGCTCCTTTCCCGTGCGCGGGTTAGGTTGCTCTTCCGATTTTTTGTCTCAATTATTTTTAGTGAAAATCTAATTGTATTTTAACTTTTCAGCTTTTTCTGTGGGGAACACTTCCCTTTGGAGGGTCAGTGGTTCTCACAATTAATGAATATTCTTAGCTGATTTAAATAATTTTAATTCTGTTTTTATTACAGTTGCTCCACTGCTCCCTTCTCCCGTGGATGTCGACTGGGGAAGGAAAGGCGCAATACTTAATTTTATGTTGTTCCCTCAGGGTTCCTCTTCGGAGTTCCTCCCTGGGGAATTTGTTAAATGATTTATTTTTTGTCAGAGCAATACTTATTTTATGTTGTTCCCTCGGGGTTCCTCTTCGGAGTTCCTCCCTAGGGAATTTCTGTTAAATAATTAGTTTTATTTTTTCCCAGTTAACTATGCAGTTTTTCTTCGTTACACTAAGAGTGCCGACGAAGCAGAGCTGTTTTGTTCATGTGTGGGGAATCTGCTGTCACTGCTGTCCCTCTGAGGATGTCGTTATGGGCGTCATCCCTTCTCTTTTTGGGCTTAGGCCATGTCGTGCTGATGGAAGTTCCTTCGTTGGTAGCATCCTAAGTTATATGTGACTACAGTGATATATCCCAGAGAATTTACCGAAGGTACCCAGAATTCTAACTCCTGGAGCGAGTATCCCTTAAATCTCTCCAAGGGATATTGCGTAAGGACGTATCTTGACACGTCTCATAGCTATTTACACCCCAAATAGCCTTTCGTTACGAGAGGGAATGTGGCAAGAAAAAATAGGAGAGTCTTAGAGAGGTAAACACTCGACTCTCCTAATGTACTGTAAAATAGTTCGGGCTTCCGCCGCTATGCGGCGCCACCAACCATTCTTTCGTTTGTAGCTTTTGGTGACAGCATTTATTAGTGTTATCTCGCTATTTTCGAGGAATTTCTTTGCTATTGATGGATTCTCCCGCTTCATCAGCATCTGGAAAGTTAAGTAATATCTTTAGATTGTGTAAATGTAGGCTCTTGCCAGTTTTTGCTCTCGATTGATATCGTAATTAACGTAACAAGAGCCGTTTGCCAGCCGGATGGTGTCATAGACGCGATCGTTCTTTTGTTCATTTAGTTAGCAAGAACGATATTCCCGGCATTATTGCTTTAATGACTTTAGCTATCTAGAAGTTTAGCTAGGAATTTTTATATTATGTCATTGTTGTCGTGTTTTTGGCCTTTGATAAGAGCCTCTCGGGTGCTAGGCTAGTAGCCTAGGCACTTTCACACCTAATGCATGATATAACCTTCCTGGTAAAGTTTTATTGAAGCTTAGACAATATTTTATACAATTAAGATATTACAATTTCTTTTTCCTCTTCCATATAGTATACTAGAGTTACGTAGAACGTTTCTCTAAGCTTTTTAGCTTAATAGCTTTTGTGCTTTAGTATACTTTATATGTCCCCATTACTCTTGTATTGTCTTTAGGGGTAAGATAGTCATCATTGCCCCTTTAAGTCAATACTATCTCTATGAGATATAAGAGTAATTCCCTTTCCCTCTGATAAGCCTAGGCTATCCTCAGTGAATTTGCTGTTACCAATGGTTTGGTAAATTCTCTGGGGCGTTTCGTTTCTCTCTCCTTTTCTCTGAGCTGGCAACTGAGTAGCTTGTCAGCATTGAGTTTGGAGTTGAGGACGGGACATCAGAGTAAAGTCTGTGTTAGGCATCTAGCTACCTGGATTTATACCGGCAACTGAGTTAGCTTGTCGGTATTCCAGTAGGGCTAGTTGCTGTTCAGGAGGCTAGCCTCCCTAGACCTTGGTGGTTATTGTTTCGCAATTTCCGCCTTATGGTCTAGCAGACAGTCCTGTATCAGGGGTTCTTAACTGGAAGATAGGTTTCTTCCCTGTTTTGATCCCTGGTACGAGATTCTGTTCTCTTAGAGTTCGTTTTCGGACGTTCTCTCATTGCCTAACCCAACCTGGGGAATTGAATTCCCCTATTTGAGGTTACTATGAGGACAGAATCCTTCAGGTTAGGTAAGGCCCTAGGGTATTACCTTTCTTATGGACTATTCACCCCTGCCCCGCTATCTCTTTCGTGTTGAATGATCCAACACCCTTATGGCCATGGTCCTACATATGTTCCTATGGACGTCTGTGGACCTGGCTTGAGTTTTTCTGTCCGTAGCTAGTACGCTGCTGGCAGATAACCTCATTTCTTTGAGTGTACCTTAGAGTCCTCCCTTGGACTGCCTTCCATATGCCTTAAGATGGGATATGGTTGAGTGGAAGCCCGAATTTATTTCCCTCTTCCACTGGCACACTCTTTCAGGATGTAGACGTCTTAGTTGATCTTTGCCGTCTTCTATCCTTATCTTTTTCTCCTACTATCAATCATGGGCTACGTCAGCAGTTAATTCTGCCGCCAGTTTTGGATGGCTGGGCTAACAGTTCGCTGTTAACCCTTTCCTCGGACATCGTAGACCGATGCCGCTGGTTAGGTCCTAAGTATGTCTGCCGGCAACTGAGTAGCTTGCCGGCAACTATCCTATGCCTTCCATCCAAATATTAAACAACGCTGGCCTGTCGGCATAAGTTAGCTAGCCCATCATGCCGACGTTGCCGGCAGGCCCGGCATTGCTGGCAGGCCCGGCAGTGTCGGCGGGGCCGGCAACATTGACGGCATACTGCCGCCGACAACTGCTGTACCCAGGAAAAATTATTATTTTTTCCAGCCTACTAGTGGTTCTTGTACAGCCATTTGTGAGACCATCATATAGAGAGATGATTTTCTTCTATAATAATGGTTATATCCATTTAATATTATCCACTATATTGAACTTTTTAAGAGGATGTGTCAAGAAGACACTAAATATTCTAGATATTTCCTCTATTATTATTTAATTCTTTATGAATTTTTTAGTTCAATATGGGGGGGGGGGGGGGGGTCATAGCAAATGGCTGATCGGGAAACACATGTGGGTGTCTTTCCTTCTATAGCTTACCCTATCCAAGCTAAATATTATAACTGTTGTTATGTTGAAATCAGAAAATTTCACAGGAAACTCATTTGCTTTTCTTTTATTTACAGGAGGAGCATCCTGAGTGCGGGAACAACTTTTGTAAGGTCCGCAGCAAGGACTTCTACGGACATGGCGTGTGTAGGTCTCACGCCCGCTGTTCTATCACCAAAGGGGCTCTTAAGCACTGGGACCCGAAGGTATGTACCGTGTGTGAGAAGTTGGTTAAAGAGGCTTTTGATGAACAAAAGTCTACCGAGTCTAGGGATGCAGCTAGGGCTGCACTGCGTAAATGGGTAAGAGGTTTTCAAAAGAACACCTTAAACCCATACTTTCCTAATGCTAGGATGAGGGACTGTCTCTTCCCCGGAGCGCGTGATGACGCTATCATCCCCCAGACGAAACCTGCAATCCCTTTGGTGCAGATTCAGGTTCAGAAGCCTAAAGAATCTGATGTTGCGGATACTTTGGAAACTATCCATTTAGACGACAATATGTCTGTCGTCTCTGAGGAGACCGAGAAGAATCTCCTTGTAGAAGAGTTAGACCAGGAGGCAGTTGTCCCTCCTGCTTGTGATGTGGAGAACATCGAAGTGGCTTTGGTTTCTTCGGCTGCGGTGGCTGAGCCAGCACCCTCAACATCTTCACAACCGCCTCATCTGGAGACGATTACTAGTACTCTCCAGACCTTAATGTCAATGGTTTATGACTTACAGAAGAGGTCTACCGAGAAAGAGACCACTTTCCGGACAGAAATTGAGCACTTAGTTTCTTCACGTCTAGTCCTGAAGAAGCTAAACGTTAAGGACCTTCCTGCATTCTCCGACGTTAACCCGTGGAGGTATGCGGAACATATGCCTATGTCAGCAGGCAGGATCTTTCTCTCGGAGAAACTGGGTTCTGTTCCAGTGGAGGAGATTGAGTTTTGGCCCAGCAGAGGGGTCTACCCGGACTGTTATGTCCAGCTCAAATGAACCGGTAGCCAAAGAAGAGACAGAGCCCAAAGAAGTAATTGTCTTTGAGCTCGTTAAGGCGCAAGCTATGCTTACGTCAAACCTAATAGAGAGGGCATTCACTAGCTCAAAGGTGCCGGCTTTGAGTAAGAAATACCCATCATTTATTGCTGACCCTCAACGTGCTTTTCCCTTTATGGATAAAGGGCTTAAAGTGGCCCTGAAGGCGGCGAGGGCAGGAAAACCCTGTCCCACGCTAGAAGAATGCAAGCCTTTCTCCCTTGCTTTCCCTTCAGATGATAAAGACTGGAAGGACGTTCATGTTACCTTCTCAGTCGGGAAGCTGGAGGCCGATATCGCTGGACGACAGTTCAACGAGGACCTCCCAAAGCTGTCAGAATTTCTCTTAAGAAGAGAACACGAGACTAAAGAACGCCTGGCTGTGTCTATGTCTCTCCAAACAGGGCTAGAAACAATGGCTAGCATTCCCGATACCCCAGACATGTATGTGGTCTTTGCCAAGGCTCACTTGGCTACAGTAACTAAGGACCTGTACAACTTTGTCAGGGCCAGGACGGCTTGTAGAGAGTTCGTGTTTGCTTCCGCCTCCGTAAAACACGAACCCAGGAAGCTCATAGCTTCTAATATCTGGGGAAAAGACCTCTTTCCTAGTGATGTGGTCAAAGAGGTCGTAGATAAGGCTGCCTCGGAGAACAGAAATCTGCTCTCCAAGTGGGGCTTATCCTCAAAGAGGAAATCTTCGGCTGAAGGACGTCCCCAGCCGAAGAACAAGTCTAAACGACCTCGGTTGCCCTCTCAACCAAGACAGCAACACCAACAGCTTCCTGTGGCCACGGTGTCCCACACAGTGGCACAACCTACCACCACCTTTCAACTGGTGTCCCAAACACTGGCGTTCACCCCAGCCTTTGATAGGCAATCGGCTTCTTTTAAGCCAAAGTCTCGTTTTAGAACGAACCACCGTCATCTTCCCTCCACACTCCCACTTCGAGTGGTTGGGTAAGCAGACGGAAATTAGTGGGGAATGAAAAATTCTTTACATTTCAGTTCATTTCCCTTGGCAGGCCTTGCCTGAATTAGAAGGCAGTTTTCTCACTAGCGAGAAAGCATTCGATGGCAATTCCTTCGGGTGAGCTGTCGATGGCAATTATGTCTGGTCTTCTTGAAGCTAACCCCCACATACGTGACTTCACCCTTTTCAGGAGAATCGTTCCTGAGAAGTTTTACAGAACTTCAACGGGTGTTGTTAAAACTTCATGAAAGCCATAAGCCTTCCCAAAGCATGAGCTCTATTTAAGACAACACCGCGAGTTTATTGGCATAGACTCGGGTTCTACCCTTGGGTACAACGACTTACCGTTTTACACGATAGACTTTTGAGACTTTCTATTCTACCCTTAAAGGGTTATTATCTCAAACAATTAGTCCCAAAGGAGCAGTGTTAGCTTACGTTTTAGAACGAGAGCAACATCGTGGGCAGCTTTTCATTACGTTTACGAATGTTTCAAACCCCTCCCACAGGGAACCAGACATCCTTGTCTGTACATGAACTCTGGCTATCTCCTCCCATAAAGAGGAGGGGCAAACCAAAGGAGAAATGATCGCGTTTATAATTGTATATTTTGTTTAAGAACATGTACGCTCTCATTCCAAAAATTATTACAGCTAGTCAACGATCAAAAATTCCTTGGGCAATAATGTTGTGATTCGTCGCACATAGAGTACATTATTCCCGCAACCAGATTCGTTGCAAACGTTCCATGGAAGCAGAGATTACGCATGCGCTAGTGCAGACGGGCAAGTACATATGCGTGCAAGCGATCTTTCTGCCAATAAGGGCTATATACAACTTGCAATTAGAACTCTTCTATTAAGTTGTATTGTTATATCCCTTACTGAAACCAGGTTATTCAGTACATTACTTGGCTACTTTCCTGTAACCAAACATACGGCATTTATGTTCTGCCTTCTTATAGGCATTTTTTCCTTTCCCCCGATCGGAAGTCTTAGTCTCCTACAAAGGCTTTGGCTGGAAACTTCTCATAAGCTTGTTTGTTCCCTAGTAGGGAACATTTAATATAAATGCTAGTTTACCGATCGGAGACGTAGAAGTACTAACGTTTTTGTCCCAAGAAGGAGAAACCTCTGTTACGAATGTTTTCAACACACTCCAACTGAGTTCCGGACACGACTTTTAAGTCAAGCTACGCGTGTATGCTTGTTATGCTCACAGTTCGGTGTTACTACTCTGTAGTAAACTTATGCTTATTACCCGTCCAACAATAGATTGAAGATACGTCTCAATCCCCTCTTGGGGTTGGTTGGATGCGTTTGGTAATTACCGTACAGTCTCCTGTTCGGAAAGCGATCTCTATGGAGATTCGCCCTTATAACATAAGCTGTACTGATTAACTGGTTTACCGTTTGGTATCGGTCTTATTTGGCCAACCACACTAGATTGGTGGCAATTGGAGGGAGGACAGGCTGTTCCCCTTCATTGCAAGAACGTGCAAATAGTTACACGTCTCGATATCACCTCAAGATGTGTTTTTTGCTATGCAATCCCCCCCCCACCGATAGATGAACCGCAGATGGTGGGTGGCAGACGAGAGCTTCTGCAAAGAGGCTTACCTTCTCGTCTTCCCTCTGGATCTGATGCTCTCTTTAATGCTTCAAAAGAGGGAGGGCATATGCCGCATCATTCCATCCTCGTCCGTTGGCCTGATTGAGAAAAGTATCAGCATTCACCTCTCTTAGAGAACCATCTAGCAGTATGAAGCCTCAGATGGACATAGGACAACTAGTTGCCCCCATCCGCTCATGTCATTTCTGGTACAGGAATGTGCTTGCAGATAATCTGAACAGGACTACTCAGATAGTAGGCTCCTAGTGCCTTTGAATCATCTTGTATCCAACAAAGTCTTAACTGTGGTTATGCTTGCAACGGCCCTGAACTTCAGGCTCCAGCTTGAACGTTCCCCAGTCCTGGAACACCAGGCCCTCAAACAAGATGTATTCCAAAATCGGTGGGGTGGCCTAGAGATGTGCTTTTTTTCCCCCATTCGGTCTGGTGAGAAAGTCCTCAACTAAGTCAGGATAAGCAAGATCTTATCAATGACTCCAATAGCTTCGCTATGGCATCTCGCAGAATGGTTCCCGGACCTTCTGCAGCTCCCGACGGAGTTCCGAGGGATCTTCCTCCGCGACACGATCTTCCAAGCAGCCACATGCTAACACTTTCCTAAGCCTTAGCTTTGCTTCAACTTCACGCCTGGGATGGTCCTACACCACTTCTCTCAGAGAGGCTTCTCACAAGTTGCGGAAAAGATGTTTAGGCACCTCAGACACTTTTCAGCATCGATCTTCCAGGCGAAGTGTTCGGTCCTTTTTGACTGATGTCGTGAAAGGGGATTCTCTCCCATCGATGCCTTTACTTATACAAGTTTTAGATAACTTGTCCCCCGTCGTATCTCAACCTCCTCCTGGGAACGTGGTTCGGATCCTTCAGTCCCTGAAGGCCCCTTTTTTCAAACTATAATGGCAGGCAGCATATCGCTTCCTTACATGGAAGACAGCCCTTTCTACTCACTTGTGTTGTATGATCTATCTTCTGGTGTCTCCTATTCTAGGAGACGGGAAGAAGTAATCCTCAGCGGCGTCCCTGAGTTGATTGCTAAGACTCAAAATGCGAGTGCGCTATACCCTAGGTGCAGTCCATTTCGGATAAAGAGTCTTCGTTGAGTAACCGAAGACCCATCAACTGGGATTTTTACCCAGTGAGGAGCCTGTGGTATTGCCTTAAAATAACGACACCAGCTCGCCCCCACGTGTCTGCATGGTTGACCATCCCGGGGAAGGTCAAGAGGAGGATCACAAGGATTTCCTTCCCTTCTTGGATCGGAAGGCTATTGAGTTTGCTCTCAATCTAGACCCTCCTCCATCCAAAGACCCAGAGCTCATAACGTCGGTGACGTTGCTACATCCCTGGCTTTCAAGAAACTACTCTGTGGCACAGATACTGTTAGTGGGCATGTGGAAGTGTCAATCGACCTTCACGGCCTACTACCTGCAAAGGCTTAACCCACAGGAACATGGAGACCTTATCCATCAGTCCTCTGGTGGTTGCACAACAAATGGTATAAACACCTCAGACTCCTGGATGGACAAGTAGCAGAGGGTTGAGGGCTGAGGTTACTCGGATTAGTCTGGTGTGAATGAGTAAGAATAACTGGCTCCTTTCTTCCTTTCACCTTATCCACTCTGGGGAAAACAGCTCCGCAAGCCTCAGCATAGCTGACATCACCTCGCTGCAGGTAAGACTCATTTCCCTTGTGCCTCCTAAGTATAGAATAATACTTTACATCCCCAATACCTTTTTGAGGGAGGGTATTGGGTATATCTTAATAACAATAGATTTTGTACTCGAGTTCCTATGTTAAAGACAAACCACACTGTTAGTTCCACTCACACACAAGCTTTTACACGCCGCTATCAGTGCATTACCTCATATCGGCACTTTATTTTAGCGATGGTAGGGTCCCGTCTACTATCGATCACAGATCGAAATAGCCTCGGGTTATGACCAAGGCCAGTTGGTGAGGACTTCCTCCCTCCTAAGAGTAAGTCACCCCTATAGATAGCGGAGGGTTTGTATTTACCCCGGAACAAATAACAAATTGTAAGTAATTTATATTTTTCCTAGTATACAAACCTGGAGCTATTTATACAAATTGGCCCGCCACCCTGTCCCCCGAGAAGTCCTGCCATAAAGCAAAGTGGTTTCTCTGCTGAGAGGTGTGAGTTAGCGGGGTAGCCAGTCTACCCCACCCCCCACCAGCTAACTAGCGGATGGGGTAGTTATCCCTCACTAATATTATCATGGCTCGTCTTTCAGCTGCGCCGAAAGTATACCCCAATAAATAGCTCCAGGTTTGTATACAGTACTAGGAGAAATACAAATTACTTACAAATATGTTATATTATAAGGAAAAATACAAATTACCCAGTACTTTCAAATTTGTCATATTTTTCCAAACTATACAAACATGATTCCTTGACGTTACACTGCCCATCTTGACCACCCCACAAGTCTCTGGCCTAAGAGTCAAAATTGCTAGGCCTGCTTGCCGACAGGTTGGCAAGGGTGACCTGCCACTTGCCAATGATTATAACTACAGTACCTTGTTAGGTTTTAACAGTCATTCCAACTTCATTATAGATTTACTCTACTCTTATTAAAGAATTCAAGTTTATATATCTAGGAAAAATATGACTTGAAATTATCAATTTTTTTGTTTTTAAGAGAACAACAGTGGGAGGGGGAAAGCATATAAGATTGGTAGGGTTGACAGGAGTGTCTAACTTAGTAAGTAACACTGTCCCTTTTCTTATTGATTGAAGACAGTTTCAGCTTGAGCCTTTGAAGATGAGCCATACAATATTACCATCACAGGCAGGTTGTGAATAATATAGTTACTGAACTAGATAATACTGTATGGTTATGGATTATTTGGTAAAAAAAAAAAATTCATTCTTTTGTTACTCTGCAGTTTATTAGTTTAAATATACACGATAGTAAATAAATGAATTTTGTTCCATCACAAGCCCATTATGCCTGCACTAAGAGATAAGAACATAAGCTTTAGTTTGGCTAAGCTGTTTCTTATGTAAAACTAGCTAAAATGGTGAATGTGAAGTCCTGATATTAAACGATGTTAGTGAAAAAATAGAAATACAAGGCATTTTTTACTTTTTATTTTTGAATGCACTTTTTATCTTACAGGGCGTCGAAGCAATCTGCGTTTAGCATTCCCCAGTCAGGGAAAGCCAAATAATGAATGCCCTACAAATAATTTGGACTTTCCAGCTTCAGGTTATCCCACCACACAAATGTGAGTCCTTGATTCAGTTTTGTCTTCAAAATCAATTATTAATATAAACAGTTTCATAGGAAACCCATTCATTCTTTTTCTCAGATGACGAATGAATTTATATTATTATTAACATTATTATTATTATTATTATTATTATTATTATTATTATTAATATTTTACAAACACCGAAAAATATTTGTAAAAATCTATGACCAGCAATAAGAACATATAACGGATTTTGAGCGAAGCGAAAAATCTATTTTGGGGTGAGATAGCCATGTCGTCCTGATGGAAGGTTCCTATTAGTAGCTTCCAAGGGATATATGAACTACAGTGATATTCCCAGAGAATTTACCTTTAGGTCTCCAGAATTCTAACTCCTGGCGCGAATATCCTTGAATTTTCTCTTAAGGATATCGCATAAATCAGGGGACGTATGCTTGATACGACACATAGCAATCTTCACCCCGAATAGCGTTTTCGCCTCGAGGGGGAAGAGTGGCAAATTTGAAAGGGTAGCCGTTATCAAGGTTACCCTATTTCCCATAATACTACTGTATTGAGTATTAAGATGGCGCCATATTCAAGATGGCGGTTATTCCTTGTAGCATTGAGCATGGTGCTACAGATATAGTAGTTCCGGGAGGGATCCTGCCAAGGCCTTTTCTATAGGAAAGGAGGCCGGGTCCATCAGGACGACATGGCTATCTCACCCAAAAATAGATTTGTTCCGTAACCGAAATACAAACCACGCTATTTACATAGGGTTTACTTTCGGCGTAGCTGAAATGACGAGCCATTAAGTTTTTAACGAGGGTTAACTAACCCCCGCTAGTTAGCAGGGGGTAGGGAAGGGGTAGCTTGCTACCCCTCCCCCCCACACACCTGTGAGTTGTCTCACTTCACTTTTTGGCTCGGACGAAGACAGACGTTGCTGTTTTTCGTCCTCGTTAATGACAGCCTTAATTTGTTTTTGTCTTTTTCTAGTTCTGTGTGCTTGGAAATTGGCCTTGACCTTTGTCATCGTTATGCGCAAGTGCCCTGGCCTCGCTGGCCGCCCTTGTGGGACCTTCATGTCAGCGGAGGACACCGATCCTCACACCCTTTACCCGCAGTGCCGAGGCCGACGGTGTGATAGAGAGAATACGTGCAATGTGTGCAGGGAGTGGTCTGCCTCCCAGTGGGAGAAGTTCGGCCGCCGGCGTAAGAAGAAGTCTAAGAGAGACCGTTCTCCTTCAGGGGCAACCTTGAAGAAGGAAGGCTCCAAGGACTCCTCTTCCGCCGCCCGAACCTCCTCCGAAGCTCCCACTCGATCGGTCTCTCCTGAGAGGCTGCCGAGTGGTAGCGCAGGCCCTAGTGGTGTTACCCGACCTCGGGGTGCAGGAGAGGGCGTTGCCTCCCTTAGCGTGGCAGCTCCCTCTTCTCCTCCGGGGGAGGATAATTTGGATTTTGAAGAATTTGATCAAACTGTTGCTAATAATGATTTGTTTCAGCTTTGGGCTTCCTTGGGGCTTAAGGTCACGCCCTCCAAGGAAGCCCTGATTGACCTGATCCAGTTGGGGGCTGCGGTCAAACAGTCGCCGGTAATACCGGAGGTATTCCCTTCGGATTTTGTCGACACTGTTTTGGCCGAGCCTTCCGACGGGTCTGGTCAAACCCTTGATACTGCTCCTGTTGCGGACATTGCTGATGGCTCTCCTCCTCCCTCCGAAGATCCTCCGAGGGGGGAGGTGAGTCCCACGGTCTCTCCTGCGGGCGGGTCTCCCCCTCGGGGGAGCGCGCTGACAGAGACTACTCTTCGGAGGACTGATGACCCGGACGCCCTTCCTCGTGGTCGTATTCGACGTAAGGCCCGTAGGCCTCTTTGCAGCAGAGGGCTTCCTTCTCCCTATAAAGGAGTTAGGAGGCGCCTCTTTGGGTCGTCCTCTCCTGATCCTCCCCCTAAGGAGGAGCCCCCCCGTCAGGAGCAGCCCGTCACAGCAGCGCCCCTTGACCTCTCCGCGGATCCCCTACGCCTGCCAGACCTTCCGACCTGCCTTCTCCGTTCCTGGCCGCAGATGCAGTTTGGGCGCCTTCTCACCCTGTTATCCAACAGGCACCGATCCCTTTGGGGTTAAGGGACTCTACTCACGGTGTGGGTAAGTACCTTGCACGTCAGGGTTCCCCTGCCCGCCCACCTGCGCGTTCGCGTGCAGTAGCGCTCAAGCGCTCCCCAGAGTTAAAGTCTTCGGACTTAACTCGGCATCGATCACCTGCTCGCCAGCGCTCCCTTGCGCGGCAGCGATTACCTGCTCGCCAGCGCTCTCCTTCTCGCAGGTCTCCTGCGAAGCAGCGCCCTCGTGTTCCTGATATGCGCATTGCGCGCCCATGTTCTCCTGAGCGCCATCGTTCTCTTGTGCGCAGCCGCGCTAATGATCAACCTGTGCCTGATGTGCGCCTAGCGCGCCAACGTTCATCATCTCGTCCACGATCGCCTGATCTGGACTTAGGCAAGGGTACTAACCCGTCGCCTCTCCCACGCTCCCTTGGGCGCCCTTCTGCTCCGGTGCAACAGCGAGCTAAAGCTCCTGTTCGCGAGCGTTCGCCTGCGCGTTCGTCCACCTCTTCAGATGTGCGCAGTAACCTTACTGCGCGCCAACGTTCTCCTGCGCGTTCACGCGATCACTCGCCTGTGCGAGCGCTCTCCTGAGCGCCCTCGCCCTCCCCAGCCTAATCGCCCCAGGCCTCCGACTCGCCCGCGCGATAAATCGCCTGCGCGCAGTCGTTCACCTGTTCGTGGTACGCGCCTTCGTTCTCCTGAACGCTCGCGACATCGCTCGCCATCGCGCCATCGTTCTCCAACGTGCCAGCGCTCCCCGCCTGGCAAAGGCTCGCCAAGTCGCTCGCGACTTCTTTCGCTTTCTCCTACGCGCCGCCATCGATCGCCTAGTGCTCAGCGCCCACCTTCACCCGCGCGGTCTCGTGCTCCTTCACGTGCGCGCCAACGCGTTCCCTCGCCAATGAGCCAACGCGATCGCGCGCCATCGTGTCCTTTCGCCTACGCGCCCGCGCGCCCACGTGCCGTCTCGCCCACGTGCCGTCTCGCCCACGTGCCGTCTCGCCCACGTGCCCCCTCGCCCGCGAGCGTACGCACCCACGCGCCCCCTCGCCCGCGAGCGTACGCACCCACGCGCATTCTTCCACACGCGGCAATGCACCCGCGCTTCGGAAATCGCCCGCGCGCGATTCCTTGAATGCTTTTTCGCGTGAGAACTGCCGTGATTCCCATTCCCGCAGGGAACATCAGTGCGGCCAACCGACAGGGACACGGACTTCCAGATCAGCCTCTGAATCGCCTCCGCGCAAGCGTAGGTTTTCTCACCAGGACCAGGACCAGGAAGGATCTACGGAGAGGTCCATGCAACACTCTTTTTCCTCTTCTTTTCAGGCAGGCCCCATGATGTCTACTCCAAAGGATCAGGAGATCCCCTTCCCTCCAGCGGGAATAACTGACACTGCATCAGTTACCCGTCAGCCTTGGTTCCGTTACATTATGAATGCAGTGGTTCAGGCTGTGAAGCCTGCCCTCATTGATATGGGACTTAAACCAACGGCAGACTCTCCCCCGCTTAAGAGAAGGAGAGGAGTGGACTTCGTGGTGACTTCTCCTCGGGTGAAGTTGGCTCCCAAGAGGTAGGTTAGGAGGACTCCTACGCCTTCTCCTACGCGTGCTGTTTCTCCTTCTCCTGTGGACGTGTTATCTCCTTCCTCAGGAGAGTCCAGCGAGGCAGTGTTATCTCCCACGGCACCAATGGGAGGAACCCCTCCTCTTCGGAGAGAAGCTGCTCGCGAGGATGCCCCCTTCCGGACCTCTTTGCTGGAGTCCTGTATTCCTCCTAGGAGGGAGCCCAAGGACTCCAAGACGATTCCTAAATCGTCATCCAGGATACGTCCAGAGCCAACTAAACCCCAGGAGGACGTCCACGTATCTCCCCAAGATGAGCCTTTTGGGACCGGAGACTTAGCTGCCAGTCCGCAAGGAGGAGACCAGTTCGAGTCGGAACACGCTTTCTGGCAGGTCCTAGGCTTGATGAGGCAGCTCAACAAGTTTAAGGACCCGGAGACTGCCCCTCGTCAGGGCAAGGACACGGTGCTAGATGAAGTCTACGGCACCCAGAAGCCCCCTAAGTCCAGCGCAGCTTTGCCTTGGTCCAAAGGGGTGAAAGGGGCCAGGGACAGAGTCGAAGCCCAGCTCTCCGAGCTCGCCTCCTCTGGTCGTTCTTCTGCCGGATTCAAACTCCTCCCACCTCTTCGAGTACATTAGAGGAGGTACTTTGAGATCATGGGGGAGTCCAGTATGGCCCTTCCGCTCCACCATTCCGTGGAAGAGCTGACCAGGGGAACTCCTCTCGAGAAGCTCTCCGCCTGGCAAGTGATGTTCTCGGCGTCGGAGATCCTGAACCTTGAGAAGGTCGCGAAGAGTGCCATGCAGGCAACTTCGTGGCTGGACGTTTGGCTAGGATCTCTGGGCATCCTATTGCGCTCTGAGGATCTGTCCAAGGAGAGCAATAGGAAGGCTTTGGAGACCTTCCTCCTCTCGGGTACGCGTTCGATTGAGTTCCTCGCTCACCAGGTGGCTAACCTGTGGGCTAACTCGATCCTCAAGCGTCGCGACGCAGTGACCGAGAAGTTCCATCCGAAGGTCCCCGCCGTGGACGTCTGCAGGCTCAGGCACTCCTCCATTACTGGGAGGGATCTGCTCGAGCCCAAGGACATAGAACGAACAGCCGAGAGGTGGAGGAGATCGAATCCAGATTCTTTCCTCCAGAGGGCCCTGACATCTCGGCCCTACAAGCCTTCGGCACCTCAACAGCAACAGCAGCCTCGCAAGACACCGAAGCAGGCTCCGGCAGCTAAGACAGGGGTGTCTAAGCCGCAGCCCTTTCAGACCAAGGACAGAAGGCGCGGCAAGTCCTCTAGGGGAGGTAAGAATCCCAGAGGCAGCGGCCGAGGCCGCAAGCGCTAGGATTGGCAATCCCCCCGCGTGTCCACCTGTGGGGGGATGCCTGAAAAGTTGCGTGCACAGGTGGCAGTAACTTGGGGCCGATTCTTGGACGGTCTCTGTGATCGGCCAAGGTTATCGCGTCCCATTCACGACATCTCCACCTCCCCTGACAGCGAATCCAGTGCCGCTGAACTCCTATGCCATGGGATCGGCAAAGGGGTTAGCCCTTCGGGCAGAAGTCGAGACCATGCTCAAGAAGGATGCTCTCCAGGAGGTCGACGACGGCTCCCCAGGCTTCTTCAGTCGACTCTTTCTTGTAAAGAAGGCGTCTGGAAGCTGGAGACCGGTCATCGACCTCTCAGCCCTGAACAAGTTTGTCAAGCAAACTTCGTTCAACATGGAGACAGCAGAGACGGTCAGACTTGCAGTGAGACCGCAAGACTTCATGTACACACTGGATCTGAAGGACGCGTACTTCCAGATCCCAATCCATCCGTCTTCCAGGAAGTACTTGAGATTCAGCCTAGACAGCAAGATCTACCAGTTCAAAGTGCTGTGTTTCGGTCTCTCCACAGCTCCTCAGGTGTTCACCAGAGTGTTCGCTCTGATTTCGTCTTGGGCGCACAGGAACGGCATCCGTCTCCTCCGTTATCTGGACGACTGGCTGGTCCTGGCAGACTCGGAGTCGACCCTTCTTCGATACCGAGACAGGCTTCTGTGGAGGTTTGCCAAGACCTGGGGGTCGTGGTAAACCTCGAGAAGTCCTCTCAGCTTCCGATGAAACGACTGGTATATCTAGGCATGATATTAGACACCGATCTCCACAAAGCCTTTCCATCAGGACGACAGGATAGCAAGGCTGAGGAGGGTCGCAGAACCTTTCCTCAGGCGGGAAGAGCTTCCGGCCCATTCGTGGTTGCGTCTTCTAGGTCACCTTTCCTCCCTGGCACGTCTAGTTCTGAACGGCCGCCTCAGGATAAGATCCCTGCAATGGCGGCTAAAGTCCCGGTGGAATCAAGGCTCCGATTCTCCGGACTTTCTGGTTCCTATAGAACCCACGGAACTGACGGACCTTCGGTGGTGGCTGAACGACGTGAACCTTCGGAAGGGAGTGGATCTTCTCGTCCTCCCCCCAGAATTGACTCTGTTTTCGGACGCGTCAAAAGAAGGGTGGGGGGCCCACATTCTGAACCAAAGGATCTCAGGCCTCTGGTCAGAATCAGAAAAGTACCTCCACATCAACCTGCTAGAAATGAAGGCTGTTTTCCTGGCTCTTCAACAGTTCCAACGGACCCTGGCGGGTCACTCCTTAGTGGTGATGAGTGACAACACTACGGTAGTGGCTTACATCAACAAGCAGGGAGGTACCTTTTCTCGACAGCTATCCCATCTTGCAGTAGAGATTCTGAGGTGGTCCGAAGTCCACTCGGTCACACTTTCGGCTTGCTTCATTCCAGGCAAGAGGAATGTGCTCGCCGACAGTCTGAGCAGAGCGACGCAGATAGCGAGTACCGAGTGGTCTTTGGATCCTCAGATAGCCAACAAAGTCCTGACTTTGTGGGGTTCCCCGACAGTAGATCTGTTTGCGACAGCCTTGAACTCCAAGCTGCCCCTGTACTGCTCTCCAGTCCCGGACCCCAAGATGCTTTTCAGCAGAGGTGGGACAACATCGACGTTTACGCCTTCCCACCTTCTGTCTGATGAGAAGGGTGCTCAACAAGACCAGACTATCAGTCAATCTCTCCATGACTCTTGTAGCTCCGCTGTGGCATCACGCGGAATAGTTCCCGGACCTTCTGCAGTTCCTGACGGAACTTCCGAGGGAACTCCCCCCACGACACGAGCTACTCAGACAACCACACTGCAACATCTTCCACAGGGCCGTAGCGTTGCTTCGGCTTCACACCTGGAGACTATCCAGCGTCTCCTCACGGAGAGAGGATTTTCGCAACAGGTTGCGGACAGGATGTCTCGCCACCTACGCAAGTCCTCTATCGGAGTCTACCAGGCGAAGTGGAAAGTCTTCTGTGGTTGGTGTCGTGGGAGGGGTATCTCTCCACTCGATGCCACTTCCAGCAATAGCGGAGTTTCTTGTGTATTTATGAGAGGAAATGCGCCTTTCAGTTCCAGCGGTGAAAGGCTATCGCTCAGCCTTAAGCCTGGCGTTTAGGCTGAAAGGAGTGGACATTTCCTGTTCGTTAGAACTCTCTCTACTCATACGCAGCTATGAGCTTACCTGCCCTCAGTCAGAAGTAAGACCTCCTCCTTGGAACGTGGTTCAGGTCCTCAGGGCTCTGAAGAGAGCCCCGTTTGAACCATTACGCCAGGCGTCAGATCGCCACCTGTCTTGGAAGACGGCTTTCCTACTCGCTTTGGCCTCGGCCAAGCGGGTCAGTGAACTTCATGGTCTTTCTTACGACGTCGCCCATTCAAGGGGATGGGGGGAGGTAACGTTCAAGTTCGTCCCTGAGTTTGTTGCCAAGACTCAGAACCCTGGGGTGTCAGACCCTAGGTTCGGCTCCTTCAGGATAACGAGTCTTCGTTCTGTAACAAGTGATCCAGACCATCTGTTACTTTGCCCAGTAAGGAGTCTGAGGCATTACTTGAAGAGAACAGCTGCAGTCCGTCCTCTGGTGCAAGCGTTATTCATAAGCACAGGAAGGACAAAGAGGAGGGTCACCAGGAACACCATCTCGGCCTGGATCCGGAAGGTTATTGAACATACCTTGGATCCTGACCCTCCTCCGTCACGCCGCCCTAGAGCGCACGATGTCAGTGGCATCGCTACGTCCCTGGCATTCAAGAGAAATTTCTCTGTGACGCAGGTTTTGCAAGCTGGGGTGTGGAAGCGCCAGACGACGTTCACAGCCCACTACCTGCAGGACGTGACCCACAGGAGCTTCGATACATTCTCTATTGGCCCTGTGGTGGCTGCACAACAGCTGGTCTAACCTCAGGCTCCTTAATGGACAGGTAGCAGAAGGTTGAGGGCATTGTTACCCGGTTTTAGTCTGTGTGATTGAAAGAGTATGTCTGGCCCTTACTTCTTTCTTCATTCTCCCCTCCCTTGGGGAAAGTAGCATCCTGGTCTCTGCATAGCTGACCTCAACCTCTGCAGGTAAACCATGCTCCCTTGTGCTCCTAGTATTAACTATGATACTGTTTGCATCCCCCATACCCTGACGAGGTGGTATTGGGAACGTCCTAGCCTAGATTTCTATCTAAAGAACTCCAGGTCAACTTCCTAGGACGAGTCACAACTTCCTCCACACACAACTTACGTAGGCCGCACATCCGTAGCAAGCTTCGGAGAGTGCGAGGTGCAGGGACCCCCTTTCTCGAGTGCTGCTCACTCGGTTTTCGGGTCCCTGGGTAAAGCCAAAAGCCAGTAAGGCTGGGGACTTTCTGCCCTTCCTAAGGGGTAAGTCACCCTATGTAAATAGGGTGGTTTGTATTTCGGTTACGGAACAAATGACAAATTCGGAGATAATTTGTATTTTTCCTAACCATACAAACCTTAGCTATTTACACATATTTGCCCGCCAGCCCTGTCCCCCAAGTCAAGTCCTACCTCTAAGTGAAGTGAGACAACTCACAGGTGTGTGGGGGGGGGAGGGGTAGCAAGCTACCCCTTCCCTACCCCCTGCTAACTAGTGGGGGTTAGTTAACCCTCGTTAAAAACTTAATGGCTCGTCATTTCAGCTACGCCGAAAGTAAACCCTATGTAAATAGCTAAGGTTTGTATGGTTAGGAAAAATACAAATTATCTCCGAATTTGTCATTTTTTGCTTCGCTCAAAATACGTTTTTTGGGCTCAAGCCAAGTCGTCCTGATGGAAGTTTACCAGAGAATTACTAGAAAGTACTGTATCTGGATTTTCATCTGTGCCTTAACCTTGGGACAATTTTTTTATGGTCTCATCTGGACCATTGAGATAAATGACGTTACCCTTATCCGTCATTACCACTAATTATAGACAATGTTAGTGCTTCCTGTCCCCTACAGGGAAGAGTCATACTAGACAGTAGAAAAGGGGCATCAAGGTTAGCATATATTGTATGAACAAACATAAGTATCCACCAGATATACAAACGGTCTCACGGTTTGTATATATTGTCGGAACAATATCAGTGTCAACTATATCCATTGTTTGTAAGCATACAATGATATGAGGTTTACTTAAATAAATAAGTAAGAGAACTCTGGCATCTTTAATGTGGAAATTGCAGGGCGAAAAAGGACGCAATTACATTCTAATAGACATTTATTTAGAACAAATGACTAAATGGAATAACGAGTGAAACGAATGTAACATGTTAAAGGAATTATACGTGCAACGTATACAGAAAATATATACAGAAAATATTTTTCCTCTCTGAAAGGGAAGAAATGATGAGTGCCACTCTAAAACTGGAAATTTTGATAAATTTTCCCAATATAAATTCTGTAAATGTTGTATACTATCAACACTGTGTACTACGTACACACGGCGCAAGTGTTATCTGTATAATTCCACACCTGAGATTTTGAAGAGTCTTAGTGTCACCATGGTGACACTCATTTAAAGGGTATCGCACTGGAAGTGTCAACACCTTTTCACCCTAATTGATAGTCCCAATCAATTAACTGTTCATCGCAGCACTAGATGACAGGTTTTAATAAACTACCTGCCGCCACCACATAATGCTTCAGTTCATGGACTTGCTTAGCGTAGTGTTTGTAGAACACTCTGGATGATTTCCATCCAGTATATGAGCGAAGATGCTCAAAGTCCATATACTGAAAAAGTTCAATGATGAAGCAATTTTCCTCGGATCATGACTTGCGGGTGTACCGTCAGGATCCGCTCTGCGAATGAAGTAGGTAAGCTTCGCCCTCAGTTGTTTTAGGGATAAGTTTGACCCTGAGGTTTCTCCTCTAAAGAGCTGTCCTCCCCTGAAGTCTGAAGTTCTACGAAGATAGACCTTTAGACACTCTACTGGACATAGAGAGACATCTTCCTTCAGAGGGCAGATTCTCCAGGGACTCCATCTTTTAGTGGGTAACTCGTTCTTGGCGAGAAAAGCTGGATCAGGAAAGAGATTCAGTTCTCCCACTTCTGTGAACTGAATGTGGCCCTCATTTCTTGATAGGGCTACTATTTCACCAACTCTAGCCCCTGAGGCTATAGCGAACAGGAAAATAACCTTCTGGGTTAGATCCTTGAGAGAACAATCTTCATTGTTCAAAGATGAAGCATAATGCAGAACCTTGTCCAAAGACCATGAGATGGGCTTCGGAGGAGCCGCAGGCCTAAGTCTAGCGCATGCCTTCAGGATCTTGTTAAAGATTTCGTTCGTCAGATCCACTTGAAAGGCATATAGAAGAGGTCTAGTCAGGGCTTACTTACACGTAGTTATCGTGTTAGCTGCCAGACCTTGATTATGAAGGTGGATAAAGAAGGACAGACTGAAGTCAGTTGAAATTTTTTTCGGTCCTTTTGCTTTAACAAAAGCAACCCATTTCTTCCAAGACGATTCATATTGTCTACTAGTTGACTTAGACTTGTATTCTTCTAAGAAGTCTATACTGTCTTTTGAGATCCCAAATCTTTTCTTAACCGCTAGGGCGAGAAAATCATGAAATGAAGGTTTTGGGTTCTCTGTGATGAATCGAAGAAAGTTAACTTCTGAACCCTTTGAGATAGTGCTGGGTTCACTACAAGGGCCAGCCACAGCTTCAGTTCCCTCACTAGAGGGAACCAGTTGCTCTTGGGCTATTTGGGATCCACTAGAGCTGCCGTTCCTTGGAAGGATCTTAGCATGTTGAGGACCTTCAGCAGGAGATTGGATGAAAGGAACAGGAATTTCCGGGTCCATCCGTTCCAAACTAAGGATATGGCATCCGTTGTTTCCTCTAGAGGGTCCTCGTATGGGGCTACATATCGAGGTAGTTTCTTGATGATGCTCGTCACGAAGAGGTCGATCTGCAGTTCTGGGACTTATTCCAGGCTGGAAGAGAATGAGTCTGCGTCTGTGGACCATTCTGACTCTATCGACTTGAGCCTGGATAGAGAATCCGCTGTCACTTTGCAGATCATTTGTAAGTGAACTGCTGATAGGTGCCATCTCTTTAGGCAAGGGATGGCTAATATCACATGGATTATATGGGACGATCTTGAACCTTGTCAATTCAGACATCTCACTATCACTTCGCTGTCCAAGATCAGCCTGATGAGGGCTGATCTGCGTGGGGAGAGTTTTCCCAACGTCAACAGTACTGCCATGGCTTCTAAAATGTAGATGAGAAGGGCCTTGAACAGAGATGACCAAGTCCCTTGGACTTTCCTTTGATGGGAGTGAAATCCCCATTCCTCCATCGAGGCATCCATGTGGATGATCTTCGATGGTAGAGGTGGTTGCAAGGGCACGGTCCTCATTAGGCTCTTGGCCTTCGACCATAGATTGAGAAGTGATCAAAGTAAGGCCGATATTGGTCATTTTAGACCTCTTTGAGCATTTGATGCGTATCTTCTCCAGACTCCTGACACATCTTTCAGCTGTGCTCTTAGCACTGGGTCTGTCACTGCTGCGAACTGGAGAGAGTTCAGTACTCTTTCCTGTTAGCGTCTTGAAATCCTGTCGGATTACAGTAGTCTCTTGACCGACCCTGCAATCTCCTTTTTCTTCCCCAAGGGAAAGGAGAAACATTGTGACCTCAGGTTCCAATGGTTTTCCAGCCATTGAAACCTTTGAGCTGGAGAGAGTCGAGACTTCTTGAAGTTGATTTTGCATCCCAGATGTTCCAGGAACTGGGTTACTTCTTTGGATGCTTGCATACCAGCCGCTTCGGGTACTGCCCACACCAGCCAGTCGTCCAGGTACTTTGTTACCTGAACATGCTCTCTGACCCAGGGTCATCTCTGGGCACGTATTACCCCGCATAGAGAACGGGAATAAGGTAAACTACACAAAATTCTGGTCGGATGGGAGGAGATCCCAGATACTTCTAAGAAAGTAGTTCGAGTTAAGTACTGTTAGGAAAAATACAAATTACTTAAAATTTGTGATTTTTGTAATAGGGTCCTTATGTGTAGAAGGATTAACATCCTGAACTTGCTGTTTCTTATGAACTTGTTGAGTGGCGACAAGTTCAGAATGACTCTGAGTTTTCTTGAGTCCTTCTTGGGAACACAAAACAGCCTTCCTTGGAATTTGATGGACTTTGCTTCCCTTATAACCTGTATGGTCCAGAGTTATAGGGTATATTCTTCTAATACGGGGTTGGAGTGTTGGAATAGTTGAGGAAATAATGGTGGAGACATGTCTAGTTTCCATCCTAGTCCATTATTGCTTAGGCCTTGGACCCAAGGATCGAAGGTCCAACAATTCTATTGGAGCCTCCCTCCTACCGGAACCGTCTCCTTGCTTCGATTGATCGGAGGGTTTGCCTCCTCGACCGCCTACCTGGGGCACCGCGGTCATAGAAACTGTGGGATGTTGTTGAGCAGACCGAGGAAAAAGTCTAGACTTCTTCGTCTTCCTTTTAGGTTGGGGACCCACATCCGGGGAAGACTTCCTCTTTGAAGAGATGCCCCACTCTTGAAGAAGGTTCCTATTCTCTGTGGTGGCTTTCTCGACTACCTCTTTGACTACTTCGTTTGGAAAGAGATCTTTACCCCAGATGTTGGAAGGTATCAGCTTCCTGGGTTCATGTTTCACTGTTGCAGCAGCAAACACGAACTCTCTACAGGCTCTCCTAGCCTTCATAAAGGCATATAGGTCTTGTACTAAGGTGGCTATATGCATTTTGGCCAGAACCACGAGCATGTCTGGGGTACTTCGTTGGACTGCACACATCTCTCTGCAGTTTTGTAGGGATAAGGAGGCCGCAAGTCTCTCCTTTGTCTCTTGTTCCTTGCATAAGAGAAACTCAGAAAGTTTAGGGAGATTCTTGTTAAACTGTCGTCCAGCGATGTCCGCGTCCAGTTTCCCTACTGAGAAGGTTAGGAGGACTTCCTTCCAATCCTTCTCCTGCATGGGCAAGGCTAGTGACAGAGGCCTGCACTCCTCAAGTGCAGGGCATGGTTTGCCTGCCTCTACTGCCTTGGCAACAGATTTAAATGCCTTCCACGTAAAGGGGAATGCTATTGAAGCAGGAGCAAGAAAGGTAGGGTGTTCCTTGCTCAAGGCAGATACTTTCGACACCGAGTAACCCGCCTTTCTCAGGCTACTTGACAAGAGAGCCTGTGCCTTATCGTGGTCGAAAACCATGACTTCCTTTGGTTCCGTCTCTTCTTCTGACGTTGGTTCATGCTTCAGTCGAATGAAGCAATCAATGAAAGCGTTAAAGCTTGGCCAAAATTGGATTTCGTCTAAAGGAACAGCTCCCATCTTCTCTGAGATGTAGAGTTTGCCGTCCAGAATCGGCATAAGCTCCGCATAACTCCAGGGATTGGTTTTGGAGCATGTCGGAAAGTCTTGGTCTCTGGGTCGCTTGAATGACCCTCGGGAGGCGATGAGTAGAGCTTCACGGAGCTTTCTCTTGAATTTTGCCTCCTTTGTTTCGCCTCGTTTGCGAATGTTCTCCATTAGACCCGTAAGATGGGCCAGCATCTAGCTCATTTTGTCTAATAGAGGGGTAGAAGGTGAAGACGTTGAAGGTAACGACTCCAGGGCCGGTACAGACAGAAGGAATTCCGACACGACATCGTTGTCATCTTCCAGAGGTGCCTTCCAGCCCTCTGTCTCGCTGGCAATCTGGACGCAGGAAGGTGCGAGTCGTGCTTGGGGCACCACCATTTCACTACTCGCTTTCGGAAACAGTAAGCTACGCATCCTATCGTTAGGTAGGTATGGTTCCGGAGAGCTCTTCTGGAACCCTCTTACCCATTTGCGTAGTTTTTTACGTGCCGCATCCCTAGACTCCATTGACTTAGGGTCATCAAAACCTTAGGTCACAAGGGTTCGGCAGATATTGCAGACTTGGGGGTCCCAATATTGCAGGGATTCGGTAATAATATTGCAGGGGCATGAGACCTGCATGCTTTATGACCATAAAAGTACTTACTCCTAAGATTGCAGAAGACTGCATCGCATTTCATCTGGGGTTCCTCCTGTAAAGAAAGGAAAACAAAATGAGTATACGATTGTTTATCTCACATGATAAACAAATATGCAATTAATTATATTTTAATTTTTTAAATATTTAACTTAGCCGGTGAATATATAATAGCTGCAACTCTGTTGCTCGACAGACACATACAATAAAAACTCGCCAGCGATCGCTATACAGGTTGCGGGTGTGCCAACCAGCGCCAACTGTCGGCCAGATACCACTCTCGATGTAAACAAAGACTCAATTTCTTCTCTGTCGACGTGTCGACAAGACGTACTTTTACTCGCTGTAGAACCTGGAGTTTTTCCCATCATATTTGGTGAAGTACTTTAATTTGGTTTGAGCTTTCGCAGTGCAGGTGTTTTATCTTCATCTTAAATCTTGAACTCGTTTTTGGATAGATTTAATTTTTTGATGACAAAGAGAGTATGGACTTTCTTTGACTTTTAAATGGCCGACCCTTCCCTTAGACGGAAGTGTATTTAGGCTTTTAGCAATTATCTTATCACGTTATAAATTAATTATAGATTTTCCTCTATATATTTTATATCTCACCGCCTTTATTAGGCCTCTTCGATTAACTTTCCATTTATAATAAACATAAAAATAAATTTTAATGATTTGTTTATATGCGACCTTCCTGAGAGTAGGCGGTCCTAACTTGGAAACTGAAGTTAAACAACGTTGAGCCCTTTCAATCGTAAATAGCTTTTAAAGAGCTAATGATTTAAAACTTTTTAAATGAATATTTTTTTTAATAGATATTTTATGAAAGATTTTCTTTGAATAGTCTTCGTACTGTTTCAAAGATGAACTAACGTTTAGTTTATTTATGCTACGCAGTTTGCGCTCTATCGTTACGATAGAGAGAGAGAGAGTATCACGGTTTCACTTTGCAGAAAGAGTAAATCGATTCTGACGTTTTGTTCATTCTTCTTTCAAAGCTTAAATGTTTAAAATTATATTTTAAAGGAACTTTTTAATTGAAAAACCTTTCAGTTTTTTTTTTTACCTTTGGTCAAATAACATGTTTTTTTGACGAAATGTAAGTGGGCTCTTCTCTTAGGTGCGTAATCAAGAGAGAGAGAGAGAGAGATAGAGACGGAGGGAGAGAGAGGGGAGAAAACGTTCCGTTCAAGCGGGTAACGTTGTTCTCGAGTTACTCTCGTCCCTAGTCTCTGTACGGGGAGAAAGGATAAAACGTTTTTAGTTTTTTATTCTCGTCCCCAGGCAATGTACGGTGAGAGATTGAAAACGTAGTTTTGAATGAACTAGTGTTTAGTCTCTTCTCCAGCCACTGAATTTTTTATCTTAAAATATGTTTACTGTTTTTTGCTGGTATTAATGTGCTTGCATTATACGACTGATTTCGCTATTACTACCCTTTGATGAGGTTAGAATTGCGTGCTTCAGGTAGAAATCAGTAAAAGTTTCGATTTCAGTGAAATGAGTGCTAAACAGAAAATCGTAGTGATAAAGTGATATTGCGCAAAGTGTTATCAGTGTTGCGACCGAGGGTTCGTCTGTTCGTGCCTGTCGTTCGCCTAGTCCGGGACCTCTTGCAAGCTCCCAAGCCCAGGGGAGAAGTAATGTCGTACGACTTATGGGTTCGAGAGGCCTTGATCAGCGAACAGATGTTCCCTCTATGGTATCGGGTGTATCTTACCAAGATCACCCCTACCATAAGGCGAGAGAGACGTTTTTCTCCTCGTCATCCGAAGGCTTTTCGCATAAGAAACCTGAAACAAGGTTTCGAGGCCCTTAAGCGAAAGTCAGTCCTTTCAGGACAGGTCCATCGTCCTGGTTGTAGCCATTAGGACAGCTCTGACCCTATGCAGTCATCGGAAGACTGCTCGCCGCCTAACAAAAGCGTAACACAGACTCCGAGAGTCTTTTTGTTCGCAAGGTTTTGCGGTCACAGACGTTACCCTCGTCTCTTACCGCAACCTTTTCCGTTGATCCTAAATGGGTTGTACGGCAAGACATGCAGAATAAGCTTGCCTCCCTTATGGAAGACTATTCTGCCGATTAGTCCGTTGAGCCTAGCCGTTTATCTCATCGAGATCCTGGCTTTCAGCCAACCTAACGTTCCTTTGTGCGTCCTGTTGACGTTGGCGTAGCTAAGTCACGTCAGTCAGGTTGTTTAGAACCACACTCGATGCGGTCTCGTGTGGATTTTCAGCCACATTTGGACGTTAGGCCACTTGCTGATGCTCCTGTTGACCTTCAGGACGTTCGCTAACAATCGGAGTTGACTTGTTTTGATGCTGTGCGTCAACCTCCGCATTCTAGAGTTGTTTTGACTGCTCAGTCTAGGCGGTCAAAGCAGTCTCGAGTGGACGCTGTGCATCCTCACGCACCTGTTGTTGTTGACACCTGTTGTTGTTGACAGTTCACAGACTGTCAAGCAGTTACATGACGTTGCGTCCTGGTCCGCTACTAATGCACCAGTGCGTGTGGACTCTGCTTGTAAAGCATTGCCACCACGGTAGGTCTCTCCCTTGCTTGAGACTCAGCTATTATCGGACAAGGTTCCTTTAGATGAGGAAGTTGCTGTTCCCCCTCCTACTGATATTCCCTTGAGGACTCTGTCGGACGGAGAGGAGCCTAAAGCTGCTTAGCCCTCTATGGACTTTAAATAAATCATGCTGATTTTTAAGGATCTTTGTCCGGATCTTTTTGTAACTGCTGCTCCTCGTTCGCCTAAACGTCAGAGCTTACACTAGGCCTAGCTACTTCGAAGCCGTTGTTTTATAAGCTAGTGCTCTCTCGCTCTCCTAGAGAGCTTTACGTTTGCTAGGCGACTGGTTTATCACCAGGAGGAGTTTGGGGGATACAGCCTTTGCTTTCCCTTCTTTTAAACTGGCTTATAGAACGAGAGTCTGATATGACACGAGAGAAGTTCTCGGCTTGGGAGTTCCTGCCTCTGCCCAGATAGACTTCTCAAATCTCGTAGACTCTCCCTGGCGCCTGGCCAGGAGACGCTCCAAGATTTTACAGGTCAACTTCACAGCTGTTTTCGAGCCTTTGAAGTTTTGCTGTACAATTATGTCATGCATAAACAAGGCTTTCAGGGATGGCTCCAATGATCTGACAGCCACGTTCTCTGCAGGGACAAGTCCCTCAGGGATGGCTCCATGATTTGGCAGCCATGTTCACTGCAGGAGTACGTAATAGGCAAGTGCGCTCAATGTATTCATTGTCAAGACAAACTTCACGATGAAGTCTACCAGGCTGTCTTGACAGCATTTATGGAAGGCGACTGGATGGTCTCTCTCGACCTTCAGGAGGCATACTTCCACATTCCTATACACCCGGATTCCCAACCGTTTCTGAGGTTTGTTTACAGAAATGTGGGGTACCAGTTTCGAGCTATCGGAGATCAGAGCCTCCCTGTACTTGGACGACTGGCTTCTCAGAGCCTCTTCCAGTCATCGCTGTCTGAAGGATCTCAATTGGACTCTAGATCTGACCAAGGAATTGGGACTCATAGTCAATTTGGAAAAGTCACAGCTGGTCCCATCCCAAACTATTCTGTATTTAGGGATGGAGATTCACAGTCAAGTTTTTCGGGCTTTTCCGTCGGCCCCCAGAATAGATCAAGCCCTGCTCTCCATCCAGAAGATGCTGAAGAAAGAACGCTGCTCAGTCAGGCTGTGGATGAGTCTGGTAGGGACGCTGTCATCCCTGGAGCAATTTGTCTCGCTAGGAAGGCTACACCTCCGTCCTCTTCAATTCCATCTGGCTTTTCACTGGAAAAAGGACAAGACGCTAGAGGCGGTCTCGATCCCGATTTCCGGAAAGATAAAGTCTTGTCTGACTTGGTGGAAGGACAATATCAGCCTACGAGAGGGTCTTCCCCTGGCAGTTCAGATACCCAACCACGTTCTCTTCTCGGACGCATCGGACTTGGGCTGGGGCGCGACGCTGGACGGTCGGGAATGCTCAGGTCTGTGGAACTTGAGTCAGAGGAGCATGCATATCAACAGCAAGGAGCTTTTGGCGGTTCATCTGGCCTTGATAAGCTTCGAGAATCTCCTTCGAGGCAAAGTGGTGGAGGTAAATTCGGACAACACCACGGCCTTGGCGTACATTTCCTAACAGGGAGGTACCCACTCACTGACTTTGTACGAGATCGCAAGGGACCTGCTCATCTGGTCAAAAGATCGAGGCATATCCCTAGTAACGAGGTTCATCCAGGGCGACTTGAACGTCCTAGCAGATTGTCTCAGTCGGAAAGGTCAAGTAATTCCAACCGAATGGACCCTCCACAAGGATGTGTGCAAGAGACTTTGGACGACTTGGGGTCAACCCACCATAGATCTCTTTGCAACCTCGCTGACCAAGAGGCTTCCAATCTATTGCTCTCCAGTCCCGGACCCAGCAGCAATACATATAGATGCCTTCCTCCTAGATTGGTCACATCTAGATCTTTACGCATTCCCACCATTCAAGATTGTCAACAAGGTACTGCAGAAATTCGCCTCTCACGAAGGGACAAGGTTGACGTTAGTTGCTCCCCTCTGGCCCGCGAGAGAATGGTTCACCGAGGTACTTCGATGGCTAGTAGACGTTCCCAGAAGTCTTCCTCTAAGAGTAGACCTTCTACGTCAACCACACGTAAGGAAGGTACACCAAAGCCTCCACGCTCTTCGTCTGACTGCCTTCAGACTATCGAAAGACTCTCGAGAGCTAGAGGCTTTTCGAAGGAGGCAGCCAGTGCGATTGCTAGAGCAAGGAGAGCGTCTACCATTAGAGTCTACCAATCGAAGTGGGAAGTCTTCCGAGACTGGTGCAAGTCAGTTTCCGTATCCTCGACCAGTACCTCTGTAGCCCAAATAGCTGATTTTCTCTTATACCTGAGAAAAGTACGATCCCTTTCAGCTCCTACTATCAAGGGCTACAGAAGCATGTTGGCCTCGGTCTTCCGGCATAGAGGCTTAGATCTTTCCAACAATAAAGATCTGCAAGACCTCCTTAAGTCTTTCGAGACCTCTAAGGAGCGTCGTTTGGCTACTCCTGGGTGGAATTTAGACGTG
This sequence comes from Palaemon carinicauda, assembly GCF_036898095.1. Classification (NCBI taxonomy): domain Eukaryota; kingdom Metazoa; phylum Arthropoda; class Malacostraca; order Decapoda; family Palaemonidae; genus Palaemon; species Palaemon carinicauda. The sequence continues at coordinate 150,658,145 of NC_090726.1, read as the reverse complement.
GTCCTAAGATTCCTCATGTCAGACAGGTTTGAGCCTTTACAGTCAGCCTCCCTGAAAGATTTCACTCTTAAGACTCTTTTCCTGGTATGCTTAGCCTCGGCTAAAAGAGTCAGTGAGCTTCATGCCTTCAGCAAGAACATCGGGTTTTCGTCAGAAAAAGCTACTTGTTCTCTGCAACTTGGTTTCCTAGCCAAAAATGAGCTACCTTCTCGTCCTTGGCCTAAATCTTTCGATATTCCTAGCTTATCGGAGATCGTAGGCAATGAACTAGAAAGAGTCTTATGCCCTGTTAGAGCTCTTAAGTTCTACTTAGCTCGTACTAAACCTTTACGAGGCCAATGTGAAACGTTATGGTGTTCGGTTAAGAAACCATCCTTGCCTATGTCAAAGAATGCTTTGTCATATTTTATCAGATTGTTAATACGAGAAGCTCATTCACACTTGAGTGAGGAAGACCGATCTTTGCTTAAGGTTAAGACGCACGAGGTTAGAGCTGTAGCAACTTCCGTGGCCTTTAAGCAAAATAGATCTCTGCAAAGTATCATGGACGCAACCTATTGGAGAAGCAAGTCAGTGTTCGCGTCATTTTACTTGAAAGATGTCCAGTCTCTTTACGAGAACTGCAACACACTGGGACCATTCGTAGCAGCGAGTGCAGTAGTGGGTGAGGGCTCAACCACTACAATTCCCTAATTCCATACCCTTTTAATCTGTCTCTTGAAATGTTTTAATGTTGTTTTTATGGGTTGTCCGGAAGGCTAAGAAGCCTTTCGCATCCTGGTTGATTTGGCGGGTGGTCAAAGTCATTTCTTGAGAGCGCCCAGATTAGGGGTTTGATGAGGTCCTGTTGTATGGGTTGCAGCCCTTGATACTTCAGCTCCTGGGGGTCTGTCAGCATCCTAAGAGGATCGCTGGGCTCCGTAAGGAAGACGTACTTACAAGGCAGAGTAATCGTCTAAGTCGACTTCCTTACCAGGTACCTATTTATTTTGGTTTTGTTATATTGATAACTGCCAAAATGAAATAAAAAACTCTTAGCTTATACGATGTAAACATATTTAACTCTGGTCTCTACCCACCTCCTTGGGTGTGAATCAGCTATTATATATTCACCGGCTAAGTTAAATATTTAAAAATGATATTTTAATTATAAAATAAATTTTTGAATATACTTACCCGGTGAATATATAAATTAAACGACCCTCCCTTCCTCCCCAATAGAGACGCAGTGGGATGAGAAGAAATTGAGTCTTTGTTTACATCGAGAGTGGTATCTGGCCGACAGTTGGCGCTGGTGGGCACACCCGCAACCTGTATAGCGATCGCTGGCGAGTTTTTATTGTATGTGTCTGTCGAGCAACAGAGTTGCAGCTATTATATATTCACCGGGTAAGTATATTCAAAAATTTATTTTATAATTAAAATATCATATTATAGCTTAGGATAGTAAGCTAGAGAGGGATAGTAAAAGACACATGCTTGTGTATCCCCCCCCCAGCCAATTGCTGTAAACTCCCCCCAATATTGAAAATAAAGAGTTTCCTTTATCAGTGCAACTCAAAAGAGAAGGGTTCTAACCTCTAGGGATAGAAGAAGTGTACACTGCCACTGACCCTTCTAATTATTAATATTGTGGGGTAAGTATTAGCTGATTACTAATCAGAGTATTGAAGGAATTCTATCCTTTCAATATAGATTCAGTCTCAGCAAAAGCCTGTATAAGGGTGCACAAGATGTGTTAGAAATGAACTACTGTATAATAATACTATAGTTTTCTGTTTGCAGTATATACTATATTGCAAATATACTGGCTATTGTATAATCATATACTGTAGTTTAGCCGGTGTGTTGCCGACATGGCTAGCACCTGGCGGCCGGGTCCAGACGGCATGCCGGACCATTGAGTTTCCTGATCAGGGAAACTCGAAGGTAGGGTTCTAACCTTTAAGGATAGAAAGTGTACTACCACTGGCCCTTCTAAATTATTTAATATTGTAGGGTAAATTGTAAACTGATTTCTAATCAGAGTATTGAAGGAATTCTATTCTTTCAATATAGGATTGGTCTCAGCAAAAGATGGGGCAAGGATACACAAGATATGTTAGAAAATAACTACTGTATAATATATACAATAGATTTCTATCTGCAGTTTATACTCTACTGCAAATATACTGACTATTCTATAATCATATACTGTAGTTCAGCCGGCAAATAGCCGGCATAGTTAGACCCTGACGGCACAATCCGGCCGGCATACTAGCTGATAGAGAGAGAGAAAGCATGGAGCGAAGGACTGCCTTATTACTACTGTATGTATGTTTACACTAAATAAGGATGTAAGTATATAACTTACTGCCTTCTCCCAGAAAGAAGGTTCAAATGGAAGGGGAGAATGCATCATTCAGGCTTCCATCACACCACAAGTACCGTTGCCGGCATATGGCCGGCTGGTTAGTGCCCGGCGGCACTGGTACAACCGGCACGCCGCCGACTGAGTAAGTACAGTACCTGTTGGCCCCGGCCTGGCCGGCATGCTGCCGGTCAGGTTAGTATCCCGTTTACAGGACTTGTGGACGGCAGTCCAAGGGAGGACTAAAGAATCTAGGTGACAGGAGGGTCTCCCACCGGCAGCCGTCATGGCCGGCACAATCTTCCATAAGGGAAAGCTGAGTGACTAAACAGCTGTTAAGTAGGGGCCCGGCCGGCCCCACAACCCGCCGGCAAGCAGTGAGATTCCCGGACAACGGCCGTAGCTAAAAGGACAGAGAGGTGCAGGGAAAGGGTCCTGTATAAAGTGTAGAAGGCGGCGGCAATGTTGCCTCCTCCACTACACAAGGGAGAAACTCTGTTTCAGTATCGGCGCCGTCCTAGGCGACAGAAGAATGTCTATTCTTCAACCTAGGGTCTGCCGCCCCCTCTCATCAAAGGAGAAACATCGTTTCAGTGCCGGCGCCATCCTAGGCTGAAGAAGAATGTCTATTTTTCAGCCTAGGGTCTGCCAGTACAGAACTAGTCTTCTAAACCGCAGGGAGAAGGTGGCGGCATCATACCACCACCCCAGGGGCAGTTTAGGGGGGCTTAGCCTCCTGTGCCGGCAGCTATAAGCCGACAGGGGAGTGACTACTCACCCCGCCGCTCTGCCGCTGGCAGAAAGACTGAATATTCTGAGATTCTGTCAAAATCAAAGCTGGACACGCGCCGGCAAAGGTGGGAGACAGAAAAACCGTACCCTAGTCAAACTGGAGTGAACTACTCTATGGTAAGACCAGAAAGGGTTGCCACCTGTGGCGGCACTCAGAGGGAAAGAGGGATTACCCTTAACTCTCCACAGGAGACAAGTATTGAGTTATATAATTCTAGATGTACTATCTCCCTTAGAATCAATAAAACGATACCCAAGGGTAAACGGGGAAATGTCTGAAAGTATACTACATAGCCTAGGCTAGGTAGCCTAGGCAAGACGAGATCTCGGTTACCTAAATCACTGAAACTCTAAACGTATACGATCGACAAAGAAAGAGGAAAATTATGCATACCATAAATATCTTTACTAGTATAATTATACGTAAATAGCTTTCATAATTTATTAATGCTATTACAACCGGGAAAGTTGTTCTGCTAACTAAATAACACATGCATAACGAACGACAGCGCCCATGGCGTCTCTGGTAACAGGCCTAGCTCCTAAGCACAATAAATTACTCTAATTTCGATGTGAAACAGGAGCTAAAAATATATACGCCGTAAAGAATCAATACTCAACTTTCCAGAGGCGAAAGAAGTTGGAGATTGCATAATAATTCTCACAAAATCGATCAAAAAACGTTAGATCAACAGGGAACACCACCGAGCGAAATCGCTACAAAAATAGGAATAACCGACATCTTGAATATGGCGTCATCTTGATACTCAATAATAGTATGGGAAATAGGGTAACCTTGATAACGTCTCCCCTTCCAAATTTGCCACTCTTCCCCCCCTGAGGCGAAAACGCTATTCGGGGTGAAGATCGCTATGTGTCGTATCAAGCATACGTCCCCTGATTTATGCGATATCCTTAAGAGAAAATTCAATTCAAAGATATTCGTGCCAGGAGTTAGAATTCTGGAGACCTAAAGGTAAATTCTCTGGGAATATCACTGTAGTTCATATATCCCTTGGAAGCTACTAATAGGAACCTTCCATCAGGACGACATGGCTTGAGCCCAAAAAAGAATTTAAATAGTAATTAAAACAATTTTCTGCTGAAAGTAGAATTATTTTAGTTTGAATTAGGTTTAAGTTTTCTCTGTAAAAGGTTTCTAACAATCTTAGCTCAGTCTCAAAATGAGACTTACATAAAATACTAAAATCTAAATTATTGAAATTGGTGTTACAAGGTCCATGACAATGTTCTCTTATAGAGGATTGAGAAGTCTTACCTAACAGTAGAAGGGTCCTTTAACTAATGCCCTTATGTTCAAAGGTTCTGGTAGACCTCAGTTTAGTTGAACTACCCACATACAGTATTCCAAAATAAACTTCAATCAAATTTATAAACAACCCTAGAACGCAGCTTGTTAGATGAAAACTCATTAGACTTATGTAAATTGTCTTAAAAGTAATGAAGAATAGCATTTTATTATTTATTTGTTCCGTAACTGGATTACAAACCCATGCTATTTTTTAGGAGTATTACTTTCGGCGAAGCTGGAAGGACGAGCCATTAAAATTTAGCGAGGGTTAACTACCCGTCCCGCTAGTTACCGGGGGTAGGGGGATAGCTGGCTATCCCCTTCACTCACACACCTGTGACTGGGCTCACTTTGCTTTTGGCTTGGGTGGTTAATGGTCGCTGCCACTCTTCATCCTCGCAATTTTTGGACTGCCATTTAATTCTGTTTATGCTTTTTCTTTTCGGTGTTTGTGTGTGCTTTGACACATTCTAGCATAATGACCATCCTTACCACAATTGCCGCAAATCACATTCGTACGATTACTCCTACATCCACTCGCTATGTGCCCAGTCATACCACACCGATAACATTTTACCCCTTTCTCTTTCTTGCACTCGCTAATTCTATGCCCTACCTCACCACATCCAAAACAAGCACCTAGAGCCCATCTACATTCATTCTTCTTATGACCTTCCTTCCCACATCTATAACACTTCTCTTCACGGATACAACTACCTGACCTACCTTGCTGCGCACTAGCACTCCTATCCCTCCAAACCTGATTCCCTTGCCTAAACCCTTCATTTGTCCTTACAGGTATTCCCACATTACTCGCCCTAACACTCCTATCTACTACACTATCAGCTACCCTCATCGGTCCTCTCATAACAGCATCTCTAAAACTAACAAATTCTGCCACACTTTCCTCCATTCTACTTCTTACACTCACAGATTTACTTTCTTTCATACATCTATCTAACTCGTAATCCTCAACTATCTCCAAGATATCATCCCATGTCAATCTTTCTTTCGTCCACCTCATCTTCTCCTTACATTTCAAATTAATAAATTCACTCACATTCTCAGGTATGGTTGCCAAAAACTTCCTCATTAACTCCTTATTCTCATTTATACCTTCATCCCCATACTTCTTCCTAGCTAACGTTTCCAACCTACATACATACAGTACATTGATATAGCTTCTCCTGCATTCATCCTTGCCTCATCAAAATCATTCTTACACTTATACCTAACACTCCCTTTTATACGTTTTACCTGCTCAATTATTCTCTTTTTCACACTTTCATAATCAACGTCACCTACACTCATTATAACTCCATACATCGTCAACAAATACCCAGTCAAATATTCTCCTAACTCCCTAGCCCAAACTCTTTTACTATCACCATACTTATCCTGACAATACCTCTCATACTCCTTGAAAAACTCGTATACATCCCTACTACTATGCTCATTGAACCTTTCACACCGAGGTACCTCTCTCATAAACACTGTCTTACACACATCACGTTCATTCTCACTGCTATCATCACTGCTACCTAACTTCTTGTTTCCTACTTCCTTGCTAGAATATAAGGAATCTAATTCCACACTCATACTTCTTCTATCCTTGATTATACTCTTCCTAGCCCTTTTCTTACTCACCACTTTCACCCATTCATGATCATCTTCACTCTCATCCTGACCTTCCTTCTTTTCCCTCTTCATATTACTTTTACCTTTCTTCTCATTCTTCCTATCACATTTCTGTTCATCCTTACTTTGCTTGATTCCCTTATCTTCAATCTCACTATTACTATCACTATTACTATCACTATCACTTCCTTTCCCATTATCACTAACCTTAGCCTTCTCATCCACTATCAACCCATTACCCGAAGCTGAGGACACTCCTCCGACTGCACCTTCACCCATTAAAGTTTCATCATCCCCATGACTTGCCCAATCATAGCTTCCAATCGTTTCTCCATTCGTTCTTCATTCTCTCGCATCCTCATCTCAAAACCTTCTTCCACTCTCTCTACAGTTCCCTTTAGCACTTTCAATTCCTTTCGCATCTCCTCATTCTCACAACTCAGCCTCTTATTCTCATGCAACAATTTCTCGTCTCGCTCCTTAGCCAACCGCAATTCCTCCCTCAGTAACTTGTTCTGTTCTTCCATTTTCATTAACCTGTTCTTCAGCCTTAAATCTAATTCCTAATTCAGTCCTTTGTCCAAGAGTCCAGCTTCCTATCCCACCTCAGCAGTCCCTGTTCGGGCGCCAAAATAATGTGGCGGGATGTTGCAACAACAACCCCCACACCCTGAATCACTCTACCAGACAATTGTCCCACAACACAAACTTTCCCCTTACTTTATCAACTGGACTCTTGGACAGAAGGAAAATTTAAACAACACATAACCTTAAAACTATATTCTCAAAAACTAACACTTAAAACTAGAATCAACTGCATCCAAAAAATTAACACTAAATATACAATAAACACCATTCAAATAAACCAAAAAAAAACTATCAAAACTTAACATTAACCTCACACCACCAACACCAAAAATAAATATATATATAAATTATCTTTTATAAATAATATGGGACAACAACACTGTCGCCACACACAAGCTGGACTGTCTTTACGGCACACTAACACAACTCTGTGTTTAACAGTTCACTGGGTGGCAATTTGCCACAACTACTTCCCTGATTGGGGTCATCATCATCATCATCATCATCAGCAATCTGAATTTGATTTGGTCCGGGTCATCAACAATTGTACAAATCAGTGTGGTCATATCAAATTCCTTATTACAAGCCAATTCGTCAACAATCAATAAATCCACTTTCAAAAATAACTCCCCAAAGGAGGAATCACGGCCTGCCAAAATAAAAAAGAAAAACACTTATGAACACTCCTAGCTAACTAAACTATCGCAGTATAATCAAAGATAAATAATAAATTGTTCCTATCATTCACAATCACGACAAGCAAAGATAAACAAAATTGTACTTATTTTTTAAATAAATAAACACTTCCACGCTGGTAAAATAATAATGAAGTAAATCCAGCATTTACACACGCAACTGCCTTAAGCTGCAGTCAAATCAAAATAAGCATTCACCCAAGACATTCACCACTGTCGTAACCTAACTAAAAACATAAACAAACAATCTCATTTAAACCAACAGTCTTTCTCACAACAAACAATCGATACTAACTACTTCTCTCTCTCTCTCTCGCTCTCTCTCTCTCTCTCTCTCTCTCTCTCTCTCTCTCTCTCTCTCTCTCTCTCTCTCTCTCTCTCTCTCTCTCGATTTGGCAAAAAACAAAAATAAAAATAAAACAAAAATAAATCCTCCACACCGTTGCCCCATTCCCCTCCTCGCAAACGCATAACAATGCGACCACCGGGAAAGAGGGAAAGGGCACTTCTGGGGAATTTAAGATCCCAAAACTACCGGCGCCTAAGGCGGACCCACATAAACCAGATGTTCCAGATAAGACTTCTCAAAGGGAACCTTTGGTTTCCTTCCCTTCGAGCGATCTGCCAGACAGTGCTAGCGTCAGCAAGCAGCCCTGGTTCGGAGCCATCGTCAGGGCAGTAATGCAAGCTTTCGAGCCTGCCCTTTCAGCCCACACCTCGATAGCCTCTGAGAACCTCCAACATTCACTGCAAAGGACCTCAGCTGTCTCTCCCCTGAAGAGGAAAAGAGGAGTTCCAGAGATCGAATCTTCATCTAGGATGAAACGGACTCCTGTTAGGTCAAAGATGACAAGGTCGACCCCCCCCCCCCTGGTACTCCTTCCTCTACTGGCTCCCTGCTACCCACAGCCAAGGGAATCTTAGAGGAACCTGTCCCAATGTCCTCTCTACCACCTTCGGAGGAAGACTTCCCTCGTGGCGAAAGCGTCACGTCTCGGAAGCAACTAGGAAGTCCAGACCATGCAGGCTTTCTATGGTGGAAGCATATTGTCTTCCTCGCAACGAGTTAAAAGACTCCAAAACGATGCTTAAGTTCTCTTCGAGGACCGCCAGACCCTCAGATGGGGTCAGGACAGTCAGCCACCCTACAGACGATCGCGACCCACCCCGAGATGTAGGATGAGGGAGACTTTGTTGCCAGTCCCGCTTCAGAGGGAGGAACAGAAGGAGTCAGAACAGGCCTTCTTACAGGTACTGACTCTGTTGAGGGTTCTCAATGGGTTTTCCAACCCAGAGGTATTTCCTCCAGGAGGGCAAAGACAGTCTTAGACCGTGTTTTTGGCACTCAGAATGCAGAAGCCCACGAAGTCCAATGCAGCCTTGCTCTGGTCTCAGGGGCTAAAGAGTGCCCGGACTAAAATGGCCTCCCAGCTCTCTAAGTTCTCCTCCTCCCTTCGTTCGGCTCCTCCACCAAGCTCCTCCCACCTCCTCGCATTGAGCAAAGGAGGTATTACGAGGTCTCGGACGAGCCTCGACCAGCTCTTCCACTCCGTCATTCTCCGTAGGAGTTGACTAGGGGATCTCCCTAGAGAGACTTCAGCCATCAGGTCACGTTCTTGGCGGCAGAGATCCTCAACCAAGATAAGGTCGTAAGGTATGTCATGCAGGCTACTTTGTGGCTAAATCTATGGTTAGGGTCTTTGACAATCCTGGTACGGACCGAGGATTTCTCCAAGGAAACTACCAAGTAGGCGATGGAAACCTTCCTTCTCTCGGATACCCTGACCATCGAGTTCCTGGCCCACCAAGTATCGAACTTGTGGGCCAACACCATCCTCAAATGCAGGGACTATGTATCCGAGAGATTACATCAAGTCCCTAACGCTGAGATCGCGAGACTCAGGAACTCGTCTCTTGAGGGTTCCTCGTTGTTCGAGTTTAGGAACGCTGAGCAGGCTGCAGAGAGATGAAGGAAGTCCCACCAGGACTCTCTCCTCCATAGGGCCCTGACATCCCTGCCCTACAGACCACCAGCTCCTCAGCTGCCTAACCATCTCAAAACTTCAATGAATAAGACAGCAGCTGAGAAAGTGGTGTCTAAGAAGCCCTTTCCTACCAAAGTCAAGAAGGCTCAAAGTCCTCCAGAGGAGGAAAATATCCTACAGGGAGCGGCCGTGGCTGTAAATGGTAGGATAGGCGTTCTCCCTGCCTATCAATTTGCTGGAATAGGTGGAAGCAACTCGGGGCCGATCCCTGGACAGTCTCCGTGATTCGTTCAGGGAATCACGTCCCGTTCATGTCATCTCTCCCTCCCCTAATCAAGGATCCATTGATGATAGACTCCTCTGCCATGGGATCAGCAAAGGGGCTAGCCCTTCTGGCGGAATTCCAGACCATGTTGGAGAAGGGCGCTCTCTAGGAGGTCTTCGATAACTCCCCAGGCTTCTTCAGTCAACTCTTTCTTGGGAAAAAGGCGTCCGGAGACTGGAGACCAGTCATCGACCTCTTGGCTCTGAACAAGTTTGTCAAACAGACTTTGTTCAACACGGAGACGGCAAACAGTCAAAAAAGCGGTAAAACCACAGGACTTCATGTGCACACTGGACCTAAAGGATGAATACTTCAAGATCCCAATCCAGCTGTCTTCAAGGAAGTCCCTAAGATTCAGCTTAGACAACAGGAAATACCAGTTCAAGGTACGGTGGTGCTTCTGTCTTTTCACAGCACCCCAAGTCTTCACCAGATTGTTCGCCCTAGTATCATCCTGGGCACACAGGATCGGCATCCGTCTCTCCCTGTTATCTGGATGACTGGCTGATCCTAGCAAACTCGGTGGCAACCCCTCTTCAGCACCGATATAAACTTCTGAGGCTTTCCACTAAGATACTGTTATACCTGGAAATAATTTTAGACACTAATCTCCACTAAGCCTTCCCATTAGATGACAGGATAATGAGGCTGAGAAAGGTCGCAAAACCTTTTCTCAGACGAGAAGAACTCCCGGCCCAGAAGTGGCTATGTCTCCTTGGACTCCTATCAGCCTTGGCCCATCTAGTTCCCAAGGGCCACCTCAGGATTCGATCCCTTCAGTTGCGACTCAAATCCAGGTGGAATCAGGCTTTCGATTCCCCGGACATTTTGATCCCTATGGGACCAGCGGAACGGACGGCCCTCGAATGGTGGATGGCAGACGAGAATCTGCAGAGGGGAGTAGATCTCGTCCTTCCCCCGAACTTGATGCTGTTATCAGACACATCAAAAGAAGGGTGGGGACCCCACGTGTGGCACCACACGACCTCAGGCCTTTGGTCCGAGTCCTGGCGTGTCACTCAGTGGTGGTGATGAGTGACAACACCACAGTAGTGGGTTACATCAACAAACAAGGAGGTACTTTTTCGCAGCCCCTATCCCATCTAGCAGTAGAAATACTGAGATGAGCCAATGTCTACTCGATACCACTATCAGCCCGCTTCATTCCAGGCAAAAGGAATTATGCCCTTCCCCCGTTCTGTCTGATGAGGAGGATACTCAACACGGCTAGAACATTGGTCAACCTCTTAATGACCATCATAGCTCTGCTATGGCATCATGCGGAGTGGTTCCTGGATATTCCAGAGCTCCTGACGGAGCCCCCAAGAGAACTCCCTCCATGATACGGTCTACTTAAACAACCACACGTCAACATCTACCACAAAGCCGTAGCTTTGCTACGACTTCACGCCTGGAGACTATCCAGCATCTCACTCAGAGAGGATTTTTGCAACAAGTTGCAAAGAGGATGTCTAGATACCTGCGGAAGTCATCAGCAGCAGTCTATCAGGCAAAGTGGAAAGTCTTATGTGGTTGGTGTCGTGGAAGGGGTAAAAGGCCTTGGCCCTTACCTTTAAACTGAATGGAATGAACATTTCCTCATCGCTAGAACTTTCCTTACTCATACAGAGTTACGAACTTAACTGTCCTCAGTCAGAAGTGAGACCTCCCCTGTGGAACGTGGTTCAAGTTCTCAGGTCTCTAAAGAGACCTCCCTACGAACCATTACGCCAGGCAACAAATAGCCACACCTGACTTGGAAAGACAGTGTTCCTGCTCGCCTTGGCTTCGGCCAGACAAGTCAAGTCTCTCATATGACATCGTCCATTTAAAGGGATGGGGAGAGGTAACGTTCAGCTTCGTCCCTGAGTTTGTTGCCAAGACTCAGAATCCAGGGGTGTCGGATCCTAATGTAGATTCGACTCCTTCCGGATAACAAGTCTCCGCTCTGTAACAGATGACCCAGATCATCTGTTACTTTGCCCAGTTAGGAGTTTGAGGCTCTACCTTAAGAGAACAACAGCAGCCTGCCTTCGAGTGACCGCACTCTTTGTCAGCACAGGAAGGAACAAGAGGAGGATCACCCAAAGCACCATTTCTGCATGGATTGGCAGGTTCAGAGATCATGCGCTGAATCCAGATCCTCCTCCATGTCGTCCCAGAGCCATCGATGTCAGGGGCGTAGCTACGACCCTGGCTTTCAAGAGAAATTACTCCGTGACTCAGGTTCTACAGGCTGGGGTGTGGATCCGCCAAACGACCTTCACAGCCCATTACCTGCAAGACGTGACCCAAAGGAGGCTCAATATGTTTTCTATCGTCCCTGTGGTGACTGCACAACAGCTGATTTAATACCTCAAGCTCCTTATTGGACAAGTAGCAGAAGGTTGAGGGCACTGTTACCCGGTTTCAGTCTTCGTAAATGAAAAGGAATGACTGGCTCTTTTCCTTTTCTTCATCCTCCCCTCTCTTGGGGAAAGCAGGAGCCTAGGTTCTCTGCACAAGCTGACCTCAATCACTGCAGGTAAACCATGCTCCCTTGTGTACCTAGTATTGTGTCAATACTATTGCGTCCCCATACCGTGGCGAGGTGGTACGGTATTGGGGAAGTCTTGGTTACAACAGTTTTTCCTACAAAGACTGGGAATAACTTTTACTTTGATAGTCACACACACCTTATCTCAACACACAGCTTTTGGAGGCTGCAGATCTTGCGTAGCAAGGTTTTAGCAAGGTGTTAGGGGCTTCTTATTTATGGTACTGACCCATTCAAGAAAAGGAGTCCCCGGGTAAAGCCAAAAAGCGAGATTGTCAGGGAAGTCCACCCTCCGAATGGGTGAGTCACTCCTAATAAATAGCGTAGGTTTGTATTCCAGTTACAAAACAAATGACAAATTCGTAGATAATTTGTATTGTTCCTAACGATACAAACCTTTAGCTATTTGTACAAACTTACCCGCTGACCCTGTTTCCCTTGAAGTCCTACCTCCAAGCAAAGTGAGCTCAGTAACAGGTGTGTGAGTGAAGGGGGTAGCTATCTACCTCCCCTACCCCCTCTGCTAACTAGCGGAACGGGTAGTTAACCCTCGATAAATTTAAATAGCTCGTCCGTTCAGCATTGCCGAAAATAATATCCCTAATAAATTTCTAAAGGTTTGTATCGTTAAGAAAAATACAAATTATCTCCGAATTAGTCTTATATTTAAAGTAGACTTTTGTTATATGTTTTAAATCTAGATAACTATGCCTTCAGCAGAAAACTCTTTATTCCTAAGCAGATACAAACTTCTGAGTCATTTATATGGTTACTCCTAGTCTCGTTTTCTCTACGACCAAACAATCGAAATAAAATTAGTTTGATTGCATCATGCTTCACTACTACGCAACTACTGTGCACGATGCATAACACTTTTTCACAGTGCTTCCTCATAACATTACTGGTCGTGAAGTGAGTAAGACATGCCCACTTCCTCTCTCTGTGATCAGACATCCGCATCTCCCTCACCGTACCCTTATAGTGCTTAGTGCGTGAGTCTCTTGCATCTTTGATATTCACTCTAACTTGGGTTCTATCATTATTTGTGAGATTACGAGCGTATGCCCTACGGCTAGTATGGTGGATCTGATATATTCCAGCCCTGGCCGTGATGGAGGACCGTGTGGTACATTTATGACCTGGGTAGAAGTAGATCCACACCCGGTTTGTCCTACTTGTCGAGGTAAACGATGTTCTGTGGAATTACCGTTTGAGTATTGTAGCGAGTGGGTGGCGTTTATTATTATTATTATTATTATTATTATTATTATTATTATTATTAATTGCTAAGCTACAACCGTAGTTGGAAAAGCACAATGCTATAAGCCCAGGGACTCCAACAGGGAAAATAGCCCAGTGAGGAAAAGAAACAGGGAAAAATTAAATTTTTAAGGAGTAACAACATTAAAAAAAATGTCTCATTTATAAACTATACTGTAAACGGATTTTGAGCGAAGCGAAAAATCTATTTTTGGGTGAGATGGCCATGTCGTCCTGATGGAAGTTCCTAAAGGGTAGCTTCCTTGGGTATATATAACTACGGCGATATTCCCAGAGAATTTACCTTAAGGTACCCAGAATTCTAACTCCTGGAGCGAATATCCCTAATAAAAGAACCAGGGATATCGCGAAATATCAGAGGACGTATTCTTAACACGCCACATAGCAATCTGCACCCCGAACAGAGTTAACACTTCGAAGGGGTCAAATGGCAAGAAAACGAAAAACGAGAAAGAAAGGAGAGCCGCTCGCAAGGTATCTCTCCTCTCCCGTTTCGTAAGCGTGCATTGCGCCGCTCACGGCGCCATCTGTATTCCTTGTAGCGATACACGAGGTGCTACAGATACTGTATGTAGGGAGGGGACCTACAGCCCTTTTTAGAAGAAAAGGGAAGGGCGGGTCCATCAGGTCGACATGGCCATCTCACCCAAAAATAGATTTTTCGCTTCGCTCAAAATCCGTTTTTTGGGCTCAAGCCATGTCGTCCTGATGGAAGTATACCAGAGCATTACTGTATCTGTGGATTCTCAAAACGTGCCGTACTCCCCGAAGGTATTTCCCGGCCAACTAGACCTAGAGACCTAAGATGTTACCGTCATACATCTTTTCATCTAACCATAGACCATGTTAGTGCTTCCTGCCCCCTACAGGGAAGAGTCATACTAGACTCTGGAAAAGTCTCGAAGAGTACATATACCTATGTATGAATAACAGACAAGCCAATATAGTGGTCTCACCCTATATCATGTAAAGCATAGTTTGTAAAGAACCACTGAATCAATATGAAATATCGACCAGTTCCCCGTTCATTACTGGATTGGACAAAGGTTTATATCCGGGTAGGAGGAAAACTTGCATATCCGCCACTGTCCCCTTAGGGCATGGAGTCCTCCCGCTAGGGGAAAGCATAAACCAATGCAAAAATGCTTGCATAAAGAAACAATCTATTAGAATTATCCCAGATAAATATACATAGTAAACGTAATGCTAAATCATTTCAAGTAAAATGACACAGGCAAAGGAGACGCAAGGTTCACAAGAACTAGTTTATTGACAAACAATAAAATAAAACAGGTTAAACAACAATTATACATATATAAGAGGAGGATAACCAATAAATAAGCATAAGCATGATAGTAAACAGAAAACTTGTTTATCTGAAAGAAAAACATTAGCGCCACTTTTAACATACCGAGGTATCAAAATCATAAAAGTCTGTATTACTAATCAGTTACATTAGCGTTGGAAACGCTTGGCACACATGTCTGCACTTATGCTAGGTTCACCTTTGAATATGGAACAGTCAATGTGGGCACCCCAGTGCCCTAACACTTAGTTTGTAGAACAGTTCGTAACTACACAGTCACCCCGGAATTAATCGTCCCAATTAAATCCACTGTTCCTCGCAGAGTTAAACAGCAGGGTTAACGACACTACCCACTGCTACCACAGACCTCTTCAGTTGCTCCACTTGCTTCGCATAGTGATGAAAGAAAACTCTGGAAGACTTCCAGCCAGTGTATGAGCATAGATCATCGAAATCCATACAATTAAAGAAATTTAAGGATGAGGCAACTTTCCTCCGATCGTGACCTGCGGGTGTACTGTCTGGATCCGCTCTGCGAATAAAATAGGTGATTTTCGCCCTAAGTTGTTTCAGTGATAAATTTGAGCCTGATGTTTCTCCCCTGAATAGTTGACCACCCCTGAAGTCTGAAGTTCTACGAAGATAGACCTCTAGGCATTCCACTGGACATAGAGATGCATCTTCTTTCAGAGGGCAGATTCTCCAGGGACCCCACCTGTTGGTGGGTAACTCGTTCTTGGCGAGAAACGTAGGATCCGGAAACAGGTTCAGTTCTCCCCCATCCAAGAACTGAACACGACCTTCCTCTCTCGAGAGGGCTACAATTTCACTAACCCTGGCCCCCGACGCGAGTGCAAACAGGAAAATAACTTTTTGGGTCAAATCCTTTAAAGCACACTCCTCATTGTTCAACAGCGAAGCGAAATGAAGAACTTTATCTAAAGACCATGAAATGGGCTTTGGAGGTGCTGATGGTCTGAGCCTAGCACAGGCTTTCGGAATTTTATTAAAAATATCGTTAGAGAGGTCGACCTGGGAGGCATATAAAATGGGTCTTGTCAAAGCAGATTTACACGTTGATATTGTGTTGGCTGCTAACCCTTGACCATGGAGGTGGATGAAGAAAGATAAGCAGAAGTCCGTCGAGATCTTTTGCGGATTCTTCGCCTTGACAAAGGCCACCCATTTTCTCCATGATGACTCATATTGCCTTCTAGTAGATTTGCACTTATATTCCTCTAGGAAGTCTATACTGTCTTTCGAAATCCCGAAAAGTTTTCTCGCCGCTAGGGAGAGAAAATCATGAGCTGCAGGTTCCGGGTTTTCTGTGATGAAGCGCAGACAGTCGACTTCTGAACTCGCTGGGTCAGAACTGGATCTGGTAACGGTAGACACTTCAGCCGTAGTTCCAATGCCAGAGGGAACCACACGCTGTTCGGCCACTTGTGAGTCACTATTACCGCTACTCCCTTGAAAGATCTCAGTTTGTTGAGGACCCTCAATAGAAGGTTGTGAGGAGGGAACAGGTAAATCCTGGACCATCTGTTCCAGTCGAGGGACATCGCGTCCACTGCTTCCGCCAAGGGATCCTCGTACGGGGACACGTAAAGGGGTAACTTCTTGTTGTCTTTCGTCGCAAAGAGGTCTATCTGCAGTTCTGGGACTTGACTCAAGGTGAAGGAGAATGATCCTGCGTCTAGGGACCATTCCGACTCTATCGGTGTGAACCTGGATAGAGCGTCCGCCGTCACATTACAGACTCCTTGAAGGTGAACTGCCGACAGGTACCACTTCTTCTTTTCCGCCAGTCGAAAGATGGCCAACATCACCTGGTTGAGTGGTGGTGACCTCGATCCTTGTCGATTCAAGCATCTCACAATCACCTCGCTGTCCAGTACCAACCTTATGTGGATCGAGCGACGAGGGGAGACTTTCTTCAAGGTAAGGAGTACTGCCATAGCTTCCAGAAAGTTTATGTGAAATGTCTTGAATAGATTGGACCAAGTTCCTTGGGCCTTCTTCCGATGAGAATGACCTCCCCACCCCTCCTTCGAGGCATCTGTGTGAATAGTCAACGAGGGGGGAGGTGGCTGAAGAAGCACTGACTTCTTTAGTTGCCTGACTTGGGACCAAGGCCTGAGAAGCGTACGTAGACGAAGCGGTACTGGTCTTATCAGATCTCTTCGCGCGTTTGATGCATAACTTCTCCAAACTCCGGTTGCATCCTTTAGCTGTGCTCTTAGCACCGGGTCTGTTACTGAGGCAAACTGGAGAGAACCCAGCACTCTCTCCTGTTCGCGTCTTGATATCCTTTCGGAATCCAGAAGTCTCTTGACAGAACCAGCTATCTCCTTCCTCTTCTTCGCCGGGATGGAGAGTTGGTGTGACACTAGTTCCCAGTGGATTCCCAACCACTGGAACTTTTGAGATGGAGAAAGTCGAGACTTTTTTCTGTTGATCTTGAAGCCTAGATGCTCTAGGAACTGGATCACCTGTAGGGAAGCTTGCAAACATTCTGTCTTGGATGCTGCCCACACCAGCCAGTCGTCCAGGTAGGCTACCACCTGGATTCCCTTTAGGCGTAATTGTTTGAGAGCTACGCTCGCAAGCTTCGTGAAGATCCTTGGGGCTATGTTTAGCCCGAATGGCATGGCTCTGAAGGCGTAGAGTCTTCGATGTAGCTTGAACCCTAGGTAGGGGGAGAGTTGACGATTGATTGGAACGTACCAATAGGCGTCTGACAAATCTATGGAGACGGTATATGCCCTCTTGGGCAGTAAGGTCCTTATGTGTTGCAGTGTTAGCATCTTGAACTTGTAGTTCACTATGAACTTGTTGAGTGGCGACAAGTCAAGAATGACTCTGAGTTTTTCTGAGTCCTTCTTGGGAACACAAAACAGCCTCCCTTGGAATTTGATCGACTTTACCCTTCGGATTACTCTTTTCTCCAACAGTTCTTGAATTTACTCCTCCAGAACGGGGGTGGAGTGTTGGAAAAATCGAGGGCACGGGGTTGGAGTGCTGTACCAGCTCCAACCCAGTCCATTCTTGAGTAGGCTGTGGGCCCAGGGATCGAAGGTCCACCGATCCCGAAAATTCTGAAGTCTCCCTCCTACCGGTATCATCTCACTTTGGCTGCTGTTGCCCTGAGGTCTTGCCTCCTTGACCGCGACCACCCCTGAATCCCCTCCCCCTTGAGGGGCATCTAGACGAACCTCTGGCTGCTCCTCTAGGCTTCGCTCGAAAGGTAGTTGACTGCCCTTCAAACGCTGGGTTAAATGCCGGAGACTGCGTCGACACGGCTTGGGGTACCCACTGGTACGTGGTCGGGGTTTGTGCCACCATCTGGGGCACTGTAGGCATAGGAAGTTGTTGCTGCTGCTGCTGCTGTCTGAATGGCTTGGCTGACCGAGAGGATAACCTAGTCTTCTTAGTCTTCCTCTTTGGTTGGGGACCCTCATCCGGGGAAGACTTTCTCTTGAGAGATAGGCCCCACTTCTGGAGAAGGTTTCTATTCTCCGTGGCGGCCTTATCTACAACGTCCTTGACCGCTTCACTAGGGAAGAGGTCTTTGCCCCAAATGTTGGAGGAGATTAGCTTCCTTGGCTCGTGCCTCACCGCAGCCGAGGCGAACACGAACTCCCTACAAGCCCTCCTAGCTTTGACGAAGCTATAAAGGTCCTTCGTCACTGTGGCTAGGTGTGTCTTAGCCACTACCATAAACATTTCATGGACCTTGGGGTCACTTGCCATTGTCTCTAGAGTCGTTTGATGAGACATTGAGGCAGCAAGTCTTTCTTTTGTCTCAAGCTCCCTGCGCAAAAGAAAGTCAGACAGCTTGGGGAGGTTCTCACCGAACTGACGTCCGGCAATATCAGCCTCCAACTTCCCGACTGAGAAGGTAAGATGGACGTCCTTTCAGTCCTTGTGTTCCATGGGTAGGGCCAAAGACAGAGGTTTACACTCCTCCAAGGAGGGGCATGGCTTACCTGCCTCGATTGCTTTCAGCACAGCCGTAAACCCTTTCTGCATAAAGGGGAAGGCTCTAGAAGGAGAGGACACAAAGGAAGGGTGCTTCTTACTCAAAGCAGGTACCTTTGAGTTTGTGAAGCCCCTCTCTTTCATCGAGCTTGACAGTAAAGCTTGAGCCTTAGCGTGGTCCAAAACTATGACCTCCTTCAGCTCCGTTTCTTCCTTTGAGGCTGGTTCCTTCCTTAGACGGACATAACAGTCCGGATACGACTCCTTGCTGGGCCAGAATTCCACCTCCTCAAGGGGGACTGAGCCCAACTTCTCCGAAATGACGATTTTTCCCGTCGTCATAGGCATGTGCTCGGCATACCTCCAAGGGTTGGCATCTGAGCACAAGGGAAGGTCTTTCACGCTGAGCTTCTTCTGGGGCCCACGTGATGCTGCAAGTCTCCGCATCTCCAGCTTCATTGCAGCAGCCTTCTCATTATTTTCCCTCTGCATCTGTTGGATCATTCCAACGATGGAAGAAAGGGTCTTTCCCAGCTCATCTGGGGGAGAGGACGATGTTGAGGGAATAGGTTCAGGGGCCTGAACCGGAGTAGCCGACACCTCGTCGAACTCTTCCTCTTCATTGTCTGGAGCCTGCGTTTCTTCCTGGCGGCATCAATGACCTTAGATGTCAGGATGCCTGAAAACTATAAATCAATCAATCAATCTTCTTCCTGGTCTTCTGCCAGAAGGTCTTCATCCAAACGCTCGGACACCTCCGACATCCTATCGTCCAATTGGATGTCCTGCAGGCCGTCCGCGACTTCAGCATCCACCGGGATCTGAACCAACGGTATCTCAGCTTGAGGCTGGGGAATCACTGCCTCAGCTGACGCCTTGGGGAAAAGGTAAGCCCTCATCTTCTCACTAGGAAGATAGGGCCCAGAAGTGTTCTTCTGAAAGCCCCTTACCCAGGTACGAAGCTTCTCCCTTGCTGCGTCCCTTGACTCCGCCGTCTTAGGGGAATCAAAAGCCTCAGTAATCAGGTTTGTGCACACGGTACATACCTGCGGGTCCCAATACCGGAGATCACCTTTGGAGACTGCGCATGCTGCGTGCCTCCTACACAAGTCATGTCCGCAGAAGTTCTTGCTGCGGACGTTGCAGAAAACGCTTCCACACTTCGGATGGTCCTCCTGTAAAGAGAAGAAAATTCCAAGAGTATCAAGTGAACTACGTATCACTGGATATACATAGCTTAGCATAGCTAAACTAGAAAGGAAAGACACACACTTGTATTTCCCGCACAGTCAATTGCTGCAACCTTCCAGATAATAAAATTGTATGGTTAATCTATTCTAGAGCGAGCAATAAATAATTTCCAGAGGAAACAGGTGTAGCTCACACCCAAATAAGTGATTTTAAAATGTTGGATAGTAGACAAGAAAGAACTCACTTTCTTTATCTGTAAGGTTACACCAAAGGGCTGTGCAAGACAACACAAAAGTGTTAGAAAAACTTAGTGTTGTAACAAATACTATACTATAGTTTTCTCCCTACAGTATATACTATACTGAAAAATACTGGCTACAGTATAGAAGGTAATGTGCTGCCCCTTAACTAGTTCCAAAGTATACTACTTATAAACTATAAGGTGGAAGAACGCTGGTTCAAATGCGTGTGCCGGCCGGCAGTCACACAAGATAGCACCCGGCTGCTGGCCGCCAAATGTAGCGGCCGGCAGAACCTCGGTGTGTTTCTATTGCCGGCCGGCAGCTAAACAACAATAGCACCCGGCTGCCGGCCACTAATCGTAGCGGCCGGCAGAACAATGGTGTGATATATAGCCGGCCGGCAAAGGTATACAACCAATGCCGGCCGGCAGCAAAAGAACCAGAGAACTCCGACTGCCCGGCTGCCGGCCTAAGTGGCCGGCAGCCGGGCTAGGGTACAAACACTAGAAGAAAAACAGAATGGATGCCGGGATAAGAGACTGTACTGCCTCATAGCCCGGCAACCCGAAAGAGTGGACATAAGGAAGGAGAGAATATAACTTCAGGCTTCCTGACCAATGCCATCTGGCTCTACAGACAAACATGGATGAGAGACCAAGGGAGGTCCGGACAGCACTCAAAGCAGAAGACCCTTGCCGGCTGGCACGCACTGCCGGCTGGCAAGGGACTGAGTCAACCCCACATCCTAACCTATGCCAGGTACAGATGTAGAATGACGGACAGGGATGTAATGGCTAGGCCATCACTAAGGAAAGAGGGGAAAAGGGAGAAGAGGGTCCTGCCAACCTTGCTCTAATAATGAATCACCCGCAGCCAAGAAAACTCAGCCTAGGGGAGATCCGAGGAGGGAGGCCAGCAATACTTGCCAACTCCCTCGGAACCAAAGCAAGGAAGGCGTTGTTATTCACAGAAAAGAGGATCTCATCCTCCACACTGAGAACAACAACACTGGACTAGTCTGCTAGATCACAAAAAGAAGGAATCATCTCGTACAGAAACCTTCGAAAGTGAACTAAGGAGGCTAAGCCTCCTATGTCTGCTGTCAGCCTAGCAAGGGAATCCCAACCTCAAGCTAGACAGAAACAGACTCAGACTAAGAACTCTGATGTCCTGCCCCCTTCCTGAAGCCAGACTTACTGGAAACAGGAAAGAACAGAAACACCCTAATATAGTTGTATCTAAAGTCAATTCAGATAAACCATTAGGGTTAAGCCCAAGGCTTAAGCAGAGGGAAAGGGATTGCACACATTCTCCAAAGAGAAGAGAGCAACCGGGGAGTGTGAGAAAGTATACTATGGCCCCATAGACAACTAGCCTAGGTGCGAAGAGAATCGATTACCTAAATCACCGAAACTCACTCGTATACTATCTTGGAAGAAAATCAACATAATCTTAAATGTATAAAACTGCCTAAAGCTTCAATAAAATTTTAAAACTCGGAAATCTGAATATCATGCAGGAAAGTACTAGGGCCAAACGACTAGGCTACAAGGTCTAGCGTAGGCCCGAATCGGCAAATCCTTCGCTAAAACGGAAATACTAAAAGCATCATATAAAGAAAACCCATGTAACGCTGAATAGCTAAAATTATTAAAGCGAAACAGCCAGGAACGTTGCTCTGGCTAACTAAATAACTCATACATAGCGAGCGACAGCGTCCAGGACGCCTCCGGTAGGCAACAGCTCTTGTAACAATGATATCACTATCAAATCATTTTAAAATTACCAAGAGCTTAGATTTATACATAAAAGAAATAATACTCAACTTATCAGAAGCAGAAGAAGTTGGAGAAAGCATTATCAAGTTGAAATAATCCAAGAATTGCGAGATAACACAGGGAAAAAACACCAAGTTGTTGAGCTACGCAAAAAGGAATACAGATGGCGCCGTGAGCAGCGCAATGCACGCTTACGAAACGGGAGAGGAGAGATACCTTGCGAGCGGCTCTCCTTTCTTTCTCGTTTTTCGTTTTCTTGCCATTTGACCCCTTCGAAGTGTTAACTCTGTTCGGGGTGCAGATTGCAATGTGGCGTGTTAAGAATACGTCCTCTGATATTTTGCGATATCCCTGGTTCTTTTATTAGGGATATTCGCTCCAGGAGTTAGAATTCTGGGTACCTTAAGGTAAATTCTCTGGGAATATCGCCGTAGTTATATATACCCAAGGAAGCTACCCTTTAGGAACTTCCATCAGGACGACATGGCTTGAGCCCAAAAAACACTTTAACAAACCAAGAGGAGAGAAATAAGATAGAATAGTGTGCCCGAGTGTACCCTCAAGCAGGAGAACTATAACTCAAGGCAGTGGAAGACCAAGACTAGAGAACAATGGTTTGATTTTGGAGTGTCCTTCTAGAGGAGCTGCTTACCATATCTAAAGAGTCCTTTCTACCCTTACTAAGAGGAAAGTGGCCACTGAACACTTACAGTGCAGTAACCCCTTGGGTGAAGAAGAATTGTTTGGTGATCTTGGTGTTGTCAGGTGTATGAGTATAGAAGAGAATATGTAAAGAATATGCCAGACTATTTGGTGTGTGTGTGTAGGCAAAAGGGAAAATGAACCGTAACTAGAGAGAAGGATCCAATGGTCAGTCAAAAGACCCCATAACTCTCTAGTGGTAGTATCTCAATGGGTGGCTGGTGCCCTGGCCAACCTACTACCGGATATCGCATAATCAGGGGACGTATGCTTGATACGACATATCGATATTCACCCCAAATAGTGATTTCACTTTGAGGGGGAAAGTGGCAAATTTAGAAGGGGAGCCGTTATCAAGGTACCCTTTCTTCCCGTACTACTGAAGGCGACTAGATGGCGCTGTAGTCAGCCCCCACACGCTATTCCTTGTAGCTTTGAGCATGGTGCTAAAGATATAGTAGTTTCGGGAGGGATCCTGCCAAGGCCTTTTCATAGAAAAGGAGGGCGGGCCCATCAGGACTACATGGCTATCTCACCCAAAAATAGATTTTTCGCTTTGCTCAAAATCCGTTTTTTGGGCTCAAGTCCTGATGGAAGCTTACCAGAGAATTACTAGAAAGTACTGTATCTGTGGATTTTTAAAAGTGCCTTAACCTTGTGACAGCTTTCCTCTTGGTCATCCAGACCATCGAGACATATGGCGTTACCGTTATACGTCATCTCTGCTAAGCATAAACCATGTTAGTGCTTCCTACCCCCTGCAGGGAAGAGTCATACTAGACTTAGGAAGGAAAGTCTCAAGGTTTGCATATACTGTAGTGTCAGAACAAATATAGTATTGAAACATACAGGTCTCTCTGTATGTATAGCGTCTTGAAACAACTATTACGTAGTACATAAAGTTGTATTCTTTGACAAAACAAAGGTATAATTACACCTATTTGTCCATGATAGCACATATGCAGTTTATAGAAGGGTAAACATACACTAATATATCTTTATTGTTCTTCACTGGTAGGGCGAAATAAGACGCAAGTACCTTATAATAATTTATTGGTAAAAATTGACCAATATAACATATTAAGTATAGTATACAGACTAGTATATATAATGAGAAACATAACACTTAGATAAAACATAGAAAATTCTTGTCTTCACCTGAAAGGGAAAGATTAATTAATTGGTGGCACCATAGTTTTGAAAATTTGATAAATTTTCCAATATGAATTTTCATAATGTTAATGTCTATTCACACTGTGTAAATATATCCGGCACTATTGAAATCTGTATGTTTCTACACCTCATTTAATTAGAACAGTCCCAACAGGACACTGACATCAAAGTATTGCACCTGAAAGAATCAATACCTCCACCTGATAATCGAAAGTCTCACTCGATTCACTGTTCATCGCAGCACTAGACAACAGGTTTTAGCACACTACCTACTGCCACCACGAATCGCTTAATCTCATGCACTTGCTTTACATAGTGTTTGTAGAATACCTTGGATGACTTCCATCCAGTATAGGAGCGAAGACGCTCAAAATCCATGTACTGGAAAAAATTCAGTGATGAAGCAATTTTCTTTGGATCATGACCTGCAGGTGTACTGTCAGGATCTGCTCTGCGAATAAAATAGGTGATCTTCGCCCTCAATTGTTTTCGGGATAAGTTCGATCCAGAAGTTTCTCCTTTAAAGAGTTGGCCTCCCCTGAAGTCTGAAGTTCTTCGAAGATAGACCTTTAGACACTCAACTGGACACAGCGAGACATCTTCCTTCAGAGGGCAGATTCTCCAGGGACCCCACCTTTTAGTGGGTAGCTTGTTCTTAGCGAGGAATGTTGGATCAGGAAAAAGATTCAGTTCTCCCGCTTCTGTAAACTAAATATGGCCCTCATCTCTGGATAGGGCTACTATTTCACTAACTCTAGCCCCTGAGGCTAAGGCAAACAGGAAAATGACTTTATGAGTCAAATCTTTTAGGGAACAGTCCTCGTTGTTTACTGTTGAAGCATAGCATAGGACCTTATCTAGGGACCATGAAAATTAGCTTCTAGGGACCATGAAAATTGGCTTCATGCCTTAGGAATCTTGTTAAAGATGTCATTTGACAAGTCTACTTGAAAGGTATATAGTAAATGTCTAGTCAATGCTGACTTACACGTAGTTATTGTATTGGCTGCCAGACCTTGTTCATGAAGGTGGATAAAGAAGGACAGATAGAAATCCATTGAGATTTCTTTTGGTCCTTTTGCTTTAACGAAAGCAACCCACTTTTTCCATGACGATTCATATTGTCTTCTAGTCGACTTAGACTTGTATTCTTCTAAGAAGTTTATACTGTCTTTTGAGATCCCAAATCTTTTCTTAACTGCTAAGGAGAGAAAATCATGAGATGAAGGTTTTGGGTACTGTGTGATGAAGCGAAGACAGTCGACTTCTGTACCTGTTGAGACAGTACTGGGTCCGGCAGAGGGACCAGCCTCAGCTTCAGTTCCAATACTAGAGGGAACCAGTTGCTCTTTGGCCACTTGGGAGCCACTAGAGCTGCTGTTCCCCGAAAGGATCTCAGCTTGTTGAGGACCTTCATTAGGAAATTGGTCGGTGGGAACATGTATATACGGTTCCATTTGTTCCAATCGAGGGACATGGTGTCCGTTGCTTCTGCTAGAGGGTCCTCGTATGGGGCCACATAACGAGGTAGCTTCTTGTTGTCGCTCATCGCAAAGAGGTCGATCTGCAGTTTCGGGACTTGACGTAAGATGAAGAAGAATGAGTCTGCATCTAGGGGCCATTCTGACTCTATCGGCGTGAGCCTGGATAGAGCGTCTGCTGTCACATTGCGGAACCCCTGGAGGTGAATCGCTGATAGATGCCATTTCTTCTTTTCTGTCAGGCGGAAGATGGACAACATAACATGGTTGATTTGAGGTGACCTCGAGCCTTGACGATTCAAACCTCTCATCATCACCTCGCTGTCTAGGGTCAGTCTTATATGGGCTGACTTGCGAGGGGAGAGTTTCTTCAGTGTCAGAAAGACTGCCATGGCTTCCAGAAAATTGATGTGGAAGGTCTTGAATAGGGAAGAAGACCAAGTCCCTTGAACTTTCCGTTGGTGGGAGTGACTTCCCCATCCTTCCTTTGAGGCATTGGGTTTCGACCATGGTTTGAGAAGTGATCGTAGTAGGGTCGATATCGGTCTTCTGAGATCTCTTCGAGCGTTTGATGCGTATTTTCTCCAGACTCCTGACGCATCTTTCAGCTGTGCTCTTAGCACTGGGTCTGTCACTGATGCAAACTGGAGAGAGCCCAGTACTCTTTCCTGTTAGCGTCTTGAAATCTTGTCAGATTTCAGTAGTCTCTTGACAGATCCTGCTATCTCTCTCCTTTTCCTTGCTGGAATGGAGAGACAGTGTGACTTTAAGTTCTAATGGACTCCGAGCCATTGAAACACCTGAGCTGGAGAGAGTCGAGACTTCTTGACGATCTTGAATCCCAGATGTTCCAGGAAGTGGATCACTTTGTTGGAAGCTTGCATACATTCCGTCCTGGATGCTGCCCACACCAGCCAATCGTCCAGGTATGCTACTACCTGAACACCTTCTAGGCGTAGTTGTTGAACGACTGCGTCTGCAAGCTTTGTAAAGATCCTTGGAGCTATGTTTAGTCCGAAGGGCATGGCTCTGAAGACGTACATCTTCTTCCGTAGCTTGAATCCTAGGTAGGAGGAGAGAGGGCGGTTGACTGGAATATGCCAGTAGGCATCTTCCAGGTCTATCGAGACTGTGAACGCCCCCTTTGGTAGCAGAGTCCTTATGTGTGGAAGGGTTAACATCCTGAACTTGTAGTTTTCTATGAACTTGTTGAGTGGCGATAAGTCCTGGATGACACTTGAGTTTGTTTGAGTCCTTCTTGGGAACACAAAACAGCCTTCCTTGGAATTTTATGGACTTTGCTTTCCTTATCACCCTTTTGCTCAGAAGTTCTTGGGTGTATTCTTCCAGTACGGGGTAGAGTGTTGGAAGAACTGGGGAAATGGTGGTGGAACTTTGTTCCAGCTCCATCCAAGTCCATTCTTGATTAGGCTGTGGGCCCAAGGATCGAAGGTCCAACGATCCTGAAATTGCTGGAGGTTCCCTCCCGCCTGAAGCAACTCATTGCATCTGGTCTCCGGAGGATTTACCTCCTTTACCGCGTCCACCTTTCCCACCTTTAGCTCTTGGTGGTACCTAGAGGAGCCCCTTCTAGACCCTCTACCTTTGGGGCAAAAGTTAGTGGTCTGCCTCTCAAACCCAGGGTTGAATGCTGGTTACTGGGTAACCAGCTGCTGAGGCACCATCTGATATGATGGTTGGGGTTGAGCCACCATCTGGGGCATCGCGGTCATGGGAGCTGTGGGAAGTTGTTGTTGTAGTCTGAATGGGCGAGAGGGCAACCTAGGTCGTTTAGTCTTCCTCTTCGGCTGGGGACCCTCATCCGGGGAAGACTTCCTCTTCTTCGACATGCCCCACTTCTGGAGAAGATTCCTATTCTCCATGGTGGCCTTGTCCACAACTTCCTTCACCACTTCGCTCGGGAAGAGGTCCTTACCCCAGATATTGGAGGCTATCAGCTTCCTGGGTTCGTGTTTTACCGCTGCTGAGGCGAACACGAACTCCCTGCAGGCACGTCTGGCCTTAATGAATCCATATAGGTCCTTGACCAAGGTAGCTAAGTGTGTCTTGGCCATAACCATATTCATATCTGGGGTCCTGCTGTTGCCGGCCGTCGTCTCCAGGCAAATTTGTAGAGACAGAGATGCAGCCAGTCTTTCCTTAGTCTCTTGCTCTCTGCGCAAGAGAAAGTCAGACAACTTAGGGAGATTTTCACTGAACTGACGTC
This sequence comes from Palaemon carinicauda, assembly GCF_036898095.1. Lineage (NCBI taxonomy): Eukaryota > Metazoa > Arthropoda > Malacostraca > Decapoda > Palaemonidae > Palaemon > Palaemon carinicauda. The sequence goes on along the minus strand of NC_090726.1, from coordinate 150,630,562 downwards.
CAGCGATATCTGCCTCCAACTTCCCGACTGAGAAGGTCAGGTGGACTTCTTTCCATTCCTTGCTTTCCGTGGGCAGGGCCAAGGATAATGGTTTACACTCCTCGAGTGTAGGGCAAGGTTTACCTGCTTCTATAGCTTTCATCACATTCTTAAAGCCTTTATCCGTAAAGGGAAAGACTAGTGGGGGTGGAGCAAGAAAGGCGGGGTGTTTCTTGCTAAGGGCTGACACTTTGGAGTTAGTGAAGCCCTTATCCTTCAGGCTACTAGATGGAAGAGCCTGAGCTTTTCCATGGTCAAGAACTATGACCTCTTTAAGTTCGGTTTCTTCCTTAGATGTAGGCTCCGCCTTCAGACGGACGAAGCAATCTGGATAAGAGCGGAAGTTTGCCCAGAACTCAATTTCCTCAATTAGGACGGTTCCCAACTTCTCCGAGATGTACTGTATATCTTTAAGCTGGTCATTGGCATGTATTCAGCATACCTCCAGGGATTCACCTCAGAACAAGTTGGCAGATCTTGTATCTTAAGTCTCTTACGAGACCCTTGAGGAGCGGAAAGTTGGGCCATCTGCCTTTTTATTTTCGCAACTCTTTCTTCGCCTTGCTTGCGAAGGCTCTCCAACATTGCCATGAAGCTGGCCATTGCCTTTTTCATGTCATCTACTGGAGGGGCGGAAGATGTAAATGGTATCGGTTCTTGAGCCTGAACCGACAGAAGGGACTCTGATTTGACGTCATCCTCTTCTTCATCTTCAGGAGCCAGGGTAGACTCCTCCTCGGTATTTCCTGCTAGGAGGTCCTTTTCGGTGTCCTCAGACACCTACGACATCCTGTCGTCTAGATGTTTGTCCTGCATAGGGTCCGAGACGTCCGTATCTACGGAAATCTGGACGCAAGGGATCTCAGGTCGTGCTTGGTGTATGACGGATTCTACCCCCGCTTTCGGGAACAGCAAAGCGCGCATCCTTTCACTTGGAAGGTAAGGTCCCGTGGTGTTTTTCTAAAATCCACGAACCCATTTGCGCAGCTTCTCTCTAGCTGCGTCCCTTGACTCCACTGTCTTGGGATCATCAAATGCTTCGGTAATCAAGTCCTTGCAAATCTTGCTGTCCTGGGGGTCCCAGTACTGAAGAGGTCCCTTAGTAGCTGTGCAGAGGGCATGAGCTCTACACTCAACATGGCCACAGAGGTCCCTGCTCCGCACGTTACAGAAGACAACTTGGCACTTTGGATGGTCCTCCTGTAAAGAGAGGAAAACTAAATGAGTATGCGGTAGTTTATCTCACTCGGTAAACTAAAATAAATATTATTATTAATATTATTGCAATATAGCTTAGGATAAGTAAGCTAGAAAAGAACTAGGAAAGACACATACTTGTGTCTCCTGTCCAGTCAATTGTTGTGACCTGCCTCAAAATTAAAACCTAGAGTTTTCCTATTCTGGAAACCCAAAGGGGAAGGTTCTAATCTCTTAGGATAGAAAAGTGTAACTTAACACTGACTTTCCCAAAGTTTTAATAATGTGGGTCAATTGTAACTGATCATCTATCAGTTTCTCGAAAGAAATCTTTCTTTCAGTATAACTGGTCTCAACAAAAGACTGTGCAAGGATACACAGAGTATGTTGGAAAATTAACTACTGTATAATATATACTATAGTTTTTATTTGCAGTATGATCTATACTACGAATATACTGGCTACTGTATAATCATATCGGCTAGGCTAGCACCTGACGGCACGATCCAGCCGGCGTCTCGCCGGCAGGGGTAGTGCCCGGCGGCACCGACCTGGCCGGCAGCTGCTGGGGGCAACAGTCTGGACGGCATCTGCCGGCCAGACTAACATCCAGCAACATCAGTCCCGTCTCGTTAGTCGACTGGGTTAATGGCCGGCGGCGTCGACCCTGCCGGCATCCACCGGCAGGGTTAGTGTCCGGCAGAACCGACTTTGTTGGCATCTGCCGGCTAGATTAGGTACTAGCTGATGGATAGAGAAAAAACATGGAGTGAAGGTTACCTTATTACTGTCTGTTAACAGTAATTAGGGGTATAAAATACTGAATCTTACCACTTTCCTCCAGAATGAGGGTTCAAATGGAAGG